>NC_133407.1:74690000-74997500 GCF_049350105.2 Macaca mulatta | reverse complement strand
TTTTATAATACTTTACATGTATTTTAAGCTATTTTACTTTGGACATATTTTTATGTAAAAGCATTTATTGTTTACATGGGTTTACAGCACAGCCAAATTTAAATGTGCTGTCTGATTTTGTGCCAGAGGACAATGAACTTTATGCTGCTTTTAGTACAGCTCTCAAATTGATTGCTAAAAGGAAAGGAAGTGGTGAAAACTCACCGACATTGTTTGGCAAATGAATGCTATTTCTGTAGGTGAAATAACTCATTTTACTAAATAACGTTCCTCTTGCCAGAGGTCAATCAAGGACTCTTTAAAGCAGTAGCTACTATTTAGAGCACTATGACAAATTTCATAGTTTGCTTTGTTAATATGCTTATAATTAAGTTTATGGACTTTATTATTTGGAAGGTACTGAAATTAATATTTATGGAGTAAAAAAGGCATTATTTGCACAGATAATTTTACATTTCTCTAGTAATTGTCATTGACAATAAAGTAAGTAAAGTGGAAATGCTACAAGTAACCTAACTTTTTATTAAAACATTTTCACTCAAAAATAAGTTAAAATTTGGTTGGGCATGGTGGCTTACACCTGTAATCCTAGCATTTTGGGAGGCAAAGGCGGGTGATTCACTTGAGGTCAGGAGTTCAGGATCACCCTGGTCAGCATGGTGAAAACTCTGTCTCTACCAAAAAAAGAAAAAGAAAAAAAAAAAATAGCTGGGCTTGGGGCCTGGTGCCTGTAATGTCAGCTACTCAGGAGGCTGAGGCAGGAGAATCCCTTGAACCTGGGAGGCGGAGGTTGCAGTAAGCAGAGATCGCGCCATTGTACTCCAGCCTGGGCAACAAGAGCAAAACTCGATCTCAAAAAAAAAAAAAAAAAAACCAGTTAAAATTAATTGAGATATTATGCAAAGTATGGAATAATAAAAATTATTTCAGAAACTAATAACATGATAGATTCATTTGTTAATCTTAAAATCAAGAGTATTGTGTCCTAAAAAACCCACACATTCAGTAGTTCAAAGATGTAAGTTGCTAATAAGTAAAAAAAAATTAATAAATAAGAGCCTTCGTTTGTTAAATATCTGTAATATTTGTTTATATATATATATATCTTAGCTCAAAATGATGTCATATTAGAAGAAAATATTTTAAAATAATTGACATTTAACTATAAGTCATTATGTGGAACCTAACGTATTTCCAATGAAAGTAGGTCTATTTTCCGAATTTCACCACTGTTTTGTGTAAAGAATTTTATACAGTTCTCTACAATTCGTATTGATTTGATGTTTTATAGTTTACAATGTTTTCTAACATGCATTTCTCTTTATCCTCAAATGAAGACAATAAAATAAGTACTTTGGCCTATTCTCAAATGGCATAGCTGAATTTCAAAGAGCTCTACGAAGTTTCGACGGACAACTCAGTGAGTACAGAAGGCATTATAAGCACAAGATCAGCTGCTCTAATACAATCATTACTCAATTTCTTCCACTGTTATATTAGCTACACCACTGCCAGTACGACCGTTTAACACATGTAACAGGTAATGCCTCTGCTTCAATAGTTTCTATATAACTCAGAAAATACTTATTACGCCCGTAAGGTTCACATAAATCAATTATCTACCTCTATAATCTCTTTCACATTCCTCTAGCTCTTTGGGTCTCTGCTTTCACCATGCAGGTCTTATTTCTGGTCCTCAAACAAAGGAAGTACCCTGTTGTTTCAGAATCTTTGTATTGCTACTTATTCTGCCTCAAACACTTTTTTCCAGAGCCATATCACTTGCCTCTTCATTTTGGTCTCTTATTAAATGTGACTGCCATGAAGAGGCCTTACATGAGAACCCTATATAAAATAGTCCTGTCACTTTATTTCTACCCCGCAGCTTCATTTTTTCTTCATAGCACTTATTACCAATTTGTTCATTGTTACGATATTGCATTCAGAAGTCCATATTACTTTGTATTACAGACTTCTGATTGCCTGGAAAGTAAATCACCTTACTGGAAATGAGTATTGAGCTCAAATGCTGGCTCTTCTCGCTTGATTTATTTTGTTAAAATTGTTCCAAAAACATAGATATTCTAGAATAGGTGACAGTGTTAAAACAAGGAATCCTAGGGGCATTGGGATTTTAACATCATATCACCACCATACGTCTAAAATATTGTATCAGATATTTACAAAATGATTAATTAAAACAGTTTTAAAGGCTGAGCCTTTTTAAGATTAGTTCTCATTATGACTAATTATATTTCATGGGCCACACATATGTGAATCTAGCACCTGGCAAACTAGATAAAAAGATTAAATCTTAGCTCAATTGCTACTGACGCACCTCACCGGAAGTACCTCTACCTGCAGGCTTATCTATTTGCTACCTTACGGAGGTCTTCCCCTTCCCTGAATCACAAAATGGTTTTTATACCTACATTCTAGATTGTGACAGACACCACTCCTTTCAAGTCTTTATTTCTCACACACACACACATACACACACACACACACACACACACACACACACACCATCAAGTGAGAACTCCAGATATTGCATTTGACTGTCCCTGTAATATTTGGTCGTTAAGTTTTCATTTATAACACTCTTATTTCAAAATAGTAATCACTTATTATCCTCAGTTTAAAGGGATGTACAATTAATTTTCCAATATCTTCCCCATGGAAAACATAAATAGAAACATGAAAAGTCAATCTATTTTTACTTATGCTAAAAAGTGCTCAAAGTTAGATGTAATGGAAGTGGCACATATTTGAATGACCAAATGATACAAAGTGAAAGGTTACAAAATATATTTAACAGCCAAAAATATAGCCAACTTCTACTCTCCAATGCAGAAATAATAATTATGATATCAATATTCTACCTCAAAGTATAGTTTTTATGCAGCATTGAAGTTGGAAGTGTTACTTTTAGTAACATCATGAGATAAGCAGTTTGCCTTTAAACTTTCTCCTCAATTCCTGTAAGGCATTGTAGCAGACACTATCCTTTCCCATCTATATCCCCTTGGATTCAATTTAAAGATTCTGTGTGCTTTGCTATTCTTGCCTGACACCTGCAGTCTTCTGAATAGGTTTGTCCCTTTCTCCTCGCTCCACCTTCTCCCTCAAAGGGAGAAAACTAAAAGGGCCTGAGAGTTTAAACCCACTCAGGTATAAATGACTTATTGATAAGGGAGACCAAAACCCAAAATCTCTTGCACAGATCTTTAAAACAAATTCTTGAGTTGTAATTTATGCTGATGATTTCACTATGAAACCAGTCTGGGGCTGGGAATTATTTGTGACTCCTCACCCTTTCCTATTTTAGTACTCTCTCTCTTACTATTTCTGTAGTGTTTAATAAATCAATTGCACATGAATTCTTATCTCAATGATTCCCTATGGGGAACTAACCTAAAAGAGTACTATAATATTATAATGTTTCATTTGTCTAATTCAGTCATAAGTGAAGTTACATTGATTGTTGAACATCTAGATGCCTAGACAGCCATGCCCTCAATACCTACCTTAACGAATTCTGTACTCCAGAATCTTACAAACCCCATCTGCTTCAGCCCGATCCTTTAAAAATCTACCTTCAAAAATTATATTATTTAGGATATCAGCACAAGTTAACAGGTTTCTATGAAACTGAGTATTGGGATTTTTGCTTTTTTCTTGTTTTTTGGATATCTTTGGCAATTTCAACAATTTAACAGATTTGCAGATGATCTGAATATTAGGTAATAGTGGACTGTAATATTAGCTAATATTATTGTATTAATGTTATGTATGGTATCAATGTTAAATTTAATGATTTCATTATTTTTCAAACAGAAGGTTATTTAAAAATATACCTTTGTATTTTGCAAAAATCATACCAAATAATTTAAATACAAATACAATGATCATAAATTCCCAAATTATTTTCAAACATTTCAGAAAACTCAACATATTTCTCTTTATATCTCTCTATATGAATCTTGATATTAATGTGAAATAAGTGTTAACATACGTAAATTATAAAAGAGAGAATGTTAAAGCTAATAAAACAAATGTAGATAGTTATTTAATTTTAATAAAAGGCATATGCATGTAGAGTTATTCTTGAGTACTTCCTATGTTGGAAATTATATTAAAAAGCAGTTTATAATACCAACTTTAGGATAATTTGTAGGGAATGCTCTTACAATATCAAAAAGAGTTTTTATTCTTTAAAAGCATTGGAATTTTAAATATATTTTTGACATTTATTGATTATATAGTTGTTTCAAATGACAGTTTTCATATTTTCTCAAAGAAAATTTATATGCCCCCAAAGCATTTCAAATGGCAAATACTGAAATATATATATTTATTTAGTATCACGATTAATGCATTACAATAAAGATTTTAAAACATCAAGACAGAGTTCCAATAGTGAGTACAGCTTTATTTTATATATAGAAATTACCTTTTTCATTTAAACTTAGTATTACTTTGGTAGATTTTGGTATCTTGTCTCAAAGTATGAGAGTTTATTCTGTTTGTTTCAAAACTGACTCTTTATTAAAACAAATGTAATTGTTTTAGATTTTTCAAAATTTGGGTACCAAAAGGGATTCCTTTTCAAAATGGTTGTGTTTGCAGTTATGTGAGCCAGAGGCAGTGAGTATTTAGAGAAACTTGGATAACTAGATTTATACTATGTAAATCTGAAATGATACTACCTTTTCAGGTAATACAAAGGCAAATTTTTAAAAACTGACTCAAGTGTTCTCATCTTGAAATTTATAAAATGTGGTTTATTTCAAATGCTTTTATTTTACTTGTCTGAAAATATTCATTATAGAATTGCTTTCAAAAATAAAATTTAATTATTATTTTCTATGCCCAGCCCCAGTGCAATGATTAGATTTCTTCTTCAAAATGTGAAATTTATTTTTAATTATTATTAAATAAGTGATTATAAGAGCTAAGTTTGTTTCTGTTCAAAAGATTTGCCATAGTTCTGTAATAATATATACATATATTTATACAACATACATATATAGGTATACATATATAATATGCATTCATATATATACACATATATTGTATGTTGTGTAAATCAAGACTGGGAATGGCTATATTTTAAAAAGCAAAGTTTAATCTATAGATGCGTAGATGTTTTAAATAATATAATAATGGATAGTGCTCATTTTAACTTTACATACCTGAGTACATCACTCTATATAACGTACCCATATATATATATCAATAACTTTGAACCCTTTAATTAGCCACTAATTTCTGGTATACAAACCACTTTACACAATTCAAGATGTTATTTCTGACATTGGTATTCTCCCATTTTCTAAAAGTTGCTTCTCATCTTGCTGAATCTTAGTCTTGATACTTCCTTTTATGAGTTTAATTATGTACCCCAAAATTCATGTGCTGATATCCTCACTTCCAGTATCTCAGAATGCAGCCTTCTTTAAAAATTGGATCGTTTCAGACATAATTAGTTATAATGAGGTCATACTGAAGTGGGGTGGGTCTATTTTCCAATGTAACTGGTGACCTTAAGAAAAATGGGAAATTAGAACCAAGGCAAGCACACAGGGAGAATGTCAAGTGAAAGTTTCAGTTTTGCTACCACAAGTCAAGGAGTCACCAGAGGCTGGGGCAGAGTTCTGGAATAAATTCTTCCCTAGTGTCTTCAGATGGAGCATGGCCTTGTTAACATCTTCTCAGATGTCTAGCCTCTACAACTGTAAAATAAATTTCTGTTGTTTAAAATCACTCAGCATGTGGTATTTTGTTATAGCAACCCCTAGGAAACTGACATTAATGCTAATACTACCACTGATACTGTCTTGTTCTACTGACATGTTTGAATGTGTTTCCCTAGGTGGATTTTCAGTAATTTGCCTTTATAAAAAATTGATATCCGTGTTCTCTAAAAAAAATTGATATCCATGTTCTACCCTAATTTGCCATAGCCAAAAATATTTCTGGTTCACTAGGTAAGCAAGAGCCAGATTGATGACACCCTTAGTCAAAGGAGGAGGATTATACAATCTATATATTTATGTTTGTTTTATAATGTAAGGAAGCTGATACTGCCTACTCCATTGGAGTTTTAATTCCTGCATCTTATGGTTCTTTTACTCATATTTTATTTGGAAACTTTCAAATAGAAATCCATGATGGAGGTTTATACTGTTCTTGCATCTACTTTATGCTAGAGCTTGTGCTATATGCTTTTTAATTAAATTTGAGAAAAGCAACAACATGCCAACTGTATGGATGATCTTTGTATGAGGAGATGCAATTAAAAAAGCTGCCAGGAGAAAAGGGTACAATATGTAAAAGTGAGTACTGATAATGCACACATTTTTGTTTTGTGTTTTACATTTAAATTCATAATTAATTAGAGTTATTTTTTGTGAGTAATGTTAAAGTCTGTATCCAGGTTCTTATTTATTCATCTATCATTTGTATATAGACATTCAATTCTCTCAGGATTCTTTGTTTAAAAGACAGTCATATGTTCATCGTAAAGCCTTTGTGACTTTGTCAGTGGTCACTGACTATATTTGCATGGGTGTATTTTTGAGCTCTCTATTCTGTTACATTTATGTATGTGTCTATTCTTTCTCTAATGTCATACTTTTTTGTTATTTATATTGGTAGAAAGTCTTAAACTCAAATAATCCTAGCCCTCCACCTTTCTCTTCTTCTTTACTATTCTTTATTTTTATTTTTATTTTTTGCTTATTTTAGGTCTTTCTTCATTCAATATAATGTCTGAATTAATATGTTTTTCACTATGAAATAGTTTACTTGGGCTGTGATTGGAACTGTAAGTTTAGATTGGGATTGAATCTATAGCTTAAATGTTAAATTTAGACCATTTAATAAATATTGAGTCTTCCAATCCTTGAACATGGAATAGCTCTCCATTTATTTAGCTCTTTAATTACATATGTCAGTATTTTATAGTTTTCTACATAGAATTCCAGTACTTATTTTGTTATAATTGTATTTTATTTTTGAGTGATTTTGAAATTGGCATTTCTTTAAATTAAAATTTTAATTATTCATAGATGATAAGTAAGCAATTTACATTTATATATTGAACATATTTAATATTTCTATCATTGCTTTCTACCCTTGCTTATATTGTTTAACAATCTAAGAATATTTATTGTATTTTTTTTGGATCTTTCATGTAGACAAAGATTTTATCTATGAATAAAGAGAGTTGTATTTATTTCTTTCTAATCTATAGATATTTAAGTTCATTTTCTTGTCTTTGTCCTATTGACTGATTTAGATTTCCATTTAGAGATTGAATAACAGAGTATATATTTTACCTTGTTTTGGGATGGAGGGAAAGCATTGATTTTTTTACCAACACTAAAATTTTGATGATGTTCTTTGACGATCTACTTTTCTGATGTTCATAGGTTCTGAGTGTTTCTATCATGAGCTATTTATGAATTTTGTCACATGCTTTTTCTGTATCACTTAATATGATCATGATTTGTCATCTTTCACATTTTGATGCCATAGATTATATTTTCTGATTTTAGTTTTTAAATTTTTTTAATTTTAATTTGTATGTGTACATAGCGGTGTATATATTTATGGCGTATATGAGATGTTTTAATAAAGGCACCCAATCTGAAATAATATATTGTTTTATTTTTAAATTTTGATCCAGATTTCTATACTAACTTGAACATAATTTATAATTATTTTTATACTTTTTTTTTTTTTGAGACGGAGTCTCGCTCTGTCGCCCAGGCTGGAGTGCAGTGGCGTGATCTCGGCTCAGTGCAAGCTCTGCCTTCCCGGGTTCACGCCATTCTCCTGCCTCAGTCTCCCGAGTAGCTGGGACTACAGGCGCCCGTCACCATGCCCGGCTAATTTTTTGTATTTTTAGTAGAGACGGGGTTTCACCGTGTTAGCCAGAATGGTCTCGATCTCCTGACCTCGTGATCCGCCCGTCTCGGCCTCCCGAATTGCTGGGATTACAGGCGTGAGCCACCGCGCCCAGCCTTTTTATACTTTTAAAAATTAAATTCCAAATACTTATTTAGGATTTTGGCTCCTATATTTGTGAGAGATAATGGTCTGTAGTTTTTCTTTCTTGCAAAGTTTTTATCTGACTTCAGTATAAGGACAATGTTGCCTCATAGAATGAGTTAGAAAGTGTTTTCCTCTGCTATTATTTTGTGGAAGAAATGTTGAATAATATATATTACTTCTGATGTAATATTTGGTAGAATTTACTAGTGAAACCATCTGAATTTTACATTTTTTTTTGCAAGATTATTAATTTATTTTCTTTATTAGCTCTATTCTTGTTATCCTTTCGATCTTGTGTGGCTTTTCATAGTTGGGTGATTTAAAAAATTGGTTCATTTTATCTAGATTAATAAATGTGTGTGCCTAACATAGTTTATAGTGTTCATTATTATCCTTTAATATCAACAGGATCAGTAATAATAATCTCTCTTTCATTTCTGATATTGATAATTTGTGTCATATATTTTTGCTATTGTTTTCAGTCATTCTAAAATATAACCTTTTTAATTGATTTTCTAAAGTAAACAGCTTTTATTTTATAGATTTTTTATATTATTTCCATGTGTCAATTATCATTGATTTCTACTCTAATTTTTATTATGTATTTTTTTCTGTTTGTGTTAGCAAAGAAATTCTCCTTTATCTGTAGTTTCCTAATGTGAAGACTTATGTTATTAATGTAATTTTAAAATTTCATTTTGATTATTAATTAAATGCTATGAACTGTTATTTAAATATTGGTTTCCCTGCATCAGACCAATTTGGATATGTTGCATTTTCATATTCAGTCTGTTCAAAATATATTTTCAGTAATTTCTCTTTAGACTTCATTTGGATGTATGTGTTAGTGTGAAGTATGTATGTCTTCTAATTTACAAATATTTAGAGGTTTTCCAGGTATCTTTATGTTATTGATGTATAGTTTAATCATATTTTGGTATGATCTTTTAACTTTATCAAGGTGAGTTTTAAGGAAGTTCAACAAACTCCAAGAAAACAAACAAACAAAAAAAAAACAGAAGAAATTCAAAATTCTATCAGAAACATTTAATCAAGAGATTGTCACTGTAAAAATAAAGTAAAAATTATGGAGCTAAAATATTCAATTGACAAACTGAAATATGCATCAGAGTCTCTCAATAGCAGAATTCATCAAGCAAAAGAAAGAATTAATGATACTGAAGACAAGCTATATAAAAATACACAGTCAGAAGAGAAAAAATAAAAAATAAAAAAGTGAAGCTTACGGCAAGATCTAGAAAATAGCTTCAAAGGGGCAAATTTAAGAGTTAGTGGCTGTAAAGAGGAGGTAGAGGGAGATACTTGGTAGAAAGTTTACTCATAGAAGTAATAACAGAGAAATTTCCAAGCCTAAATAAAGAAATCAATATTCAGATACAAGATCGTCAAGAAAAGAAAGACAAAAAAGATTCAACTACCTAAAGGTACTTAAAAATCATATTCTCAAAGGTCAAAGATAAAGAAAAGATCCTAAAAGCAGAAAAAAAAAAAAGAAATAATAACATACAAAAGAGCTCTCAAACATCTGGCATCTGGCAACATACTTCTCAATAGAAACCTTACAAGTCAGGTGAGAGTGGGAAGAAGAAAAAAAATGTTTGTTTTTTTTTTTTAAAGTATCTGGCAAAATTATCCTTCAAACATGAAGAAGACATATAGATTCTCCCAGACAAACAAAAAATAGGAGATTTTGTCAACATCAGACCTATTTTATTAAAAAAATGCTAAAGGAAGTTCTTCAATCTAAACTAAAAGGAAGTTAACTAGCAAGAAGAAATCATCTGACAGTATAAAACTTACCGATAATAGTAAGTACATAGACAAATGTAGAATACTTTAACACTGTAATCATGGTGTGAAAACCACTCATATTTCTTAAGGAAAACTTAAAAAATACCCAAATAATAACAAAAACAACTTCTTTTTTTTTTTTTTTTTTTTTTTTTTTCGTTTTTTGAAACTGAGTCTCTCTCTCTCACCCAGGCTGGAGTGCAGTGGTGTGATCTCGGCTCACTGCAACTTCTGCCTCCTGGGTTTTAGCGATTCTCCTGCCTCAGCTTCCAAATAAAACAACTTTTTAACAGATAGATTATATACAAAAAAAGCAGAGACAATTAAAAGTCACAAAACATGGGGAATACACTTAAAGTGTTAAGGTTTTTAGTGTTCTCTCTGCTCGTTGTTTTTGTTTTTTTCCTCTGTAATTAGTATTAAGTTGTCAGCAGTTTAAAATAATTGGCTCTAAAATGTTACTTGCAAGCAAGCCTCAGGTTAACTACAAAGGAAAAACCCGTAACAGTTACACAAACAGTAAAAATCAAAAAATTAAAACATACTATAGGAGAAAATAACTTTTACCCATAGGAATACAGAAAGGAAGAAAATAAGACAAAACCAACAAAACAATGAAAAATAACAAAATGTCACAATTAAGTCCTTACCTATCAATAATATTATTACATCTAAATGTACTAAATTATCCAGTAATTGAGTCATAGAGTTATTGAACTGATTTTTTAAAAATACTCAACTATAAGCTGTCCACAAGAATATTACTACACCTATAAAGTCACACATAGACTGAAAAAGGAAAAAAAGATATTCTATTCAAATAGAAAGCAAAAAAAAAAAAATAGGTGTAGTCATACTTATATAAAATGGATTTCAAGATAAAAGCTGCAGAAAGAGAAAATGAAGGTCATTTTATAATGATAAATACATTATTCCAGCAAAATAATATAACAATTATAAATATATGTACTCAATGTTAGAGCATGCAAATATATATTTTTATACATTTATAATATATATTATATATATTTATTATATATATAATTAAAAATATTATTAAAGACAGAAATAGATGCAAATGCAATAATATCTGGGGATTTAACACTCCACATTTAGCATTGGACAGGTAATCTAGACAAAACCCAGAACTATGACAACCCTGGAAGACAAAGTAGATAATACCATTCAGAATATTGGCAAGAGCAAGGATTTCATGACGAAGTCACAAAAAGCAATTGCAAGAAAAGCAAAAAGTGACAAATGGGATCTAATTAAAGTAAAGAGCTTCTGCACAGCAAAAGAAACTATCAACAGAATAAACAGACACCCTACAGAATGTAAGATACATTATGCAAACTACGCATCTAATAAAGGTCCACTATCCAACATCTATAAGGAACTTCAACAAATTTAGAAGAAAAAAAAAAACAAACAGCCCATAAAATGTTAGCAAAGGACATGAACAGACACTTTTGAAAAGAAGACTTATGTGTGGCGTTTTCACATGTAAGTGGGAGCTAAGCGATGAGAACTCATGAACACAAAGAAGTAAACAACAGACACTGGGGTCTCCCGGAGAGTTGAAGGTAGAGGTTGGGAGAAGGGAGAGAAGCAAAGATAACTATTGGGTACTGGGCTTAATTCTTGGGTGATTAAATAATGTGTACAACAAACCTATGTGACACGGATTTACCTATATAACAAATCTTCACATGTACTCCTGAACATAAAAAACAGTTTAAAATATAAAGAAATCATAAAAAAACTTTACAGTCACGTAAGGTACAAAAAGTAGTACAGAGAACTTCACGTATCAATTACTCAAATTTCTTCAATTAGAACGTCTTGCCTAATTATACTATATTGTCAAAACCAAGAAATGTACACTGGCAATATAATGAATTAATTAAATCATATTTATATTTGAACAGTTTTACATTCACTTACTTGCACTTCAGTTTTTATTTTTTACTATAGTTCTTTAATTTTATCACACATATTGATCTGTGTGACCACCATAACAATCAGGAAACAGAATTTCCATCACCACAAGGGAGCCCCAATTTTACCACTGTATACTCATATCCTCCACCAAATGCTAACCCTTAGATGTTTGCTATTATTTGAAATTAACTTAATGTTCAGAATCCATAGGTTAGAATCTTTAACCCACTTTAAATTGTTGCTCCACTTAACAGGAACTCAACACATATACATTTGTGGAGATAAATAGTTTTATTTTGTAAAATAATAAATGGATCTGAAATTTTAGTTTCAGGAACAAATTAAATTTTATTTATTCTGGCATGCTTATACATTTACATATGCTGCATGTTTCTTATTAAATGGTCTTTCAGTTTCAATAAGAAATTCAGCTTGAATCTAATCCTCACTTCAGATCACCTGTTTAATCTAGGATCAAATGTATATATTATCCTCAGATCTTTGTTACCTCTTTTTATTATGTGCTTTAAAGTCTTTTCCCTATGTGTGCATGCATGTGTATGTCTGCACATGTGCTATGCTTTCATATGTATGATAATTAAATATTTTAATAAAAACAGCTAGATTGCTGTAATGCTATTGTTTTAGAAGTATATTTTATTTTAGTAGTTTGACTGTGTGTGATTGATCTATCATCTACTGAATCTTCAAATAGCACAAAAGCACAAACACACATAAGGTCTAAAGGTAGGAGTATAGATTTATTTTTTTGCTGATTAGGCTCTGTATTGTCTTAAAATATTACAACTTAATATTTTATTGCTTGAGCTTCTATGATTTTTTCATGATACATATTGTACATTCTTCTATATTAATATCATGGGCAGCCCTTATCTATGTTTTCACTTACTGTGATTTCAGTTACGCATGGTCAATCATACTCCAAAATTATTAGGTAAAAAATTCCAGAAATAAATGTTACATTTTAGATACCTTTTATTACAGTATTTTGTTATAATTATTTTACTTTATTATTGTGGTTATCTCTTACTGTGTCTAATTTTAAACTCAACTTTACCACAAGCACATATATATAAGAATAAAAACATAGTACATATAAGGTTCCACATTATACTTGTTTCAGGTGTCCGCTGGGGCTTTTAAAATGCATCCCCCACACATAAGAGAAGACTGCTGTTTTCCAGCATATTTAACCCTGGGCACCTGAAATTTAAAGAATAATAAAGTGAAATTGCACTTTGCTTGGGTGAGGGAAGAATGAAAATATTTAGAGCAAATAGAGTTGTCGGCACTTCAAACAATTATTTGGAAAGTGGAAGAGACCTTGGGCACCAGTTTATCTCCATGTTAATGGATATGGTGGTTTAAAAGGGGAATTAGTGTGTGTTTTGAAGCTGCTTAGAGCACAATTGTTAAATGTCACATCTGCTGTTAATAAAGCATATGGTTTTAAGATTTAATCTTGCACAGATCTGCCATTTTTAACCAATATCTGTATATATTTGGATCTATGATGATTTTATTATCTTGTGGCTTATTGTAATTCAGTATTTGTTGCTAGATTTCAAGCATGAACCTTTAAAATATTTTAGGCAGACATTTTCTAATTAGATTATAGTCTGACTTAAATACTGTCAATTAATATTTGTATCTTAAGTTAAAAATTATGCTAAACAGCATTCTAAAAATTAAAGATTATTTCAAACATTAGATAAGTAGTTATTCCTGGAAAAAAAAAATGAGATCACTTTTAATTAAGGCACTTAAGTACTGATCCTTGATAAACATTTTTTAATCCCATATACTGATTTAACATGGATTTGGCTTTATATTACCTTGGTTCCAAGTATATGGAAATAAACAGTATGAATCACCATATGAAATACATAAGAGTTCACTTGGAATATATCAACGTTACCGAAGTTTTCCTGAAAATTTTAGTTGAAGATTCAATATTTAGGGCAATATATATTTATGATCAATTAACATTATCTTTAATTGTTAGAATATAATTTGTCTTGTGTTTGTGTCTGCAACCTAGAAAGGTAAAACAAAAAGGAAATTACAATCCTCTAGTTGACCTCCTTTCACAGCTAATTTAAGAGGATTGTTTCTGTGGAGATAACAGTCTCCATGGTTACTGGTTACAGACTTTAAATGTTCTAACAAGGTTGGAAGGATCCGTAGAACTGTTGCTTTGCATTTCAGCAAATAAGGGCATTAGTACTTTGATATTGCACCTTTGAAACAATAAGTTCACATTAGATGAAGTGAACTGTAATGTTTATAAGATAGTAGCTTATAAATGTGTATATATGGATGATTATTTAATCACTTTGTATCTAAATTTGTAAGTTGTCTAGGTAAATGTTTGTTACTAGGTAGAAGTGGTTACTAATATCTGGACAGATCAATATCACTGTGTTCTTCAAATAATATAGAGACAAACTCTCCAGTTGGGAATCAGTCATATTATCTCTGAATATATCAGAAAATGTCACAGTTGCACGGGGAATCTGAATTGTCACTGAAGGAAATAAGGGAGTGGTTTACAAAAAAAATAATAATAAGCATTTACAAAATAGGCTGAACCCTGACTATAATTAATACCACTTTAGTTTGCCTTTTGGTAATTTTTTAGGAATATGGCAGTTAGATGAGGAGGAGAAACTGAAGCATTGCCATTACTTTCAATGCCAATAAACACAATTACTTTTGCACTAACCTAATATTACACATTTTAACATTTTGACCATTTCATCCACCATATTTTCTTTCATAACATGATCCATTCCTCAACATGCTAATTCTATAAACATGTATTTTAATGCTATATACATGCATAAAAGATGATATTACATGTTTGCTCTTATTCAAAGGTTGTGGATTTTATTTCAGCCATATAAAATTTTTGTTGGTCTAAATATTTTACTTGTATAAACCATGTAAATTATTAGCATGTATAGAATATACCTTTCATTTCCGTTCAGCATATTCAAATTCTGAAATTTTTAGCATTTGAGACCAATAAATACTTAGAAATGATTCAATTTTTATATGCGTTTTTCTTCCAGTGAGGCATTTTAACCAATTCATTTGAGACCAACTACCGACTATGTCTGTATTACAATGATAGACCACAGGAACAAACTGAAAGAAATAGAGCATGGCAGTAATCCTCCAGAGTGCTGCTATTTCGTTTGAGAAGATTTATTCTATGCTCTGTTTCACTCATCCTCAGTCATTTTAATTCAAGAGCTTTGTATCACATGCTTTGAAAAATGTTTTCCTTATTAAAATTTAGCCACTTTAATTCCAAAACTGAGTCCCAGCCCTTTCACTAAAATTTATAGTTACATTTTAATATATATTTGTTTTACATAAAAATATAAATGAAATATGTTTAAAATTACTTTGATTACATTGTTAATATTTTCAATATTGAAAACAGAAAATATAAAGGAAACAAGTAAATCAACAAAATCCCATAACTTACTGAAAAACGCTGTTGCAATTTGGTGTATGTACTCTGTTTTTCATTCGGTTTAGCAATATGAAAGTCATTATCTGACTTAAGATGTGTTCTTGTGAAGGTATGAAGTAATCATTAGTAATGATGTCAATGAAAGTACTTATTAAATTAAAAATATCTACAATTAAAATTTTGTAAAAAATAAAAAATCTATGTAGAAATTTAAAAAATATATATATGCATATTCACTCTTGAAAGTACTTAAAGAGACCTTGTATGACACTTTTTATGTGTTTATCACATATTTTTAAAATGTTGCTTTGTAGTCCCCGTTATCAGTATAACTTATTTAAGCAGGAAGACCTTAAAGAAGTAGAAAATTTCATATTATACTTCAGTTACCATGCAAATATATCGACTTCAATGAAAATGTAAAATGAATATTGTATTTATCTGAAAATATGTAAAAGACAAATAATGTTGAAACAATTAAAAATTATGTTCTATTTTGTTCTATTAATGATATTTTATGATTCAAAACCTATAATGTTAATAGGTGAACATTAACATTGAACTATGAACGATTTCAAAAAATTTATATTCATTTTTTATAATTTAACTTTATTTCTAAAATAGCTGAAGGAGATCTAGAAATTCATCAGAGATATTTGTTCAGAAATAATCATTTCAAATATATTTAAATAGCAAAAAGTAGAAAACATCTCAAATATCTGCTCATGTATCGATGGTACTTTGGTCAGGTCCTTTGGTTTTTCTCTAAGATTATATGTGAAACCCACATGATAAGGCAATCTACAAACAATTTTTAACAGCTCAGATGTACTATATAAGTGGTAGCTATTGCCTATCACAAGGAGTCTAAATTTACTCATTTTAATACAATAGGGTTGGAATAAATGTTTTCTAAAGTATGTTAATATCTTACATAGTTGCTATTCTCCATGATTTTTTAGAAGACATCTGTAAAACTGAGTCCATTTTGTAATGGAGAAATCAGACATTAGGATGTTAATTCGTAAATAAAATTAGATGAAAATATAGTATATACTATATAACCCAGGGTTTAGGTAGTATCAGCTTATTCTCTGCCTCTATTGATATACCATCTCATAATTTACATACTCAAGTAGTTGAATTTTATATATTAACAATAATTTCTGGCCAGGCATGGTGACTCATGCCATAATCCCAGCACTTTAGAAGGCCATGGCAGGCAGATGACTTGACGTCAGAAGTTCAAAGCCAACCTAGCCAACATGGTGTAACCCATCTCTACTGTAAGTACAAAAAATTAGCCGGGCATGGTGGAGCACACCTGTAGTCCAAGCTACTGGGCAGGCTGAGGCAGGGGAATTAAAAACAAACAAACAAACAAAAATAATTTTTAATTTTCTTGTTTCTAATACTTCACACAAGTCTTTTTACGATTAAGATAGCTATTATGTGTTAGATAAAAAGGTGTCGCTGGACATATGATGATAAGAAAGTTACTGTGTACTCATTCATTTGCACATTCATTCAACAAATATTGAAATGTGTACTGTGTGCCAGACACTGTGTGAAGTACTGGAAATGGAAGAAACATGACAGACTTCCACAACAATTGATCATACTCTATAATGTAAATAAATGAAAACAAATTGCAACGTGCCTAAAAGTGGTCTAAAGAATATGTTATTTAGAAAATAAGAGGGGGTCGGTCGCGGTCACTCACGCCTGTAATCCTAGCACTTTGGGAGGCCGAGACGGGCGGATCACGAGGTCAGCAGATCGAGACCAACCTGGCTAACACGGTGAAACCCCTAAAAATACAAAAAAAAAAAAAAAAAAAAAAAATTAGCCGGGCGTGGTGGCAGGCGCCTGTAGTCCCAGCAACTTGGGAGGCTGAGGCGGGAGAATGGCGTGAACCCAGGAGGCAGAGCTTGTAGTGAGCCGAGATTGCGTCACTGCACTCCAGCCTGGGCAACAGAGCGAGACTCTGTCTCAAAAAAAATAAAATAAAATAAAATAAAAAATAAAAAAAAATAAGAGGGTAGGCATTCTGGAAATTGCTTTTTGAAAAATACCTTAATTAAGGAGTTCTCTGCTACTGAGGGACACAGATCAGTAAAGAGACAACTCCAATACCATATGAAAAGTATATTGGGCAAAGAATGTGCACAGTGTGTCATGGGCACAAACAGGATGAAAGGGTACCCAGGCACAAGCTGGAGGTTGAATGAAGCAAGAAAGGCTTCCTGGAGGAGAAAAGAGATGATCTACATTCTGAAGTACAAGTCCATATTTAATGGGATAAGGAAGAGGGAGTGAGAAGTAGAAATAAAGGGACTAAAAAAGAGACAATGGGTAACTTATAGCAACAGAGCCAGCATAAGA
This sequence comes from Macaca mulatta, assembly GCF_049350105.2. NCBI lineage: Eukaryota > Metazoa > Chordata > Mammalia > Primates > Cercopithecidae > Macaca > Macaca mulatta. Next base: position 74,979,793 of record NC_133407.1, on the reverse strand, counting down.
AATTGGTATTACTAAAAATATAATTATTCATGTCTTGGAAAGCCTGTTCTCAGTAACCCATACTGATTTTCTTGTCTATTTTCTAATATGACACGACATAGTCCTGCCTTCACTTTTATGTAATTATGACTTAAGGCCTTGTGTTACTTTTTAAAACAATCTTAAGAAAAAGATCTAGGTTTTCCTTCTTATTTTATTTGTTAGTAGTGTGACATTTGAATCATTCTTATCTCAGGTTAATGCTGGTAATTCTGTTTCTGGGTCAATACCGGTTTATTTGAATCAGTGAAAAGGAGTCAGGTCAACAGCTTCTGTATTGCTGCTTCTCGGCCTTGATCACTCTTAATCCCGATCATTTATAATTTGTGGCACAGACTTAGCTACTCTCAGAGGCTTCAGCTATAAATTTTCTGTTGAAATGGTTCTGTCATTAATCACAGTTAAGATATGTCCCTTTTTGTTTTTTTTAAATCACTGAGAGCTTAATGAGTATCAAATAGGTAGAAAAAATTATTTTTCTTAACTTCTTTGCAAAAATATTTTATAAAATATTCCTAAACATGAAAGACCTAATGAAAGGTAAATATAACCCTAGTAAGACAATATAATTTTGTTTTTATTTAAATCATTCAAAGTTCATGTGAGGCCTTTCCTATGTTATCTGTTAATAACCTCAGTAAAGTCATAATGGGAATCTGAAGGGTGTACAGAGATAAAATAAGTTTGTTTTAAAGAAAAGTGAAAACCTTAAGATATATACAACAAATATATTTTAACCTGTAATTCCCAAATGTTATCAAAATATATTTCCTCACTCTCTTTTTTTCTCTCTCTCTATATATAATTTCTATATATGTATGTAAACATACATGTATATGTAAATATATATATGTATATGTGAAATTTAGATGTGTGTATGTAATTTGTATGTATACAAATAAATAAAAATATTTTCATCCAGCATTTATGAAACTACACTACTGAGTTGTAATTTACTACTTTAAATGTAATTTTAATGTCACAGTTCTAATAATTAAGTTTAATTGTAAGTTTTAACCATGCCATTTAATGCCTTTTGGCAAGTATATACATCCATGTAACCAGTGTCACAATTGAGGTATAGAATATTTTGGAGTGATGAAATATTCTAATATTATGTGTCATAGATTTTACAATATAATGTCAAATATGTCTCTGGCAAATAAATAATAATAATATTTAATGTAAAATATAACGAATTAACATATAATTATATGTAATAATAAAATTATGCAAGACCCATAAGGGCAGAGATATTTTTTCAGATTTATTCAGTGCCATATTTGCCAGTAAACATTAGTTGCTTGATATATTTATATTGAATGAATAAACTAGAAATAAATGACTTACATTGATAGATGTATCTATTCAATTGTGCTATTTGTCATCTTTCAAATTTTTTAACATCTTCAATTGTAATAGAAAAAATAAACTAATTTTTTAAACATACCCTTTTTGCATGTTGTGTTGCAAAAAATAAGAAGAAAAATATTAACTTTAACATAGGGCTCCACTAAATATAATGGTTTATAATCATGTATATTTTAACCATTTTATCTTATCTAAATGTTGTACTTTTGACCTCATATCATTTAGTGTTTTTTTTAATATAATTTGTATCTAATTAATCAAAGCTATTTAATTGGAAATGCTACCTAAGTCATTTTAATGGTAATAAATACACTACCTTATATAAATGATAGAAAATTGAAACATTGAAAACAATACATAATTGAAAACCAATTACCCAACTATAGATTATTGACTAGATTAATTTTTCTCATATAGTAAAAATTATTAGATTGCATGGCAAACTTTATCAATGAGACATAAATAATTGTCTTTGGCGATGGTAACATATTGAAAAGCAACACTTTAAACTGTTCTTAACAATATAAAAAAAGTTATTTTCATTCATAGGCAGTTGCAGTTCTCCATGACAACAGTAATTTTCAATGTTTGAAAAATCTATTTGACATATTAGAGTCAGGAATTGTTACTACCAGCAGCAGCAGGTGCTTCTAATTTCGTGACAGCAGAAAAGGTCTCTCTGATTATGATTGTTAAAAAATTTTAGACAATAGATATTTTCATTCTTTTCATAAGGTAGCCTATTTCTTTCTTTTATTACCATTTTTTCTCATAAAATTGCATTCTCTATTCTTTCCTACAACAAATATTGTGGATAATTCTCTCTCACTTACCCTTGGCCCTTCTCAAAGAGTTTGACTTTTCTGACAGCCACGTCATTGCTAAACTTCATCATACCAGATAATACTTGTCTTCCGGTTCCCACACAATAGTAATCTGAGTTCAAATGTTCACCTAACAACCTCCACCATTTCGTGCTACTGTATACATTCACTGCTCTGAAGGGTATGCCTCCCCAAGTTATTATGCAATAGGAAGCAAAACTAAACAAGAATCATCGGCAAAGTTAATAAAAGAGCATAATTATAGATTGAATATATACTCAGTGGCTACTTTACATTAGCAAAGAATGGCATGTTATTTTCTAAAAGAAAGAAAAAGCCAAATACATAAGCAACTACAGTAGCATGTGGCTTTAAGAATCATAAAGGAAAATAATTGGCCAGGTGCTGTGGCTCACGCCTATAATCCCAGCACTTTGGGATGTTGAGGTGGGTGGACCACCTGAGGTCAGGAGTTTGAGACCAGCCTGGCCAACATGGTGAAACCTCATCTCTACTCAAAATACAAGAATTTGCTGGATATGGTAGCTCATGCCTGTAATCGTAGCTACTTGGGAGGCTGAGGCAGGAGAATCTCTTGAACTCAGGAGGCAGAGGTTGCAATGAGCCAAGAGCGAGTCATTGCACTTCAGCCTGGGCAACAGGAGAGAAACTGCATCTCAAAAATAACAATAATTTCTTTTAGACTGAAATACAATCCAATTTGTCTAGAAACTCTAACCATGGGGTTTCAGAATAATTTTATTAGAAACTTTTTAAAGACCATTCTTTATTCCTCAGTCACTTACAGGCAAATTTACAGGCATGCAACAATTGCAGTTAAACTTCACTGCACTGGGATATCTTTTTAGGAGTGCAGCTGTTTTCAGCGTTCTTTTTCAGAATATATCCAGCTAAACAGATGAGTAAAATATCTGTCTAAAATTTCTGTACTTAGTTGACAATCATACAGTTGACTAGTCTAACCAATAAAGTGAGCATTGATGGACACATAAAAAGCTCTTCAGGGTCAAGAGCAACAATAACAATGATCATACTAATAAAAATAAAATTAGTCCAAACCAACAATACTTTGTTATAGGCAAGTAACTGATACAAAAAAAAATATGGATTACACAGAAAGACAAAAAGACATTTTTCAACTATTTAATATGGATTTCTACATTTCAAATATCATACAAAAGAAAGAAAGAGGGATGTAAAGAGACAGAGAGATGTCTGGTGCTCTGTTTCCTTATCTTCATATCTATTTAGTCACCAATCATTGACAGGGTGTGTTTCATTATGTACAATATAAAATATAATTAATGAAGACTCCAATGTATAACTACTTAAAGACTTACATACTTACTATGATTTGTCTTTTTTTTTTTATGGAAAAAATCTATGTCCTTCCTGGTTGAGGAGAAGTGAAATTAATCTAGATAATGAAGAGTTATAAGTAATGTACCAAATGTAAGAGTTTATTTTACAGTAAGAAATATATTATCAGGAAAAGAAAGCCTACAGACCAATACATTTTGCCAAATAAATATAAATATTCCTCACAATTGAGGGTGAGCTTATTAGGGTTAAACTATTTTGACCTATACCTTTACTTTAGAAGATAAAGTACATGATAATAGAGACCTCATTTATACCAACAGTAGGATTTCACACATAGTAGGTAGTGAATACATTGTGTTGAGTGGCTTAAAAAATTGAACAAATGTACAAATGTGTGAATACTTAGAAGAGAGAAATAATAAATAAGCTGTAACTTGTTCCTTAAAGAACAAGTTATACCAAAATAATACTTATTTCATTTTAGACAAGATTATTGGTTACAAAGTTGTTTGTGTATAGAAAGAAGAACCCCAAGCTAGAAAATTGTACAATCAACTAGTTTGTACAATTAACTAGATTTCAACCTTTCAACACATATAATTAATGATTCGACCAGTACAAACTTTGCCTGTAATATTTAATGGTAGTCATTCTTTGACAGTATTCTATTAAGTTGTTTTATTATTATTATAAATAATAACATAAATGTAGGATTATCAAATATGTTCAAGTTATTATGAAGACTAGTACATTTATGTTTAAAGTTTTAAATAGACTAACAAAACAAAAGCCAAAGTTAATGAGTTTAATTTAGAAAAACTTAGTCTTGCAGATTTAGTATGGGGAAGAACTGAATTCTTAGAAACTCATGTGAAAGGCAAGAGAGAAAATTTGGTTGTGCTGATGTCAAATAAGCAGCATGAATACACGTGCAATATAATTCTAAAGTAAGATAAGATTTTGTTAATTAATACATAATGCTTATATTACTTGTACATTTTATATATAAAACACTTATAACATTTACACTTGTGTGCATATAATCTCTTAGTCATACGCACACATGTATATATTATAAATGTTTTATACACGGAATCACTTGGCATTCAATCCTGAGGCTATTTGTCATGTTCTTTAGATTTTACACTTATCCTCTTTAATAAGTATATGGTATATTTGAGTAAACATCTAGGAAAAATTATTAGATTTCTAGTATTTCTAGTTATATTTTTCCAAATATACATTTAATTATTCATACTTCATTTGTTTATAATGTTAAATTAAGTATACTCAAATCTAAGCCAACTCAAATCGTGGATAAAACATAGTAAAACTTATTTTGAGGGAATTTTATTTTATTACCAAAGGAAAAGAAAAACACTCAGTGAATTAGAAGTAAAATCAGGAGGGTGTATTATTGTGGTAGTTAAAAAAAAAAAAAAGCTTCAACGAGGACAGATTGAGCTGGAATTTCTAAAGTTGCTAAATCAAGGCGAATAACGTAACTGAGAATTGACCATTCAAGTTAGCAAAATGGATGTTAGTTTCTGTGGACTGACAGGGACAGATGCTTGAGTTTTCGAACCAGAATGAGCAAAGAATGGAGAAATGGGCCAGTGTTGGAGATGGCCTTTTTTAAGGGAAGAAGGGAATCATGTTTGTATGAAGATTACATCGATCCAGGTCACAAGGAGGAAATCCATGATACAGGAGAGAAAGGAACATTGCCAGAGTGTTGCCTTTAAAAACAAGACTGTTGGATCTTGCGCAGAAATAAAACAAAGGTATTGTTTTGAACAGGAACTTGGGCAATTTATTCATAGTACTACTTGAGAAGTAAGATACGAATGCAGGTAAGAGGTGAAGTGTTAGACGTGATGGTAAGTCTTTGGGAAACCCTCTTCTAACTCCTATTTCTTTCTACTGTGAAATAAGAAGCAACAATTTCAGCTGAGTAAGAGGATAGAGAAAGAGATGATGAAAGTTTGAAGAAAATTTTAAAAAGTATAAAATTATTATGGCAAGTAGAGTGGAAATAGACTAGGGAAATGTCATGTGATTATGACACAGTATCAACTTGAATCTGATAATTATAATTTTAAGGCATGTTTCTTAAGCATAATCTCCTGTATATTAATTACAACAGCCCACTTGCAGCTTCAGGGCTTCAGACAATGAATAGACAGCATTGGATTAAACGACATTTGTGCCAGAAAAATAAAGTATTTGTTTCATTGAATTAATTTATTAGTGCAAATTAATTTTACCAAACTGTATAAAATGTCTGAATATAAAATACCAAAGTGTAGAAAATATCTGAGATCATATTTGCTCTATCACGATATGTGGAATATAGAATATTAGTGAAACAATACAAATAGAAGATAGTGTAGTGTGCTGTGGTGGCTAAGGAGGCAGTAGATATCAGTTATGTGTGCACACTGGAAGTCTAGAATAAATTCTAGGTTCAAAACCATTCTGAGAACATGGATACTTTACTTAAATTCCCTAAGTCTTAGTTTCTTTAGTTCTTTATTTTAATTATAAGTTTGGTGCAGTAATTTAATGAGAAAACATACGTGAAATATTTCACAATGTGTTTGTGGAGATTAAATGAGCCATTACTTATAGTTCATTATGATTAGGATTATTTCCCCATAAACAATACCATTTGTTCTGCTCAATAGCCATTTTTCTTAAATCATTGCCATATATTCTTCCAATCACCACTTATCTTCATGAGATAATTGCATTGATTAATATTTCACCCATGATTTCATGATATACCACTAGCTGCCCCTTGCTCTTTTGACATTTCTAGCTCAATCCATCCTGGAGGAATTCAGATGTTATATCTTAATTGAGTAATAAAGGTTAGAGGACTCTTTCTTGACTCGGCCATCCTAAAACATAAAATGTCACTTAAAGAAATTAATTTCTCAACAAACACATCCAGTTATAATTCTTCTATACATCTTTAAATACACATATTTATTGCACAAGCTCAGTCATTTATTTCATCTTACACAGATTTTTCATGTTTGCACATGCAATAGGAAATTTACATGCTTATTTTCAAACATAAACATTTTATAACATCATTACATTTTTCAAATAAATTTTAGTAAAGTTATTATTTATATCATGTAAATAAGTTTATGTATAAGTTAATAAAACAATTTATAATAATCTACCAACTGACAGTGACATTTTATAGATTAGCCAAAGTGTATAATGTTAACTTTAATTAAAGTTATTTTTCATATGAAGAATATTCTGAATAATTTAAATAACGTTAGGCAAGTTACTGATTTAAAATAAAATGTTATTGATTTTTTAAGCAACTTATGAGACTGGATAAATTTTATTTTATTTTATTTTTATTTAAAGAACATCTTTATTTGTAAGATCTGGTGCCCGGTGATCTTCCAGGGAATTTTATTCTAGCAGTTCTGCCCGAATCCAGCATCATACCTAAGAATGCTATTGCACATCATCTGCTCCTTGCTGAAGTGTACTGTGAGTGGAAGCAGGGTAACACTAGGCTCTAGCATTTGAAGTAGATATTGGCAAATGACTTTTTTTCAGGAAGGGAAAGAAAAAAAGCAATAGGAGGATGAAAAGAAGCAGGCAGATGCAGATGAGATTTATCCTCAATCAGTAAAACTAAGCCTCACAGGTCAGATAAGGACAGATAGACCTTTCACCCAATCCTCTCAAAAAATGAAAGTAGATTAAAGCAAATATAACCACAAGGTCGGGAATGCACATATTAGGTCAGGAATGCACATATTATTTCAGGGAAAATAGACATGATTCCCTCCCCAGAAGATTTCCTACTGTTCCTTCCAGATCCTTGCAATAATTATTTTTTAGTGAAATATATAAGATCTTTTAAAATATTATGTTAGAAGTAGAAAAATTTAACCTTGAAATGTCCTGTTTTGAAAGCATCCTGTTTTAAACAGAAAGAATAGGCAGTGGAAGATGCTGCTATCACTGGAAACCAAACATCATGTGCAATGGAAGAGATGTCACCTAGAAAACAATGGTGTGAGCTTCATTATCTCACTTCGATCTTGTTTATTTCATCTGTGTGTTAACAACAATGAATTGTGAGAGGAATTTCTGGTCCCACCCAACTGCATTGAGGCTCATCTTCATGAAAACTGTCTATAAGCATCTCCAAAGTAATTAAACTATAATAAAGTGGCACCCTGGAGAAAATCTATAATGTTTACCAACTATTTTTGAGGGTACTTAAAATGCCTTATTAATTATGCAATTAAGAGTGACAAGTCAGCCAGATTCGGTGGCTCACGCCTGTAATCCTAGCACTTTGGGAGACTGAGGCGGGTGGATCACGAGGTCAGAAGTGTAAGACCAGCCTGGCCAACATGATGAAACTCTGTCTCTCCTAAAAATACAAAAAATAAAAATAAAAAATAAAAAATAACTGGGTACAGTGGTAAGAGCCTGTAATCCCAGCTACTCAGGAGGCTGAGGCAGGAGGATCACTTGAACCTGGGTGGCAGAGGTTTCAGTGAGCCGAGATAGAGCCATTGCACTCCAGTCTGGGCAACAGAGTGAGACTCCACCTCAAAAAAAAAAAAAAAAAAAGAGAGACAAGTCTAAAATTAAGAAACACTTGTACATACTTGGTATGTACTTCAAAATCATCAGGAGACTTACCCAGAACACTTTGAATTTCTTTAAAACTTTTTCTTCTAACATTTTGTTTCCTCTTTGATCTTGTGACTAGTCTTGATTTATAATCTTTTATTATGACAACATTTATAACTTAATTTTTGACCATTTCCTTAATATAGTACACTCATGCATAAATATAAGAGGTTCAAAAATAGTTCTGCTTTTTATGTTTCAAATTTGTCTTTCTCAAAATCCCTGACCTGATCAAAATTGCATTTAACAAAATTTTTAGATACTTATTATTTTGTTAGTATTCAGCTTAATTAACTCATCTGTTGGTCTAACACCAATGTGTCCAAAACTCAAAATCCACAAAGTAAAACTGTTCTTGTTTTATATAAGTGGATTTATTTCTCTCCTAGAATAGAATTAATCATCTTATTCTAAAGACGTTTTATTCTTAATGTCTGTGAAAAATAAGGTGTCTTCTTTATGGCCTTGTGGAATATAGCAGGAATCCCCATTTTCTAATGGTCCGGAGTGGGTATATCATCTGAGGTCAGGAATTCAAGACCAGCCTGGTCAACATGGTAAAACCCCATCTCTACTAAACATACAAAAAATTAACCTTGTGTGGTGGTGGGCACCTGCAATCCCAGCTACTAGGGGGGCTAAGGCTGGAGAATCAACATTTGTCTATGTCCATAGCCATTTCATTGTAAATGAGTTGTAAGCTAAACTTATATTCAGTCAAGCCTATACTCAGCTCCTTCCAGGATGCTGAACTCCATATCGGGGAAGGAACAGTACCAAACAATCAGCAGACATTTGTTACAAACATCAGGGAAATAGAGTAAATAATACGTATTTGGAAGAAGATATATATAGATATATCTTCCAGTGAACTATATATATATATAGAGAGAGAGAGAGAGAGAGAGATAGAGTCTCACTCTGTCACCTAGGCTGGAGTGCAGTAGTGCAGTCACGGCTCACTGCAACCTCCCCTCCTGGGTTCAAGCTACTCTCCTGCCTCAGCCTCCCGAGTAGATGGGGTTACAGGAACATGCCACTGTGCCCGGCTAATTTTTGTATTTTTAGTGGAGACGAAGTTTCACCCTGTTGGTCAGGCTGGTCTCGAACTCCTGAACTCAAGTGATCCACCCACCTCGGCCTCCCAAAGTGCTGGGATTACAGGTGTGAACCATCACACCTGGCCAATCATGGTTGTTTCTAAGATTGTGGGCAGATGTGGGTCCCCATATACATGTGTGCAAGGCACCTCAGGATGTGGGAAAAAACTAGAGTGAGGAGAAAAGTGTTGGAGTCCAACTCTTACAGTTCCATAATGTTCATTTTGGCATGTGAGTGAATTCAAGTATTGTGTACTCAGTATTTATAATACACAAGTATAATTTTCCAAGTTGGTAAATAGAACATATTTCACTTAGCAGTTTGTTAACTCAGTTTACGCTTCTAAAAGAAGATTCATGGAGACAGAAGCAAGAACCGAGTAAGCAAAAAATGTAGACTATGGTAAATGTGCATCTAAAGGCAATTGTGATTAATACTATAATAATACATTAGAATTTCTTTATAATTCTAATCACATGTTAAAGACAGTAATATTCAATTTTATAAAAAATATATATATATATTACATTTCGACCATCAGGCTTTTCCCCAGCCAACCCAGTATAAAAGCTACTGAGCTTAATTTACATGTCCTTTCCCAAAACATTCTTCTTCAGCTCATCAGGGATTATCTCCTCTCTACCACCTGCATACCTGGACTCCCTTTCAGCCACTGTGGCCACACTACTTATTGGCCCATAGTGCTAGTTCTAAAGTAGCTGATGACAAAGGCTGGCTAATGTCAATTGACCAAGCTATTTGTCTACTTCAGGAGTCGGATGACTATGACCCACAGGCCTAATTTAGCCTATATCATTTTTTTTTTTTTTTTTTTTTACAGACCAGGAGTTAAGAATGGTTTTCATATTTTTACTGGCTTGTAAACAAACAAGCAACAAAAACAAGTATGTGACAGAGATAATATGTAGCCTGAAAAAACTAAAATAGTTATCATCTGTCCATTACAGAAAATATTTGCTGACCTCTGGTCTACTAGTTGCCCAGCACTTGTTCATTTGGGTACAGATAGAGAGATATTTGGACATTAATATGTGATATAAACATTTCATGCTTTCTGAGTGCTTCCATATATTTGCACATGAAATTTTATCCTAGACTTTCTTTCCTCTAATGTTCTAGGCTTTTGTCTTCCAGACCCCCGACCAGGTTAGGGCATTTGCCACTTACAGGGAATATATATATTTTAATGCCATATATATATATATATATATATATATATATATATATATATATATATATTCTCACCTGAGGCCACATCTTCTTACACATAAATTAGGTGACCAGGTGCACTACTCTCAGCTCTGACTGTTGGGAAAATTTCTCCCCTCTAATAGCACTCAGGGCCATGCCAGAATGTGGTTGTGAGGCTGCTACTATACTTTTTCAGCTTGCTCATGCCTATTAGGCCAACCCACCCATAAACCTAGCTTGGGCTTTACATCCATCTTCAGCTACTCAGATGGACAACCCAATATGGCAATAAGTCCAAGCCCTGGGAGGGTAATGATACAAACGTATGGCAGTCTTTGCTACCAGCTCATGTAGCTTACTTGCCTCTTATGGTACTAGTCATGCTTAATCTAAGTTGCACCATTTCCATCTGATGCTGGATTCAGTAGACATTATGATTTGGCAGGCCATCAATACCCAGTCTATAATGGGTAATTATGATACAGGTTCATTCTGTCTAGACTGATTCCTCAGAGTTTCTTTTTTTGTGACCTTTATTTTTCTTAATGCACAGGCTTTTTATATTGCAGGATGTCTTGTATTGATATTTTCACATGATTACATTTAGGTGATATAATTTAGGCAAGAATTCTACTAAAGTGATGTGTCCTTCTCAGTGTCATATACAGGTATTGGGAGACAAGTGATATTGACTAGTTCTTAAATTAGTAATGTTAAAATATAATCACTTGGTTAAGGTTTGCTACCATCAATTTTTTAGCACTTCCTTAATTTCTCCGTGCATTGGGAAGATTTTTCCTCTCTACTGTCTGTCAGGATACCAGCACTAGATTCAGCACCTTCTTAAAGAAGTCATGCCTCCTTTGAACGTGAAAGAATGTGTAAACATCAGGATCCGCATGCTAGGCATAATCAGGATTATTTTATTTCCTTGGTTATAGGTCATCTCAACAGAAAAATTTAGAAAATATATGTGTATGTATTATCAGAAACTGTGGGTTCTGAGATTTTACTCTACTTGGCAACTAAGAAATTAACCTGCACAGGTTCATAGATGCAGACAGAAGACCCAGAATTCCTGGATTTATTTCTCACAGCAGGAAGCATGAGCTTCCCCAGGGGCCCGATTTGTAAGTTGGTCCAGGTGGATGCTTCCCACACAGTAGATTTATGTCACCACTGAGGAAACTTGACTTCTGGGAAACCTCACCATTACAAGGGAGCTGAAGAAAACGTGTCCCAACTTTGCACTTGAGTGAGACATTATCTTTACTAATCTGATCGGAAAGCAAATATGTCCTCTACCCAGAGGGAGAGAGGGAAGGGTTGTGTTTATCCTACAAGACTTTTTGCTATAAAATATCTTTGGATAGATAACTGAAACAGATGTTTTTAAGACATTATTTTTTTCCCTCAGAATAAGGTCAAAAACACAAGAGACTCATTAATAATTACTTCTCAATAAGTTTGTGTGTGTGTATGTGCACGCGCGTGTAATGAATTCATGTAAATAGCTCTAATTTCAATACACAGGGTATATTCTAGTCTTCTCTGCATATTCGTAATGCTTTTCTGACTTGTAATTTTTTTATATATTTACTTCTTATCTAATGCCTTGATAAATAGAAAATACTTTTACATTTGACAACTTATACTGCTGAAAAATGTAAACTTACCAAATAAAATTTGTATTTGTTGATAGTTCTTTTAAAAGGAAAATTTGTATAGTTTTATTAAATGTATTTTTAAATGAATAATTTAATACATTTTGATGATTACATATACCCATGCACCCCATACACTATCAATATATTGAATATTTCCATCATCACGGTAATTCCTTTCTAGTTATTCTCATTCACCCACCTCCACCACTTTTCTGAATATTTTTACTACAGGTTATTTGTTTTTGTTTTAGAACTTTATGTAAAAGGAACAATAGAAGATGTATATTTCTTTTTAAATTTTTTCAATGAATCCATAAGATTCATCCAAGTTGGTATGTGTATTATAAATTTGTTTCATTGTATTATTGAGTGGCCTTTTATTGCATTTTATGGAAATAACAGTGTGACTGTCCCTTCTTCTATAAATCAAAACTGGAATTATTTCCGATATATATAAGCCAAGCTGCTACAATCATTCAGATTTGATTGTCTTTGTAGACATATATTTCTATTTCCTTTTAAGTAAAATCATAAGAGTAGAATTGTACTTTAAAAAAGGATATCTAATTTATTGATATGTCCATCTCATCTTAATTATTACCTTTCTCTTCTGCCTTTCCTTCAAACTTTTTGGTATATACAATTCAGATTAATGACAGGTCACCATTCAGTTCCATGAATCACCATATTAAAATTTGCTCTGAATAGAGGAACAAGCAAAGCGCTGTGGAAATAAAAAGAAAGATTTTAATTAAGAATCAGGAAAGACATTTTGGAGGACTAGACATTTTGAGATATGTCTTAAAGGGTAGTCAATATACGTGGGGAAATGTAATTAAGTAACTTCCCATCCTGCAATAACCGAATATAAAAGCATGGGGGAATGTAGGATCATAGAATATCTAGAAAGAGTGAGAAGTTTAGAATAGAAATGCAAACTGTAGAATAATGTGGTTATAAATTATACTGAATTACATGGAGACAAGATTTGTAGATATTAGAATATTATTTTAATTAACAATTTGGACATTTTTATTTCTATAAGCGGCTTTTTTGCCCTTTATTTTGTCTTTTTAAATTTATTTTTTATTTTACTTTAACTTCCGGGATGCTTGTGCAGAATATGCAGGTTTGTTACATAGGTATACATGCACCTATCAGCCAGTCATCTAGGTTTTAAGCCCTGCAGGCATTAGGTACTTGAGGTTACGGGGAAGGGGAGGGAGAGTATTTTGCTTATTTTTTGCTTTTTTTTTAAACATTGAACTAAGTCTCTGAAACAAATAGCACTGCTCTATCAAACAAAATGACTTATCTTCTAGTAATAAAATATTACTTTTCAGTTTGACTTGAAAATCAACCTTATATCAATACACCAAATAATGCTAGATAACACTAAATAATGATTCTTATTATTTATATAAATTTCTATTTATATTAATTCCAATACTTATACTTCCATATTTCTATCCTATATTCTATTTTCTTAATATTTACAGAACATATAATGTGCTTCATACATTAATTAAAGTATTATCTATAAAAACACATGAAAACTAATACCTATGGATATATTGAGGAAAGTTTCTTATCCTTGTAAAATTGTAAATAATTTTATAATAATTTTATAATTTCTTTTTTTATTTAAAGTTTTTATGGTTACATAGCAGTTGTACATATTTATGGAGTACATATGATATTTTGATACCTGTATACAATGTGTAATAATTAAATCTGGGTAATTGAGATATCTATCCCCTCAAACATTTATCATTTCTTTGTGTTGCAAATATTTCAAAACTCTTTTAGCTATTTATAAATACACAATACATTATTTTTAACTATAGTTTTTCTATTGTGCTATCAAACACTAGAACATATTCCTTCTATCAAATATAATTTTTTACTTTTTAATTAGCACCCTTTATCTCCCGCTCTCTACTATCCTTCCCAGGCTTTAGTAACCACTATTCTATTTGCTACCTCCACGAGATCAAGTTTCTAGCTCCCACATACAAATGAGAACATGCGATATTTGTCTTCCTGTGCCTGTCTCATTTCACTTAACAATATTTTCCAGCTCCATCTACGTTACTGCAAATGACAGAATTTCATTCTTTTTTATGGCTGAATAATATTCCATTCTGTTCACATGGCACATTTCTTTATCCATTCATCCACTGATGGATACTAAGATTGATTCAATTTCTTGGCAGTTGTAAATAGTGCTGAAACAAACATGGAGATGCAAACATCTCTTTGATACGCTGATTTCCTTTAGTTTGAATTTATACACAGCAGTGGAATTGCTCAATGATGTGGTAGTTCTATTTTTAGTTTTTTTTGAGGAACCTCCATATTATTTTCCATAGTGACTGTACAACTTTACATTTCCACCAACAGTATACAAACATTTTTGTCTTTTTCATACAAACCATTTTAACTGGAGTGAGATGATATCTCATTGTGGCTTCGATTTATATTTACTTGATGATTAGTGATGTTGAGCATTTCTTCATATACCTATTGGTCATTTGTCTATCTTCTTTTGAGAAATATATATTCAGATATTTTGCCCACTTTTTTAATAGGATATTTTTCCTATTGAGTTTTTTTTAAGTTCCTTATATATCCTGGCTATTAAAATTTTGTTTGATGGATAGTTTGCAAATAATTTATCCCACTCTGTTGTTTGTGTCTTCACTTTCTCGATTATTTCCTTTTCTGTGCAGAACTTTTTAGCTTGATGCAACCCCATCTGTCAATTTTTGTTTTAGTTATTTGTGCTTTTGAGGTCTCACTCATAAAATCTTTGCCCAGACAAAATTTCTGAGGTATTTCTCCAAAGTTTTCTTCCAGGAATTTCATAGTTTCAGGGCTCTCATTTAGTAAATTAATCCATTTTGATTTGATCTTTGTGTATGGTGAGAGATAGGGGTGTAGGTAATTTTTCAGCACATCGATATCCAGTTTTCCCAGCACAACTTACTGAGGAGATAGACCTTCCTTCAATGTGTGTTCCTGGTGCTTTTGTTGAAAATGAGTTCATTGTAGATATGTGGATTTATTTCTGGATTATCTTTTCCATTCTAATGGTCTATTTGTTTTTATGCTTGGACCATACATTTTTGGTTACTATGGTTCTATAGCATAAGTTGAAATCGGGTAATGTGATGCCTCCAGCTGTGTTCTTCTGCTCAGGTTTGCTTTTGCTATTTGAGGTCTTTCATGGTTTCATATAAAATTTCGAATTAATTTTTCTGTGAAGAGTATTCAGATCTAGATATTTTTCGTTATTGTAAATGGAATAGTTTTCTTTCTTTTCTTTTTCTTTTTCTTTTTTTTTTTTTTTTTGAGATGGACTCTCACTCTGTACCCTAGGTTGGAGTGTAGTGGCTTGATTTTTGGCTCACTGCAACCTTCGCCTCCCAGGTTCAAACGATTTTCCTGCCTCAGCCTCCAGAGTAGCTGGGACTACAGGTGCACACCACTATGCCTTGCTCATTTTTGTATTTTTTGTATTTTTAGTAGAGACGAAGTTTCACTATGTTGGCCAGGCGTACCTCAAACTCCTGACTTCAGGTGATCCGCCTGCCCCGGCCTCCCAAAGTGTTGGAATTACAAGTGTGAGCCACTGCACCTGTCCTTTAATTTCTTTTTTTTCAGATTGTTCTCTGATAGCACGTAGAAATGCTGCTGATTTTTGTAGATTGGTATCATAGCCTACAAATTTACTGAATTCATTTATCAGTTTTAACTTTTTTTTTTTTTGTAGCGTCTTTAGGTTTTTCTAAATAAACAATATTTTAAAAATAAATTCTTAAAAATATTTAATAAAAGAATGTCTATATTATGTGATAGTTATGCTTTTGTATTCAGTATTGACAAGAAAAGTGCCTTACATACAAGTTATCATTGAACCATATTCCTCTAGTACTTAAAATATTATGTGAAAAAAATCTTATTAATTACCAAACTGATTATCTTTTCTTCTAAACCTTTTCAATATAATTATTTATTACTGTTTGTGTTCAGTATTATCTCAAACTGTGGTTATTTTTATAAACTCCCCTAAATTTTTTAGGGACTAATTTTGTCAATGTCCCTCAGCAATATTGCATGGCAATAGACACATTTGTCCAAATGCTTTTCATGGTAAACCAATTTGTAAAAAAAAAAAAAAAAAAAAAAAAAAGTTATCTTTTTCTTTAGATATTATTCAATTTCTTAAATCTCATTTCAACTTCTTAAGACAGTAACACATGTATGGAAAACTCCATAAATAGAGTTTAATAGCCATTATTTTCTCCCATAAACACTTTTATTTGAAGGTTTTTTACACCTCAAATTAAATTCATCCATCAGCTAATTATATGTCAGAAGAGGAAACTATTGATTAAATTGGTTTACCTAACATAATGTGAATCATCTGCCAGTGAATTTTAAGATAGTCTGTTATAATAATAAATAAAATCGACTAATCATTATTTCATGATACAAAACTTTTTGAGTGTTTTTTTCACAAAATCCTAACAATTGTTTTACCAATCTGAAATTACAACTTTTTCATTATGAAAGGAAAGACATAAGGAACAAAGTGAAAATGCTCAGTGAAAGCAGGGGACTTTCCTGAAACCATTAAGGAAATACATCCACAATGAATTACTAAGCTTTAATTTTAAACACTAGTGAATTTGAAATTGCTACTTTTATGATAAGCTCGTTGCAGGTTTCTATTTCCAGTGACAGCTATACTTCAGTAATTATGTAACTATTTGCTACTACTATAAAGCTCTTACTTATCCATGATCCCATGCTACTTCAATTTTCTAGTACAAAATCAGATATAATGTTTCTGTTCAGTCATTACAATATTCTTTTTAAGAACTCTAAGAATCAGAAATTAGATAGGATTTAAAAGGGTGCACCTAAGGCATGAATTTTATTTTTATTAAACAAAAGTAATATGAAGCAATTTTAAATCCAATTATTTTATTATTCTATATTTTAAAGTTAACCGACCATATTCCAACACTTTATAGCATATTTGAAGCAACTACTGAATTATTAAACATAATACCTCTACAGCATTTTATCTGCCATATTTCAATAAACTTCTAAACAGCAACATGAAACACTAGCTACCTTTTATTTGTGAAGGCATTACACATTTGAATGAAACTCAATGTTGTATATTTTAGGCAGATATTAAAATATATGTATATGTTTCATTCTATAAAACTGCCTCAAATTATGAAATGAAATAATCTTTACAGAAACCAATACGTGAAAGAGCATTAACTTGAGAAATTGATACATGATTAGATACAGAGATATTTATAAGTCAATTTACCCAGTACACCTATTAACAATTCAGCTAAATAAGGTAAGGCATACTCTACAATCTGGATAGAGGAGTGAAAGAAAACACCAGGAAAGTTTATGCAAACTAGGTTATTCTGGTGGCAGAGTCCTTCTGTGACTATAAGAGCCTCATCAAAGGTACCAGGACTTGTGTCATTAAAAGACACAGGAACACAAATCATGCATTGAGTTACTGCTATGGTCAGGATACTGGTATGGTATGGTCCCTCTTTTGTATACACATCTTTGAGAATCTCTTGACTGCCACATCTAGGTTACTTCCATTTTTCCCCTCCCTGTTTGCCTCTTATTTTTCCCATTCTCCTTTTCTGTCTAGCTGTCATTCTACATCTCATTTTTCATCCTCCCTTCCTCTCTTTCTCCTCCCCTCCCTTCCTCACTTCCTTTCTTAGTTCTCTCTCCCTCCTTTTCTTGTTCTTTCCTGACATATCTTTCTTCCCCTTCCCCTTCCCCTTCCCCTTCCTTTCCCTTCCCTTCCCTTCCCTTCCCTTCCCTTCCCTTCCCTTCCCTTCCCTTCCCTTCCCTTCCCTTCCCTTCCCTTCCCTTCCCATCTTCCACCTCCCAATAGCTATTTTCTGTCTTGCCAATAGAAAATTACTTTCCCTAGATCATTTGAATAGTGAGCCTAGTATAAGGGGAAGACAGTCATATTCTAGAAATATTAGAAACACCTTGTTTTGCACTGTTACACAGTCTTAACTGGGTTTGGATGATTGCACTGATCTTTTACATTTTTAATAACATACTCATTTCTTATCTTTTACTTTTCCTTGCAATTCCTAATTAAAAAAATACTGAGTGCCTTTGAATATCTTCAACTCCAAGCTTATTAAAAATTATTGTTAACTGTGACCAACAACTAACTTTATTAATTTGTATATAGTCTAATTCTGTTGCCAAACTGCATATTAGTAACTAGTGCGTATAATTTTGTAAACATTATTTGAAAAACTATAAATGGACAGTTCATTTTCTTATATGAAAATATTATAAAATACAAGGAATCTCAGAGAGTGAGAAAAAAATGTAACCATATTTTGATATGACCATGAACGTTTTCATTGAGGAGAAGAAACTGAACTCAGCTTTACAAAGTGGTTAATAATTTGACAATAGTTAAGACAAAGTATTCAGGGCCAGTTTAGAAAGTTAAAATCATGTGGTTATTCACTTCTATGAATAAGCCTGCAGCAACAGAGAAAGAAGTAGTTCAATATCATTAAAGCCTATGGCCAATTATGGGAATATTGAAATGTAAAACAGGTTTGAGCAAAACTTTCCAAGGAATTGACTTTTTTTATTAATAAGAATACATTTAATTTTTTTAAAACAATAAAAATGCTGGTGCATAAGAAAGGATAAAGTAATACTTTGTTAGTAAAAGAAATGTAATGAATATATGTAGTTTGAAAAAATACGAAAGAAGTCAGAAAATCAGCTTCATTTCTTTGGAAATCGATCAAGTCATTGACCATTTTGAGGTTCAGTTTATTAAGTCTAAAATTGAAATGATGATAATAATGATACGTTTTAAATACCTTACATGTGGAAAGAATTAAAAGATCATGTATATTAACCTACTTTGTATGTGAAGCTATTAAAAAAATAAGACAGTATGTGGACAGGAATTTCAATGGTCTAGAACAGCCACGTGGAACACATGAAATACTAATCCTTCTTTATCTCTGTGGACCAATAATGAAACTTTTCCATAAATGAATAAAAATCACAGAATGGAACCTATAAATATTTGGAAACATGACCAGATAATTTGAAATCAATAAGTAAAATAGGACCTTTAAAATACATATGTTTAACATTGCTTACCATTGAACAAAATAAAGATTTTATTGTGGGCTTTTTCTTCATATATTAAATTGGCAAAATCAGTAATGTACAAAATACTTGATATTGATAAAACGGTAGAGAATAAGGACTTACATTGCTTATAAAAAGTGTAAATTTATATAAACCCTTTGTGTGACATTTCAATATGTAAATACATACACAATGCCAGCAATTTCAACATTTAAACAATTACACAAGAGTGTGGACTATCCTCTGGAATCCAGAATATATTTAAAAGTGAGAAGGAGTTATTTATTTGTTTCTTTGTAGCTGTTAACATGTCTATGTGTCAATTTTGTAACAAAACAATATCAACAAACAGGGTGTTATAAAGATTTCAAACTATGGTAATGTAAATTTTGTTTTCTTTTGATCTTAATAGAATACATGCAGGATATTTTATTTCTTTTATTTTTATCTAATTCACTATGTGTTTATTTTCTCTGTGAATCCAGAACCCATAAATTGCACTTTATAGACAATCATCTCTCTTCCTACTTTTATTACTGGTTATTTTGAAGCTCACTGTTGATTTTGATGAATTATGCTTAAAAGGAGAACAATTCTAGCACTAAGTTTAATTGCCCCACTTCCCACTTCCTACTCAATGGCAATAATATCAGTTTCTGACAAGAAGTAATCATAAATTATGATATCAACTGGCTTAATTATCATGACTATTATGTGTTAGAAATTAGAGTTTCTAACTTCTAACTTTTTAATGTGTTACAAATTAGAGAAATCAATTTTAGAAACATGTTAAGTCTATCTTTAGTGTTTTCTCATATCTAAGTGTGAATAAAGATATGACAATATCCATGGATCAATTAAAAAGTAATTTATCAGGTATATCTGTTGTCTTAATTAAAAATCTTCCATAATTTGAGAAATAATTCAAATCACAATCTTTTACTAGCTTCACAATGGACTTTCTAAAACCTGAGTTAAATAAATGCACAATAATTTGCTGCCTACTAAGCTAGATTATTTTGCTTGCCCTTTTTCTAGTCGCTCAATAAAAATAATCTATTTCATATTTATATTTTTATTCAATTCATAGAACTTTCATTCTTGCAATGAGCAAGACAAGGCAACCACCCTTACTGAAAAGAGAAGTAGCAGAAGAATAAATTATTTTTTCCTTTTAGTTCATATGAGACTTTAACACAGATTTTGTTTTCAGGTCCATGCTCTCTTTGAATATAACAGAGTTATCTGTATACCATGAAAATAAGCAAGAAATTAGACATTGATTTTCATGTATTTGCTTAGAAATTTTAAGGTACATTAAAATGGCATTCATTTGTATTAAGCACATATAGTAGATGCTTATGTATTCAGAAATTATAAAGACCAAGTATCCCCTTAGTCTTTATAATTTCTGAATACATAAGGTAGAATTCCAACTGGTGGCAGCTGCATCCTTTGTTGAAGGATTTTTCTGGCTGTTGGAACCCAATTTGTCCACGCAAGTGGCAAGTCAGAATTACTGTGGAATTAATAACACACTACCAAACAAATGAATTAATAAATAAAGAATTAATAAATAAATGCACTGCTCATTTGAGTGGCATTACTGAACAGTGTGTTCGAATCTGGCTTTTCAAGGCTCTAGTGGGATTAAAGTTTTGTCACCTCCAACAATAACTTGTAAAATAGTAAAACAATTTTATTGATAATGATACCCTCCTTCCCAATCACAATCTCATTTTTGTGTCCTTGTTTCCGCGGGTTTCTCTCTAAATTAAACTACTTTCACTTGGTTTTTTTGTTTGTTTGTTTGTTTTAACTACCAAAACAGACAAATAAGCAAGATGCATGAAATGTTGAAATATTTAGAAGATTAATACGATTCAAGCCGACTAAGTGTTCTAAAAGTAAAATACTAGCAAAGTGCAGAAGGTTAAAGGACATAAGAATGGTTGAGATAAACTTGCCTAACCCAATTCATTAGTTCACTCTTTAAAAAATCTTTAAAATTTGTTAAGTATGAGTTTGCTGTAAAAAAGTATCAGATCGTGGCATCAAGGGAAAAAAAAACAAAAAATATTGCTTCACATTATTTTTTTTTCACATGATTATCACTGACTGGTATTACCCTTTCATGTTCCCTTTTTTGAAGCCATGTGGGGAAATAGGAAGAAAAATTTTAGTAGAGTAGTTGAAGAAAATAGAGAAGACAACGTAGGAGTTATCAAGGGTTACCAAGAAGTGGTACAAGTTAGATAAAGTATTTTGATCTAAAGGTGGCCTAAAGAAAAGCCATTTGTTAAGGCGAAACTTCATTTGAACTACACTTGAAAATAAATCATTTTCCACATCTGAAAAGTTTGTAATATTGAAGCTGATATTTCCTTACTAAGATCTTTTTAAATAATTGATAGTGGATTCTTTTTATGACACAGGGTTTTATTTTGCTCCCTGTCACATACACCATTTCTTTTTCACAAATGTAGTGTACTGAGGATTTCAAATATCTAATTAAAATAATTTTAAACTATTCCTCTGCCCTTACCTGTATACATATTTCTGCTTGTTTAAAATTCTGAACTTGCTTCATTTAACTTTTAAGAAAGCAAAGATGCTACCGTCTGAATGTTTGTGTTTCTCAAAATTCACATGTTGAAATTCTTCCCCCTAAGGTGATGGTGTTAAGCCCATTTTTGCCTAGTGTTCCCTTATTGGAACGCTAAGCCTGTGAGAGTTATTTACATCCTTCTGCTCAAGGTCATCGCCAAGGTCTGATTCTTCACACACAAAAATTGAAACCTCCAGTATAAATGGGTTAGCACACAGGGCCTTTTGGGAGATGATTAATTCACGAGAACAGAGCTAGTTCACTAATTCGATATTTCTATTAGTGTTCTTATAAAAGAGGCCCCAGAGAGCTGACTTGCCACTTGTACCACGTAAAGACGCAGTGAGAAGGGGCCCTCCATAAAAACCGAAGACAGACCCTCAAAAGACACTGAACTTGCTGGCACCTTGATGCTGAACTTCCCAGCCTCAGAACTGTGAGAGGTGAATTCTGCGTTATAAGCTACTCAGTCTATGGTATTGTGTTATAGCAGCCCAAATGGAGTAAAGCAAAGGCAAAATACTCAGTGATGACTATTTAGTAAGAGAAAGACAACAAAAATAACATTCAAGAATCTGAAATCCTGTGATGGACTCAGCTTTAGAACTAAGTTCAAGATCTGCTAACTGTTTTCCAAAGAGGCATTGAAGATTTTTCTAAGCAATTGTATCTACCCCAAAAGACTAAAAGTGATCTGAAACATACAAATTGTTGCACAGAGAGATTGATCTATACTTGCCTGCAGAGAGCTTCATCTCTAGTTTGTGACCAAAAACATATGACATTTAAGAAAAAATTAGCCTTCTGACAATCTGTTTTCACCAGCCCCAAAAATTATGATTATGATATTTTTAATTGGAGAAAAAGCCACCTCTTTGGTTTCCTGAACTTTTAATCTATAAGAGTTGGATTATGAGTTATATAGGCCTTAATAAAGCAGTACAAGGATTATCAAAAATTAAACTGAGGCAATAAAATATATATTTTTGTAAATCAGTTCAGCAATATTTTTAAAAGAAGAAGAAAGGAAATGTGATTCAATAAGAAGAGGAAAAAACTAAAAGAAAAAGTGTAGCCATCAAATAATGGAAAAACAAATTGTTTTACAGCAGATGCCACAACTCCACAACTGATGAATGTACTCGTATAAAAAACAGAGAAAATACAGAGTCTGAAAATAGCACTACTCACTTCTGTAAGCATATGAGAAACACCTGGGCAAACATTGTGATAATTTTCTCTGGCTCATGAGAAAAACATAATTTATCCATGAAAGATAATGAAGGATATTTTTATAATTCTCTCTCCATGAGAAAACTACTTAACAGTAATTATAAGGATGCCCATTATTATTTTTCAATACTTGATAATTATATTCAGTTTCAAGAAATAAATGGAACTTATATTCCCATCTTTCAGCAATATTAAAAAAGAAACAATGCTAATTAAGGTTTTAGAGAAAAAAATATATACCTGCAGGAAAATGAAGAAACATCTTTTACTAAAGTAATAGAGAGTGGCTTACAATGTGGTATATTATACAGAGTTAGTAAATCAAATCTGTTCTCCTATCTGATCATGCAATAAATTCCAGATTTGTAATTCTTTCACAATCAATTTAATCATACCATTTCTGCTTAAATAAGATACAATCTTCAATAAAGAACCATGAAAATTAAAATATATATTTTGCTTCTCTGTGTTCTGTCTATTCCGTTCACACACAGACCGTTTCCATTAAACATGCCAAACCCTCCTCCCCATCTTTTTTTTTTTTTTTCTTTTTTTCTTTCTTGTGATGGAGTCTCACTCTGTCACCCAGGCTGGAGTGCAATGGCACGATCTCGGCTCACTGCAGCCTCCACCTCCCAGGTTCCAGCAATTCTCCTGCTTCAGCCTCCTGAGTAGCTAAGATTGCAGGCACTCACCACCACGCCAGGCTAATTTTTGCATTTTTAGTAGAGACGGATTTCACTATGTTCGGCAGGCTGGTCTCGAACTCCTGACCTGAAGTAATCGACCCACCTCACCCTCCAAGAGTGCTGGGATTAAAGACATGAGCCACCATGCCAGCCCAAACTCCCTCTGACACAGGGTCATTTTATTTTTTTCTCTTTTTTTTTCCTGCAATAATTTTTCCTGAGATATTAGTATGGCTCTTTTACTTCTTTCAGTTGTCTGGTCAATTTTCACCTGTTTATAGAATCTGTCACTTAATACGCCATCTAAAATAAACTTCATCTTTTCTGTAATCCATTGTCTTGCTCTATCTTTTTTTCTTTGTAGAGCACACTACTGTCTGCAATTTGTTCGTTATTTCATATTTGACCTATTCTAGGGGCTGCCAAATAATGCTTTTGCTAGTTTTCCCTCATTTTAAGAACCCCAAGTCTAGAAATACTTTGCATACTCAGGTCACTTGTATTAAAAAGTCGTTATTATTATTATTATTATTATTATTATTATTTTAAAGACATATTTGGCCAAGAGCAGTGGCTCACTCCTGTAATGCCAGAAGTTTGGGAGACTGAAGCGGGTGGATTACCTGAGGTTAGGAGTTCAGGACCAACCTGGCCAACATGGTGAAAACCCATCTTTACGAAAAAATACAAAAATTAGCCAGGCGTGGGGGCAGACATCTGTAATCCCAGCTACTTGGAAGGCTGAGACAGGAGAATTACTTGAACCAGGGAGACAGAGGTTGCAGTGAGCCAAGATTGTGCCATTGCACTCCAGCCTGGGAGACAAGAGCAAAACTCCTTCTCAACAACAACAACAGAAAGACATATTTAATGGCCAGTTAGGACTTTTGATCATCAAGAAAAAAATCTCAGTTGCCGAACTAATTAATATACATACCCAGTTCAAATACAGGTGGAAGTTCTCGTTTGTTTCAAAACAGGAAGTGGGTTCCAGCACTTGGCCTTGGCAAATCCTTTACCTTGGCCTGGTTAGCCCTGAAGCTTGTGTCTGCCTGAGCACTGTGCAGCCAGGTAAATTTCCAGCTGAAGAGTGAAGTTCTCGTGGTCTCCATGACAAAAGCAGGCGTTTAAAAGTGGTACCAACAGCAACCCCAGGTCTCCTTTGAAAACACAGCCACGGTTGAAGAACTCACAGTGAGGTTCCAGGGAAGGCAGGTTAGCTGGAGGTCCTTGGTCCTGAGTCCTAGATGTGATACTGATCCTAGATGACCTTGGGCTGACTCTTCTCTGGTGTGAACATTACTTTTTCCATCTGTAAAATGAGATAGTTTCGGTTTTGGAGGTCCTTTAAGGAGCTAATGTTCTAGGAAGTCTTAGAACACTGACGGAGAATCAGGCTGCCCCAAGGGCCTTGGAAACCAGCTGACCCCACCTGCCCAAAGAATTTCTGAGAAAGCCTCTTGGCTCCCTCTTCAAGATGAGAACTGTTATTTACCTTCGGCATTTTGCTTAAAAAAATTCTTTTCAAACGTATAGAAAAATAAATCTCTATCTAAGGCAAAAGAAAAAAGTTATTCTGTAAATAAAGTTTTATTGAAACACAACTACATTCAAAACAATACTTGGCTGACTGTGGTGGCTAACACCTGCAATCCCAACACTTTGGGAGGCAAAGGCGGGCAGATCACCTGAGGTCGGGAGTTTCAGACCAGCTTGGCCAATATGGGGAAACCCCGTCACTACTAAAAATATCACCAAAACAAACAAAACAAAAAAAAACTGCTGGGAATGGTGGTGCAGGCCTGTGATCCCAGTTGCTGGGAGTCCGAGGTGCCAGAGTCGCTTGAACCCAGGAGGCAGAGGTTGCAGTGAGCGGAGATCGCACCACTGCATTCCAGCCTGGGTAAAAGAGCGAGACCCTGTCTAAACAAACAAACAAACAAAAACCTTGTTTTGGCTGATATCAGGCTATGAAGGCAGAGCTGAGTGTTGCAATAGACAATAAATAGCCGCAAATGCATTTTAGTGATTACTTCTGTGTAGTTCATATTTTTCAGAATTTTTTAAAATAAACTTTCATCATCAGGATTGCTTCAGGAATATAGGAAATGTAAACCATAATTTTACAGTAGGATCATTGTATATGCTTAAGCTTATTTTGCTAGCCAGTTTTAGATAGATGAAGACATTTCATTTTTAATTCAATTTTTCTCTGAATTCTAAATATTGACGCATTGACATAGTCTCAGCACCTAAGATTTTTCTATATTTCTTAGAGAAGAAAATCTTTCTAATGTCTGTGGTTAACGTAAGTGTCTTATATTTCAGTATTGATTTCTCCCTACTTTTTCTATAGCTTAAGAGGAGTATTGTAATAAATTCTAGCAATCACACTTTTGGGCCAGAAAGTTTGCATATTTTTATGGCTATTCTTGAGTATGTCATATTGTTTTGTACAATAGTTTTACCAACTTATGAGATAATGTCATTGATAAGATCTATTATTATATTTTAAAGAAGATTTTTAGAAAATAATGAAAAATACGGTCTTCATAGGTCTGAATATTTGAAGTGGTAGGTGTCATTTATTCATCCATTCACTAATTCATAATCATTTAAAGGTAATCCTTTAACAAATATTTAAGTTCCCCTACATTTTGCCAATCTGGACAATGTTCAGAAGGCACTGCCTTAAGTTGCTCAGAGAATAATGGAAAACAAAAATATGTAAATATGCACACATATATATATACACACACTCATATATATATATGTGTGTATATGTATATAGACATACACAGGTGCACACTCACACACACACTCCACGATACATGCTATGGTAGATTCCTCGCAAATAGAAGAAATACAGAAAGGAATATAGTTAGGATACATAGGAA
This sequence comes from Macaca mulatta, assembly GCF_049350105.2. NCBI lineage: Eukaryota > Metazoa > Chordata > Mammalia > Primates > Cercopithecidae > Macaca > Macaca mulatta. The sequence continues at coordinate 74,952,922 of NC_133407.1, read as the reverse complement.
ACACCAGGGCTGAAGCAGGGAAAGTTAAAAAGAGCCAGACTGTAAAGAAATTGGAATAACATGCCCTGAAGTTTTTAATCATTTGTAAACAATAAGAAGTAGAAGATTTTTAAGGAGGATGACAATAGAATTAGATTCGTGTTTTACGGTAAAGTATGGATAGGAGTAGAAGACACTAGTGGGAAGGCCTTGACTTTATACCCAATTCAAATAGTTTGTCTAGGCTTAATAGAAGTTCACTTTGATCTAAAATAACAATGGTTGATGAAAAGTGTAAGGAAAAGTTTCTTGGAAACATGGATGCTGCCTTAACCTTTTACACACAAAATGATAGGGAAAAAAAAAAAAAAGAAAAGTAGCAAAAATAAAAGTGAAGGTGAGAGCTTATGAAAGACCCCACCTGTGTCTAACTTTTTTATCCTTCTACTTTACCTTCCTCCTTCTTGATAATGCTAACAAAATCTTATTTTCTCTGTCTCTGTCCCTTTTTCTTTTTGTCTGCTCTAAGGCAAGAAGTCGAAATGACCTCAGACTTGAGGTTGCTGCATTTATAAATACTGCTACTAAATCCACTTGTACTTGATGAGGACTAGAAACATTTAAAAAATGTTATATTACTTTTTTTTCTAGTAGAAGTATGGTCAAATTACTTTTATTCATATGGATACATGTTTGCTTTCTTCTTTATTTACAGGAGATGTAAAGTATCTCTACAATCAACAACAGAACAAGACATATTTAAATTTTGATGCAATTTCACACACAAAAAAATAGATAAATTTAAAAGAAAAACATTCAGTAGAATATACTCTGGACAAATAAATTTTTAAAAAATCTGCTAGGTTGGTACAAAAGTAATTGCAGTTTTTTTCATTACTTTCAATGGCAAAAACCTTAATAATGTTTGCACCAACCTAATAAAGTACAGGTTATTTTTGTAAATCTCATGTGGGATTCAAAAAGAAACTTAGAAGTTACTTTACCTTAATATGTTATAATCTCCTAAGTTTTAAATAAGTAGATCTAGAAAAGTCATTCAGACTTCCATTTCCACTTTCTCTTTTCTCAGGTATCCCTGCTGGATGCTGTCCATTGTCCCATTGCCTTACACATTATGGCTACTTGGGTTAGAACTCAGAGGAAAATTGAATTAAAAATGAAATTGTTTTCAAATATCTAAAACTGGCTAGCAAAATAACTTACACTTAAACATATACAATGATCCTAATGTAAAATTATGGTTTATATTTTCTATATTCCTTATATAAATAGCATAATGGATATAAATGTAGACTCTCTTTTTTTTTTTTTTTTTAAATTTATTTATTATTATTATACTTTAAGTTGTAGGGTACATGTGCATAACGTGCAGGTTTGTTACATATGTATACTTGTGCCATGTTGCTGTGCTGCACCCATCAACTCGTCATTTACATCAGGTATAACTCCCAATGCAATCCCTCCCCCCTCCCCCCTCCCCATGATAGGCCCCGGTGTGTGATGTTCCCCTTCCTGAGTCCGAGTGATCTCATTGTTCAGTTCCCACCTATGAGTGAGAACATGCGGTGTTTGGTTTTCTGTTCTTGTGATAGTTTGCTAAGAATGATGGATTCCAGCTGCATCCAAGTCCCTACAAAGGACTCAAACTCATCCTTTTTTATGGCTGCATAGTATTCCATGGTGTATATGTGCCACATTTTCTTAATCCAATCTGTCACTGATGGACTCTCTCATTATCTGAAAAAAAAAAAGCCACTAGATATTGCACATGTGTCTTACAGTGAATTTAAAACAAAACTCAAATCTTAACTCACGTAGTTTAGGAAAATATTTAACTTTTAACACTTGGTCTCAATACAGTAATTAGACGCTATCTCTTCCCATTATGATGGAGCAATTGGAATAAATATTGATATATTGACATAATCTCAATATTGATGTATTAACGTAATCTCAGCACTGAGGATTTTCCTATATCAAGTTTTGTTGTAATTGCCCATGATAATAGGCAGACATAATTCCTAATGGCTGGATTGAGACCGTGTCTCAAAAGTTAAATATTTTCCTAACCTAGGTGAATTAAGATTTGAGTTTTGTTTTAAATTCACTGTAAGATACATGTGCTACAACTAGTGGCTTTGTTTCAGATAATGAGAGAGCCTACACATATATATACACACATATATGTATATATATATGTATATATATATACACACACACACACATATATGTCCATCTCTCAATGGAGATATATATATATATATCCATTATGCTATGTATATAGGCATAATAAGATAAAGTAAGAAAGAGTAAACTATGTAAAGTGCTGAACAAAATCCGTGTGTGTGTGTGCGTGTGTGTGTGAGAGAGAAATAATATGTTAATATTTTATTCATCTATTTACTTTAGATGGAAGTTTAGATTGTTTGAATTATATTGAATTATAATCACTATTTCCTAGGCCCATTATTGTATGTGTCTCTTTGTATATGTGAACAAGTGTTTCTCTAACGTATATATTTAGGAATTACTGAATCAAAAGGCATGGGAATTTTAAATTCTATCAGACATGTTAAGTTACTCATTAAAATACCTGTATCAATTTACATTCCCACCAGTAATGAATGTATAGCATACATTTTCTGTGCTCTACCTTAATACTGGGTTAATGGCATTTTTCATTTACTCTAAAGTCTTCCTCTTTTTGCTTCTTTTTTCTTATTCTGCATTAAATGTTTTATAATTTACACTTCTATTATTTTAGTTATTAGCCTTAAATTTGTAGCGTATATTTTAAATGAGTCAAAATTTATATATGTTTATTCTAGTTCTGAATAAGATAACATATTTTAACTTCTATTTGAAAAACTCCTTCATAAATTCTAAGTAGTTTTTGTCTAGTATTTTAATTAAAACCATGTTTAAATACATGGAGAATTATTGTTATTTTCTTATCACAAAATATTTTCTTGGTTGACCAAAATGGACTACTGATTTCTTCTTTTATTTTACTATATTATTTTGAATATTTTTCTGTCTTTTCAGAGAATTGTTTTTATTTCCATCTATAATTCCTGGTCTTCAACTTTTTCATTTAACAGGTTTCATAGTATTAAAATTTCATAGTATTAAAAGTAAAACATATTTACATTTATGTTATTTTAAGTTGATTGGTTTGTTTTATATAAAGATCTAATTTCAATTTCTTTTTAGAATTTTTAGGCTATGACTCATTAAAGTTTGCGATCTATTGTTGCTAATAAGTAGTGTTCTCTCAATTTATAAGATTTCTTTTTCTACAAGCTGATTCTTCCTCCATAATACTGCGGGAGCACTTAAGTGAATAGTGAATGCTAAAATAGAGAAGAAAATTTACTAATCTGAATGATTTTCATCCAGAATTTGATGTAATTTTAGTTTTTACAAGAGTTCAATAATGATTACATACTTGCATAGGTTACATTTCCAAATTTCACATAAATCTACCATTTGATAATAAAGAATAATATGCCATAAAAATAAAAAAAAATGAGAAAAATAGCAAAATTGATTTAATAACTTGTCCTAGCTTGGGTTTGCTCCCAAAACAGAATCTGAATCTAAGAACTGCACTTAGCTAATTCATTTGGAGAACCTATGTCAATGATCAGAAGTAGAAAGACTGGGAAGAATAAAAGAGAAAAACCCCATTTAAGGGTGAAGAATGAGTTGCATATTTCTGTGCTAAAATGGACATCATTGTTGCTGGGATACTCCAAGTGACTTTTTACCATACATCCCAGAATTGTCTATCTGAGACACAAATAAAGCGAATATGTATCAATTGACTTTTGCTGCTCATGGATCAAATTTTGTCCCAGAATTATTATATCCTTTCCACCTCCAAGTTTATACATGCAAAGAGTTCCCAAGTTTTAATAATCGAAAGGATTAAACAGACACCACTGAGCATACTTGCATAAAGGTAATATTTGAAGGCAAACAATATGTTCCAGTAAGAGAAAGAGTGCAGAAAGTATCAGGTCCTGGATACATTCCATGCACCAGCTCCGAGAGGCCTTATTCTCTCACACACACACGTAGACAGTGCTTTTTCTGCAGCTTCAACTACCAACTTCTGAGTGAAGAATCTTGGTTGCCAAAGACCTCAACGCAGAAGATCTAGTGAGGGTTTGCAGTACACCACAGGCCACTAAATCAAGAAAGCTGACTTAACTGATTAGGCTCATAGTAAACTACCAGTACAGAAACTGATTTGTAGATCATCAGGAGAGTTTCAACTTTAAACTGCACGTCATAAGTCTTGCACTTACCTTAGCTAAGAGTCAAAAACGGGATAACCAGGAATCCCCAGAGACAGAGATGAAGCTTTTTCAGCCCAGCTGTAAATCAGCTCTGTATCCACAGTGCATGTGGCAGAATGGCTGAGCAGGCTCCTGCAGGCATCCGCATGGTAAAGAGAGAGGCTGTCCAAGGCATAAAGCAAAAGATTTGAGATACAGCTGAGCAAGGGGTTTTCATGATAACTCTCAAATATTATCTGTCAGTATGCTAGTGATCACAAAAGGTGGGGATAAGAGTGTGTAAAATGAGGCATGAAAAATATTCAACACATAGAAAGATGATTCAGTGTCTTTTATTGCCAGGGCCCTTAGACTATATTACTTGTATTTTATACATAAAAACTTAACATTTCTTAATAGATAGCTTTTTAGTTATCTTACAGAAACAGATCTGAAGGTGATAATGTATCACATCTTGCCAACATCACTGTACCATTTCCAAGTTTCTTGGAGAAATTTGCTTATTTATCTTTCACAAGAGTCTTATAACACCTCTCCAAACAAAAATAATATTAACATTAATATTAATAATGAAAGATAAGTTTTGTTTTTAAAATAGATTGATAATTAGAAGAAATAAATATTTACTGAGTATAACATATTTGTATAATTATAGTCTAGTCCCAATACGTACATAAGTTGGCAACTAGTAATAAAGAAATACTTTCAAATGAAAAATAATGATTAATACTTTGTACATTTCTTTGGGATCATCTATTAATATTTAGCATTTCCAGCCATATAGTATAGTTCTGAAATATGAGTAGCTTGAAAGTATTAGGAGTATTTTTTTGTTTATTTGTTTTGTTTTTTTTGAGATGGAGTTTCGCTCTGTCGCCCAGGCTGGAGTGTAGTGGCGCAATCTCCACTCACTGCAAGCTCTGCCTCTCGAGTTCACGCCATTCTCCTGCCTCAGCCTCCCGAGGAGTATTTTTTAAAGACAAAACTCAGTTTAACATTTTCAAAAACCCATACTTATTTAAAACGTTCAGGATTATCAGAAGATATTCAGCATCTCTCAGTGACTCTAAGTTGGAAAAAGAAAATCCAAAGGCTCTAAAAGCTTTTACAAAATTTAGAACAGTAATTTGGAGTGACACGGATGAATTCATAAATAATATAAATATTAGAAACTTTTAGGAAAACGTAATGCCTTTTTATATAGAAATAGTTGTGGAATTAATACAAGTTCATGTTTAAATATGGGATACATATTTCACTTCTTAATTTGCGTAATTCACTCCTCCCACATAGAAAAAACAAATGTTTCCATCAATAAAGTACAAAATCCTTCATGAAATTGACATGTTCTATGTTTTTGCTTTCCCATTTGGAAAATCATATGCAAATATAATACATATTACAGACTTATGCAAGTTAAAGTGGAAATATAATTGTTCAGTAAACAAATTATCTAAGTGAATTTATAAAGAAAAAGGAACTTTACTTTCATGGCAGTCAAATCTCCGTTGTAATCAGCCTACATAGGATAAATTTTGAAAGCTGTATCATAATTATACAAATGTACACAAATGTAAATAAATATAAGAATAATGTTAAATAATTTAAGAATACAAAATGCTAGGTTATAATATAAGAATATGATGAGTAGGGGGCGGAGCAAGATGGCCGAATAGGAGCAGCTCCAGTCTCCAACTTCCAGCGCGAGTGACACAGAAGACCGGTGATTTCTGCATTTTCAACTGAGGTACTGGGTTCATCTCACTGGGGAGTGCCGGACGATTGGTGCTGGTCAGCTGCTGAAGCCCGACCAGCGAGAGCTGAAGCAGGGTGAGGCATTGCCTCACCTGGGAAGCACAAGGGGGAAGGGAGTCCCTTTTCCTAGCCAGGGGAACTGAGACACACAACACCTGGAAAATCGGGTAACTCCCACCCCAATACTGTGCTTTAAGCAAACAGGCACACCAGGAGATCATATCCCACACCTGGCCGGGAGGGTCCCACACCGACGGAGCCTCCCTCATTGCTAGCACAGCAGTCTGTGATCTACCCGCAAGGCAGCAGCGAGGCTGGGGGAGGGGCGCCTGCCATTGCTGAGTCTTAAGTAGGTAAACAAAGCTGCTGGGAAGCTCGAACTGGGTGAAGCTCACAGCAGCTCAAAGAAACCTGCCTGTCTCTGTAGACTCCACCTCTGGGGAAAGGGCACAGTAAACTAAACAAACACAGCAGACACCTGTGCAGACGCAAACGACTGTCTGACAGCTTTGAAGAGAGCAGTGGATCTCCCAACACAGAGGTTGAGATCTGAGAAGGGACAGACTCCCTGCTCAAGTGGGTCCCTGACCCCTGAGTAGCCTAACTGGGAGACATCCCCCACTAGGGGCAGTCTGACACCCCACACCTCACAGGGTGGAGTACACCCCTGAGAGGAAGCTTCCAAAGCAAGAATCAGACAGGTACACTCGCTGTTCAGAAATATTTTATCTTCTGCAGCCTCTGCTGCTGATACCCAGGCAAACAGGGTCTGGAATGGACCTCAAGCAATCTCCAACAGACCTACAGCTGAGGGTCTTGACTGTTAGAAGGAAAACTATCAAACAGGAAGGACACCTACACCGAAACCCATCAGTACATCACCATCATCAAAGACCAGAGGCAGATAAAACCACAAAGATGGGGAAAAAGCAGGGCAGAAAAGCTGGAAATTCAAAAAATAAGAGCGCATCTCCCCCGGCAAAGGAGCGCAGCTCATCGCCAGCAACGGATCAAAGCTGGACGGAGAATGACTTTGACGAGATGAGAGAAGAAGGCTTCAGTCCATCAAATTTCTCAGAGCTAAAGGAGAAATTGCATACCCAGGGTAAAGAAACTAAAAATCTTGGGAAAAAAGTGGAAGAATTGATGGCTAGAGTAATTAATGCAGAGAAGGCCCTAAACGAAATGAAAGAGATGAAAACCATGACACGAGAAACACGTGACAAATGCACAAGCTTCAGTAACCGACTCGATCAACTGGAAGAAAGAGTATCAGCGATTGAGGATCAAATGAATGAAATGAAGCGAGAAGATAAACCAAAAGAAAAAAGAAGAAAAAGAAATGAACAAAGCATACAAGAAGTATGGGATTATGTAAAAAGACCAAATCTACGTCTGATTGGGGTGCCTGAAAGTGAGGGGGAAAATGGAACCAAGTTGGAAAACACTCTTCAGGATATCATCCAGGAGAACTTCCCCAACCTAGTAGGGCAGGCCAACATTCAAATCCAGGAAATACAGAGAACGCCACAAAGATACTCCTCAAGAAGAGCAACTCCAAGACACATAATTGCCAGATTCACCAAAGTTGAAATGAAGGAAAAAATCTTAAGGGCAGCCAGAGAGAAAGGTCGGGTTACCCACAAAGGGAAGCCCATCAGACTAACAGCAGATCTCTCGGCAGAAACTCTACAAGCCAGAAGAGAGTGGGGGCCAATATTCAACATTCTTAAAGAAAAGAATTTTAAACCCAGAATTTCATATCCAGCCAAACTAAGTTTCATAAGTGAAGGAGAAATAAAATGCTTTACAGATAAGCAAATGCTTAGAGATTTTGTCACCACTAGGCCTGTCTTACAAGAGACCCTGAAGGAAGCACTAAACATGGAAAGGAACAACCGGTACCAGCCATTGCAAAAACATGCCAAAATGTAAAGACCATCGAGGTTAGGAAGAAACTGCATCAACTAACGAGCAAAATAACCAGTTAATATCATAATGGCAGGATCAAGTTCACACATAACAATATTAACCTTAAATGTAATTGGAATAAATGCTCCAATTAAAAGACACAGACTGGCAAACTGGATAAAGAGTCAAGACCCATCAGTCTGCTGTATTCAGGAGACCCATCGCACATGCAGAGACATACATAGGCTCAAAATAAAGGGATGGAGGAAGATTTACCAAGCAAATGGAGAACAAAAAAAAGCGGGGGTTGCAATACTCATCTCTGATAAAACAGACTTTAAACCATCAAAGATCAAAAGAGACAAAGAAGGCCATTATATAATGGTAAAGGGAACAATTCAACAGGAAGAGCTAACTATCCTAAATATATATGCACCCAATACAGGAGCACCCAGATTCATAAAGCAAGTCCTTAGAGACTTACAAAGAGACTTAGACTCCCATACAATAATAATGGGAGACTTCAACACTCCACTGTCAACAGTAGACAGATCAACGAGACAGAAAGTTAACAAGGATATCCAGGAATTGAACTCATCTCTGCAGCAAGCAGACCTAATAGACATCTATAGAACTCTCCAGCCCAAATCAACAGAATATACATTCTTCTCAGCACCACATCATACTTACTCCAAAATTGACCACGTAATTGGAAGTAAAGCACTCCTCAGCAAATGTACAAGAACAGAAATTATAACAAACTGTCTCTCAGACCACAGTGCAATCAAACTAGAACTCAGGACTAAGAAACTCAATCAAAACCGCTCAACTACATGGAAACTGAACAACCTGTTCCTGAATGACTACTGGATACATAACGAAATGAAGGCAGAAATAAAGATGTTCTTTGAAACCAATGAGAACAAAGATACAACATACCAGAATCTCTGGGACACATTTAAAGCAGTGTGTAGAGGGAAATTTATAGCACTAAATGCCCACAAGAGAAAGCAGGAAAGATCTAAAATTGACACTCTAACATCGCAATTAAAAGAACTAGAGAAGCAAGAGCAAACACATTCGAAAGCTAGCAGAAGGCAAGAAATAACTAAGATCAGAGCAGAACTGAAGGAGATAGAGACACAAAAAACCCTCCAAAAAATCAATGAATCCAGGAGTTGGTTTTTTTGAAAAGATCAACAAAATTGACAGACCACTAGCAAGACTAATAAAGAAGAAAAGAGAGAAGAAACAAATCGACACAATTAAAAATGATAAAGGGGATATCACCACCGACCCCACAGAAATACAAACTACCATCAGAGAATACTATAAACACCTCTACGCAAATAAACTGGAAAATCTAGAAGAAATGGATAATTTCCTGGACACTTACACTCTTCCAAGACTAAACCAGGAAGAAGTTGAATCTCTGAATAGACCAATAGCAGGATCTGAAATTGAGGCAACAATTAATAGCCTACCAACCAAAAAAAGTCCAGGACCAGATGGATTCACAGCTGAATTCTACCAGAGGTACAAGGAGGAGTTGGTACCATTCCTTCTGAAACTATTCCAATCAATAGAAAAAGAGGGAATCCTCCCTAACTCATTTTATGAGGCCAACATCATCCTGATACCAAAGCCTGGCAGAGACACAACAAAAAAAGAGAATTTTAGACCAATATCCCTGATGAACATCGATACAAAAATCCTCAATAAAATACTGGCAAACCGGATTCAGCAACACATCAAAAAGCTTATCCACCATGATCAAGTGGGCTTCATCCCTCGGATGCAAGGCTGGTTCAACATTCGCAAATCAATAAACATAATCCAGCATATAAACAGAACCAAAGACAAGAACCACATTATTATCTCAATAGATGCAGAAAAGGCTTTTGACAAAATTCAACAGCCCTTCATGCTAAAAACACTCAATAAATTCGGTATTGATGGAACGTACCTCAAAATAATAAGAGCTATTTATGACAAACCCACAGCCAATATCATACTGAATGGGCAAAAACTGGAAAAATTCCCTTTGAAAACTGGCACAAGACAGGGATGCCCTCTCTCACCACTCCTATTCAACATAGTGTTGGAAGTTCTGACTAGGGCAATCAGACAAGAGAAAGAGATCAAGGGTATTCAGTTAGGAAAAGAAGAAGTCAAATTGTCCCTGTTTGCAGATGACATGATTGTATATTTAGAAAACCCCATTGTCTCAGCCCAAAATCTCCTTAAGCTGATAAGCAACTTCAGCAAAGTCTCAGGATACAAAATTAATGTGCAAAAATCACAAGCATTCTTATACACCAGTAACAGACAAACAGAGAGCCAAATCAGGAATGAACTTCCATTCACAATTGCTTCAAAGAGAATAAAATACCTAGGAATCCAACTTACAAGGGATGTAAAGGACCTCTTCAAGGAGAACTACAAACCACTGCTCAGTGAAATCAAAGAGGACACAAACAAATGGAAAAACATACCATGCTCATGGATAGGAAGAATCAATATCGTGAAAATGGCCATACTGCCCAAGGTAATTTATAGATTCAATGCTATCCCCATCAAGCTACCAATGAGTTTCTTCACAGAATTGGAAAAAACTACTTTAAAGTTCATATGGAACCAAAAAAGAGCCCGCATCTCCAAGACAATCCTAAGTCAAAAGAACAAAGCTGGCGGCATCACGCTACCTGACTTCAAACTATACTACAAGGCTACAGTAACCAAAACAGCATGGTACTGGTACCAAAACAGAGATATAGACCAATGGAACAGAACAGAGTCCTCAGAAATAATACCACACATCTACAGCCATTTGATCTTTGACAAACCTGAGAGAAACAAGAAATGGGGAAAGGATTCCCTATTTAATAAATGTTGCTGGGAAAATTGGCTAGCCGTAAGTAGAAAGCTGAAACTGGATCCTTTCCTTACTCGTTATATGAAAATTAATTCAAGATGGATTAGAGACTTAAATGTTAGACCTAATACCATAAAAATCCTAGAGGAAAACCTAGGTAGTACCATTCAGGACATAGGCATGGGCAAAGACTTCATGTCTAAAACACCAAAAGCAATGGCAGCAAAAGCCAAAATTGACAAATGGGATCTCATTAAACTAAAGAGCTTCTGCACAGCAAAAGACACTACCATCAGAGTGAACAGGCAACCTACAGAATGGGAGAAAATTTTTGCAATCTACTCATCTGACAAAGGGCTAATATCCAGAACCTACAAAGAACTCAAACAAATTTACAAGAAAAAAACAAACAACCCCATCAAAAAGTGGGCAAAGGATATGAACAGACATTTCTCAAAAGAAGACATTCATACAGCCAACAGACACATGAAAAAATGCTCATCATCACTGGCCATCAGAGAAATGCAAATCAAAACCACAATGAGATACCATCTCACACCAGTTAGAATGGCGATCATTAAAAAGTCAGGAAACAACAGGTGCTGGAGAGGATGTGGAGAAATAGGAACACTTTTACACTCTTGGTGGGATTGTAAACTAGTTCAACCATTATGGAAAACAGTATGGCGATTCCTCAAGGATCTAGAACTAGATGTACCATATGACCCAGCCATCCCATTACTGGGTATATACCCAAAGGATTATAAATTATGCTGCTATATAGATACATGCACACGTATGTTTATTGCAGCACTATTCACAATAGCAAAGACTTGGAATCAACTCAAATGTCCATCAGTGACAGATTGGATTAAGAAAATGTGGCACATATAAACCATGGAATACTATGCAGCCATAAAAAAGGATGAGTTTGTGTCCTTTCTAGGGACTTGGATGCAGCTGCAATCCATCATTCTTAGCAAACTATCACAAGAACAGAAAACCAAACACCGCATGTTCTCACTCATAGGTGGGAACTGAACAATGAGATCACTTGGACTCGGGAAGGGGAACATCACACACCGGGGCCTATCATGGGGAGGGGGAAGGGGGGAAGGATTGCATTGGGAGTTATACCTGATGTAAATGACGAGTTGATGGGTGCAGCACACCAACATGGCACAAGTATACATATGTAACAAACCTGCACGTTATGCATATGTACCCTACAACTTAAAGTATAATAATAAATAAATTTTTTAAAAAAAGAATATGATAAGTAAAATTTGAGAGGAAACTACATGAGGAATAATATTTTTTAATGGTTTCAGTGAATATGAAGAATCATAGGAAACAGTAACATATCAGTCAGGATTCAATTAGGAGACCGAACTCACACAGTAATTTGAACAAAATACTTTTTAATTATTATATAGTAGGTAATTGATTTTGAAAGAATAAAGAGCACACTAGATAACACTCTGGATCTGAGGGAGAATATCCAAAAATATATAAACTTGAAGAAGTATCTCCCTCAAGACCTGGAAAGAGAAGATGTGGTTAAAACTCACAAGATGGAGGAGAAATTCACTGAGTTGTCAGATCATAACTGGTTCAAAGTCAGCTGGCCAAGATTGGCACACAAGTATCTACAGGCCGGGAATGACAAACTCAAAGCCTCTCACAGTGGAACCTATGGGTTTAGGATGGTAAGTAGAGAAGCTTAGCTGGATCTGGCAAGCTGAAGACATCCTGGTGAGGTTCTGGTTGTCCAAGGCTGGTAAGTCAATTGTTGGGGCAACTCTGAGTCTTATTGAGAGTTCATCCAAGGAGATGACACTGAAACTCCTGGAGGTAAAGGCCACTGCTCATAGGTACATAGAACAACAAAGAAGAAAATAATTAAACACTGGAACCAGGGGGAAAAAAAAGCGTTTCTTTCTTCTCTGTCCCTAGAATGTTCTCAACTGCCAACATTTAGCAACAGTTACAATAGAAAAATGCTTACAGAGTCTCCATTTCGCAAAGTAGTCAATGAAGAGTGCATGGGATTGGAGCTTAGAATCAATAAATTGATAACTGGCACACACTCATCTTTCTTTAATTTGATTTGAAAAATTATGTTAATAAATAAATTCAATTGATTTTTTTTTTGGAAATAAACTTTTAATATATCACTGAAAATAATTTAAATAATTATTATGTCCACACTTACATATGAGGAATACAAATCTGTGTTGACTCTTAGTCTCACGGCACACAATTGATAGAGGAACATTTTAGTATACTTTACATTTACAATCATTACAACAAAAAATATGAGCAGGTAATTTAGAAAATATTAATTTACTTATAAAAAATATGCAATACAGAGCATTCAAATTATAAACACACTGAGGTATAGTGGGAGAAGGCTAAAGAAAGGAAATCCTGGGCCCATATTATCAGGACTTCTCTGGGCCACTATCTGTTTACTGGGTTCCAAAAAAGCTAGAACCAGTTGGAGCTAAAGAGAACTTTTCAATTATTTAGATACAAATAATTAACTAATAGATATCCAATAACACCTGCCTATTCAAATTCCATCATCAATATTACAAACATACTGAACAACTGTTATCTGCCAGACACTATGTATTATAAAGTAGGAGAAAACATTAAAAATTTAAAATCTTTATTAGGGAGGAATAAGTAAATACAGATAAATCCCATGTCTATTAACTAAAAAACTAGTAGCATAAAGTTGTAAAATATAATAAAATTAATGCATAATTTTTTGAAATGATAATGAAAATATCTTATATAACTCAATAAGGAGATGCTAAAATATACATAAAAAAATGGGAAATAATATCAAGACTTGCTCCTCCAGATAACAAGAACTATTATAAAAATACAGAAAGCAAGACACTGTAACTTGGCATATGAATAAAGTAATAGATACAATGAACATAACAAAGAACCCAGGAAAGACTCATATTTATTTTACTTGTGTATTTTCATATGACTTTTTTAGATTTCAGATAATTGGGAAAAAATAAAATACTAAAATGAAGTGCCAGATCATTTGGTTATTTATATAGAAAACAAACAAGCAGTTGAAAATTCCAAAATATATATCTCAAACAGTCTGAGAACTAAAAAGTCAAAAATGTTTACATTTATAGACAAAATAATAGATGATCTTTATGCACTTGTGTTAGAAAAAACTTTGTTAAATACAGTAAATCAATCATGAAGCATTTATGAAAAAGTCGAAAAATTTGAGCATTGTAGAAGAAATATTTTCATTCATCAAAAGCCATTATCTAAAATGTAAAATCAGGCCTCCCGCAATACTCACATCTACAATCCCAGCACTTTGGAAGGCTAAAGTGGGTGGATCACCTGAGGTCAGGAGTTCCAGACTAGCCTGGCCAAAATGGTGAAACCTCGTCTCTACTAAAAATACGAAAATTAGCTGGGCGTGCTGTTGGTGCGCACCTGTAATCCAAGCTACTTGGGAGGCTGAGGCACAGGAATCACTTGAACCCGGGAGGCGGAGGTTGCAGTGAGCCGAGATGGTCCCACTGTGTTACAGCCTGGGCGACACAGTGAGACTCTGTTTTGAAAAAAAAAAAAAAGTGAAATCACAAAAAAGTATCACCACACATATTTGTAAAGAGAGATTACTATCAAGATTATGTAAACAATTTATGTAAATTAATAAGAAAAATATAAACAACTTAATAGAAATATTGATAAACATTTAGAAAGCAGGCCTTTACATAAAAGAAAATATAAATGGTCAACACGTAGAGAAAAATACATTCACACATAACAGAAATTAGAAAAATGCAAGTAAAGCTGAAATTGGACAGGATTTGAAAGGTAACATATTGTCACTGACTGAAGATCTGAAAATACAGTGTTGGTAAAATGGTTAAGTCAAATTAATTCTAACATATAATCTTGGTAGGATCACCTTCTAAATAATGTGGAATTATCCAGTACATTTGAATATTTTCATAATCTACAATTTATTAATTCTAATATATGTTAATCTCTAAAATATTATGAAGACAAGATTAGATATGGATGGGTACCTATGTGAGGGAAAACAAGGAGTCTTTGAGTCAACTTTAACCATCCATGGAATTCCATCTCTCTCAGAAATGGACCTGCATGATATCCCTTCTGAACTCCATCATTTTCTGGGAACAGCCCAGGGGAAGTGTCGACTCCATGTAAACCCAGCGTGTGACTTCACAGAGCAGCTGCTTGGTCAAATATATTTTCTGTCATTAGAGGTTTACAGGATATTTTAATGCCCACCAGGGTGTACAACTTATGCCACCCTTTCTCCATATTGGTTTGTGGTACAGCTTCTCCACAGTTTCTATGTGCCATTTTGCCTGAATAAGGTTAGTGGGGTGAACTAAGGCCCCCAACACTTCAGCTGATCTCTGTCCTGAAATGAGTACACATCTCCCCCAACCACTATCTAATCTAAATTATCTTTAAGCTTTCATTTAGGCAGGTCTACACATGCTGTGTCCCAAATCTTCATTGTTCAAACCTTGATCCTTCTATCCTTCTCAGATCAGTTTGCTGTATATGTTCATTTACACTTAAAAAATGGATCAAAGGAACATTAGGAGGCACATAAGTGGATTACTTAGATTGCACATATATTTCTTCCTTTCACCATTTTGTAAAAGCGGCTCTGTCTCCTCCTGCTGATTATACTCGTGGTTATGGGGATTCTTCTTTTCATCTGCCAGTAAAAAGTCCAAAATATTTTGGCAGCAGCTGCAACTGGTAAATCACTGACATCCTCACTTTGTTAGTGGGAAAAAGTGCAGGTGTCTTGGGGAGTAGTATTTCCAAATATACAGAGCCAATATTTGTGGGAATGGGAAGCACAAGTGCTCAGCTGAATCACTGGAAGTGATGGTAATTTGAGTCCTGTTTTACCTCCAGGGTGAAAGTCCCATATGGCCTTTTGTTTGAGAATATAGCATCATATTGAGGTTTTTGTATAGTGCAGTACATAATCTGACTAGTAGATCCCATTGTTACGTGCTCATCTCACAAGGTCTTTGTGAAGTAGGGTGCCAAGTTGAAGAATACGCTATGGAGGATTTCTTACCTATGTATCAGATATTACATAAGCCTCCTGGAGTGAGAGCTGAGACCTTATTCATCTGCTTTAATAGTGCTTAAAGCATCAGACGCAGTGCTTTAGTCAAGTCTACTACTCGGTTAAGCATGTGATCTTCTTGGTTAAGTCTGTGGACTTCTTCCCCCAGACCCACCAATTTCTCCAGAAGGCAGACTGGTGAATAAATAGAAACATGGTAAGACTCACCACACTTGGTATTTTTTAAAACATATTTAAATTTAATTTTGCCTAATATTTTCTTATGATTATTCTGGGGAAGAATAAAAAGAAGATGCCCTTGTGTCATCAAATCAGGGAGTATATGCTATCAATATGACATGATTTATGATACTAATTTTGATTAATTAATGATTATCGCATTGGGTAAGGTAGAGAAACTGCCAAGTTTCTCTACAGTAAACTTACTATTTTTCTATGTCCATACCCATTTCATTGTAAATGAGTTGTAAGTCAAACCTATACTCAGTGGGAAGAAAATTGAACTCCATATCTTGGAAGGAGCAGTACCAAAGAATCTGCAGACATTTGTTACAAACATCGGAGTAATTAATAAGTATTTTGAAGAAGTTTAATTTTTTCATGAGATGGAGTCTCTCTCTGTCACCCAGGCTGCACTTCAGTGGCACAATCTCAGATCACTGCAATCTCTGCCTTCCGGGTTCATGCTATTCTCCTGCCTCAGCCTCCCAAGTAGCTGGGTTTACAGGCACGTGCCACCACACCCAGCTAATTGTTGTATTTTTAATAGAGATGGGATTTCACTATGTTGGTCAGGCTGGTCTCAAACTCCTGACTTCAGGTGGCCCGCCCAACTAGGCCTCACAAAGTCCTGTGTTTACAGGTGTAAGCCACAGCGCCAAGCCGCAGATAGTTTGAATCTACAAAAGAATTTTGTTTCTCCTTAAATTTTTGCATGTTAATTTTATCATTAAACTGTGGATGTACATGAAGCATTTATTACTGTGGTGTCACTGTGGTCAACCTTTGTCTTCTGCAAGACTCATGCTGAAATTTAATTGCCAATATAATGGAATAAAGGGGGGAACTTTAAGGGGTAATTAGACCATGAAAACTGCACCCACATGAGTGGGTTTAAAAATGTTAGAAAAAGGATTTCAGAATTATGTGCTCTCTCACTTTCTCTCTTCCTCTCTGTCTCTGTCTCTCCGCCCTTCTGCTCTCTGTAATGGGAATCTCCAGGCTTTCTCCCACCCAGAGAACGTTATGTGCAAGACACCATCCTGGAGGAAGAGAATAGCCCCAGCAGACATTAAACCTCCTGGAGTCTTGGCCATAGAATTCCCAGCCTCCAGAACTGTAAGCCAATACATTTATGTTATTTTAAAATCACCTAGTCTCAGTTACTTCATTATAGCAGCACAAACCAAACTAAGGCAGGTATTAATAGGGATTTTCCATTTCCCACATTATTTTTACCTTCACTATTTGAAATTCTTTAAGTAATGTTTACTTGTCGCTAATATATTTATTTATTTATTATGTAATATTTTATTTTTTTTATTACTGCATGGTGGCAAACCACTACAAATTTAGCAGCTGAAAACAGCATACTTAATACCTCAGAGCTCTGAAGGTCAGGAGTCTAGCAAGTTGCAGCTAGGTTTTCCAGTCAGAGGACCACAAGAGTGAAATCAGAGTGTTAGCCAGGCTGAATTTTCTTTTAGAGACATTAAAAAAAAGTTCACCTCCAAATTAATTCATCTTTTTAACAGAATCTAGCTCCATGTGGTTGTAGAGTGAGGGTCCCTTTCTATTTGCTGGCTACCAAATGGAAGTTATTCTCGTCTGCCAGTGACCAGTCTCAGATTCCATTGATGTTGCCCCCAGTAAGCAATTCACTACACCAATATGTTCTTTCATTTCAGTCAGATGGAAGAAGTCTCTCAGACTTCTTGTCAGTGGCAAGTGGTTGAGAACTCTGCTTTTAAAGGGCTTATGTGATAAGGTCAGCCTCAAACACATTGATCAGCCAAATGTATGCTTTCATATTTGTTTTTTAAGATTGTATATATCGAGATGTACTCTTTGTCCTATAAAGTTTCATGAGTAAAAAAGTATGGCATTATCTGTTCACTATTAAAGTATTATTCAGAATAGTTCTGCTGCCCTAACAAATTGCCTTTACATTACCACTTAAATTCTCACTTCCCACTGAAAGCTGCAACCACTGATTTGTTTACTTTTACTGTCTCTGGAGTGTGCTGTTTTCCAAAGTGTGATATTAGTTGAGTCATATCTGGTCTTTTAAGGCTGGCTTCTTTCATTTAACATATGCCTTGAAGATTTATCTACATCTTTACATGTCTTAAGAACTCATTCTTTTATATTACTGAATAGTAATCCATTGTATGACTATGTAACCAGTTACCTAATAAAGGACATTTTTGTTGTTTCCAATTTTGATAATGATGCATAAAACTCCAGTACACATTTGTGTGCTGTGTTTTGTTTTTGTGTCGAGATAGTTTTTTGGATCAGTTGTGTAAATACTTTTGAGTATGATTGTTTTGTCATATTAAGACTATGTTTAATTCGGTGAGAAATTGCCAAATATTCTTCCAAAGACTATCAAATAATTTAACCACGGTAATTACCCACATGCAATAAATAAAAGTTCCTCTTCCACATTGTTCCGATTTTTTTATTTTAGCCATTCAAGTAAAAGTGCAGTGGTATTTCACTGCTGTTTCACTTTGCATTTTCCTAATGACAAGGGATGTTCTGGACTGAGTATTTTTGTCCTCCCAAAATGCATGTATGGAAACCCTAACCTCCAGTGTGATGGCATTTGGAAATGTAGCCTTTAGGAGGTAATTAGTATTAGACAAGGTCATGAGGGTGAGTGCCTAATGATGGGATTATGTCCTTCTAAGAAGAAACACCAGAAAGCTTGCTAGCTCTCTCTTCCACTATGTCAGAACATAGTGAGAAGGCAGCTGTCTGCAAGCCAGGAAGAGAGTCCTCAGCAGAAAACTGGCAATCACCTTGATCTCGTATTTCACAGCCTCCAGAAGGGTGAGAAATAAATTTCTGTTTTTCAGGCCACCCAGTCCATAGTATTTTGTTATAGCAGCCTTTGTTGACAAAGACAGATGTTGACTATCTTTTTAGATGCTTATATTTCCCTTGTTGATCTTTTTCAGTGAGTTATCTGCTTATATTATTGGCTAAAATTTTAATTTTAATTGAGTTAATTTCTTACTTTTGAGTCTGAAGGGTTTTGTGTGTATAATTTGGATATAATTCCTTCTCAGATACATGTTTTGCACTTAATTTCTGTCATTTTGTGGCTTGACTTTATTCCACTAGTGTCTTTCACAAAACAAATTTAGTTTTAATGAAGTCCAACTTATCAATTATTTCTTTCATCGGCTGTACTTTTGATGTTGAATCTAAACACTCATCACCAAACCCAAGGTCATACAGATTTTCTCCTTTGTTTTATTCTGGATTTGTTATAGTGTTAAAATTTAGAAGTAATATGTGAGCATTTTGAGTAAACTTTTGTATAAAATATGAGGCTGTTTAGAGGTTCACATTTTTTTACATATGGGCTTTCAAATATTTCAGGAAATTTTATTAAAAAGAATATTTCTTTTGAATTGAATTGCCATCTCACCATGGTCAAAAATTAGTTTACTATATTTGTGTGCATCTCTTCCTGTGCTTTCTATTCTGTTCCCTTCATCTGTAAGTTTATTCTTTGCCAATACAGTACTTTAATTACTTTACATTTATAGTAATTCTACTGTTTAGGTAGTACGAATCCTCCAATTCTCTAACTCTGTTCTTCTCTCTCTCTCTCTTTTTTTTTTTCGTAGATATATTCCAGCTACTCAAGTTTTTTTTTTTTTTTTCATTTTATATTAACATTTATCTGTTTGTGAATATCTACAACTAGTGGCTGAGATTTTTGACTGACATGACCTTGAGTTTATAGTTTCAATTGGAAAAAATTTATATCTTAAAATTTATTCTTCCAATGCAATAAAATGCATATAATTTAAATAGATCTTTTGTTTCTTTAATCAGAATTTTACAGTTTTCCATATGTAGATTCTATATATATTTTGTTAAATTTAAACCTAAAGATTTCATTGTGGTGGTGGTGTTGCTATGTAAATGTAATTCTTCTTAGATGTAAAACCACATTAATGCAGGTATATAAGAAAAATTTTTCTATATTCACCTTATATCATTCTCTCTTGTGAAACTTATTCTCAGTTTAGAGAAATTTCAGGTAATTATTTGAGGATTTCTACATAAACCATTGTATTATCCAGAAATAAGATAAATAATGAGTTTTGTTTCTTGCTTTTTAATATGTACACATTTTTGTTCTTTTTTTCTTGTCTAATTTTAGCAGCTGAAACTTTCAATAGGAAGTTGAATAGTTGTGATAAGATAGGACATCCTAGCCTTGTTCATTTTTGTTTGTTTTCATTTTTTTCCATTATATACATATATGTAATATGTATATTATATATATAATATGTACATACCATGTTTAATACCACACATACACATGCACATATATCTCTGTGTGTATGTGTGTTGTGAAACACTATTTTCATATACAAATATATAACAAAATTATTGTTACAGTCAAAGGAATTAACACATCCATCTCCTCGCATAGGTACCTGTATATATGTGTATGTATGTGTGTATGTTAATAGCATTTGAAAACTATTTTCTTAGCATTGTTTTTGATCTTAAGAGAAAATCATTGTGTCTCACTATTAAGTATAATATTAACTGTAGGCTTTTTGTAGATATGCTTTATCAAATTGAGGAAATTTCCTGTAATAGTTTGCTGAGAGTTTATAACATTTATGGCTGTTTGATATTGATAACAGTTTTATTTGTATCATTTTATATTACCATTTTTCTTTTTGAGCTTGTTGATACAGTAGATTATAAGGATTAATTTTCAAATGTAGAATGAGATTTCCTTAGAAGTAATAAATACCATGTGGCTATGGTATATAATTCTCTTTAAATATTGTTAAATATGCTTTGTGTCTGTATTCATGAGAGACATTCAGCTGGCAGTTTTGGTTTCTTGAGATGACATTATTTGATTTTGGTATTAGGGGAATCCTGACCTCATAGAATGAATTAGGGAGTGATCATTCTGGTTCTACTTTTAGGTAGAGATTATTGAAAATTACTGTTACTTCTACTTTAATTTACTAGTGAAACCATCTTAACTTAGTGCTTTCTATTTAAGGTTGATTCAATTTATTTATCTATCTAGAGACAAGGTCTTGCTCTATCATCAAGGCTGTAGTGCAGCGGCATAAACATAGTTCACTGCAGTCTTAAAATTCTGGGCTTAAGCAATTCTCCTGCCTTAGCTTCCCAGTAGCTAGAGCTATAGGCACATACCAGTATGCTGGGCTAATTTCTAAATTTTTTTATAGAGATAGGGTCTCACTATGTTGCTTATGCTGGAAATCATATATATATATAATATATGTATATATGTACGTATCATGTACATATTATACATACATATATATGAGTGTGTGTGTGAGAAAGATTAAATGGTATTTTTCTTCTCCCTTCTTTTTTTTTTTTTTTTTTCTTTGAGGTGGACTTTCACTCTTGTTGCCCAGGCTGGAGTGCAATGGCGTGATCTCTGCACACCACAGCCTCCCCCTCCGTGAATCAAGCAACTCTCCTGTCTCAGCCTCCCAAGTAGCTGGGATTACAGGCATGCTTCACCACACCTGGCTAATTTTTTTTTTCATTTGATAGGTTTATTTATTTATTTTGAAGATTCTTATTTCTTTTTACTATCTTTTTTTTTTTTTTTTTTACACTTTAAGTTCTAGGGTACAACGTGCAGGTTTGTTACATATGTATACTAGTGCCTTGTTGGTGTGCTACACCCATCAACTCATCATTTACATCAGATACGACACCCAATGCCATCCCTCCCCCCTTCCCCCTCCCCATAATAGGCCCCAGTGTGTGATGTTCCCCTTCCAGAGTCCAAGTGATCTCATTGTTCAATTCCCACCTATGAGTGAGAACATGCAGTGTTTGATTTTCCATTCTTGCGATAGTTTGCTGAGAATGATGGTTTTCAGCTGCATCCATGTCCCTACAAAGGACACAAACTCATCCTTTTTTTATGGTTGCATAGTATTCCATGGTGTATATGTGCCACATTTTCTTAATCCAGTCTGTCACTGATGGACATTCGGGTTGATTCCAAGTCTTTGCTTAATTTTTGTATTTTTAGTAGAGACAGGTTTCTCCATGTTGGTCAATCTGGTCCTGAACTCCTGATCTCAGGTGATCTGCCCAACTCAATCTCTCAAGGTGCTGGGATTACAGGCATGAGTCACCGCACCTGGTCTTTTCTCCGTTCTTTTAACTTATCTATGTGTTGATATTTTAAATGGATTTGTTGATACCGGGTGATACAGTTTGGATCTCTGTACCTATCCAAATCTCCTGTTGAAATGTAATCCTCAATGCTGGAGGTAGGGCCTGTTGGGAGGTGATTGAATCAGGGGGATGATTTCTCATGGTTTAACACCATTCCCCTAGTGCTGCTCTTGTGATAGAATTCTCACGAGATGTGGTTGTTTAAAAGTGTGTATCTCTCCTTATCCTGCTCCCGCCATGTGAGGTGCTTGCTTCGCCTTTGCCTTCCACCATAATCGAAAGCGTCCTGAGAACCCCCTGCCCCCGCACAAGAAGTCAAGCAGAAGCTAACCTGCAGAACTGTGAGCTAATTAAATCACTTTTCTTTATAAATTACACAGTCTCCAGCATTTCTTAATAGCAATGCAAGAATGGACTAATACAACCGTATATATTTGGGTATGGCTTACGGGAATTAACTTTATTTTATGCTCATCTATTTACTTTAAAAAAAAAAAACATACCATTCTGCTACCTGTTTACTATTTGTTCCCTTTATTCTTCGTTGTTCTTTTCCTATTTTTTGGTTTTCTGTGATTGATCAATTTTAACTATTCTATTTATCTCCTTTATTGGGTTATTATTCAAGCTTATTTTTAAAAAAGGTTTTTTGTGTATCTTAGGATTTATAACATGTATTATAAAATGGTCTGAGGACTCCTTCAAATAATACGAAATTGCTGCACATGTAGGGGAAGAACCTTACAATCCCAAATCATTCTTTTCTTCCCTTGTTGTCTGACATTTCCCTGTACATACACTATAAAAACATATCACAGTATAGGTCAGGCGCGGTGGCTCACGCCTGTAATCCCAGCACTTTGGGAGGCCGAGGAGGCAGATCACCAGATCAAGACCATCCTGGCTAACACGGTGAAACCCCGTCTCTACTAAAAATACAAAAAACTAGCCGGGCGAGGTGGCGGGCGCCTGTAGTCCCAGCTACTCGGGAGGCTGAGGCGGGAGAATGGCGTGAACCCGGGAGGTGGAGCTTGCAGTGAGCTGAGATCTCGCCACTGCACTCCAGCCTGGGCGACAGAGCGAAACTCCATCTCAAAAAAAAAAAAAAAACAACAACAACAACAACAAACAAACAAAAAAACAAAACAAAAAAAATCACAGTATAATGTATGATATGTCTGGTAATACATAGTTTATATCGCCCTATTTATGTTGAGGTCTTACATCCCGGAGATTCTGCAAAGAGAGTCTGTCTCCTGAAGTCGTCCTAGCTATATTCCAATGTTAGTTGTATTGAAATCTTACAAGTTTATTAGCTTTGTGTTAGTGATTGGGTCTTTCTTTGATGGTCCAATTGGGTCTCAGTTTTCCTAGGTACTGTAAACCTGTTTATTAAGTGTACGGCTTTCACCAATGTCACTGTTCCTCCACCACATGTATCACTGTTCCAAGCACATACTCCTTCTCTTTTCCTAGCTGAGGTGGATTTCTCTTCTGCTGTGAGACTATAACTTTTTGGGTTTTGTTTTGCGTTGCCATTTTCTCTGTAGATTAAAGCTTTCCTCCAAAAAACAGATGAGGAGATGAGTACAGGCAGAGTTTCTTATGGGCATATTATTTTGGAATATTTGTAATAAAAAATAATTTGTAGCAGATAAATGCTTTCTAACCATTAAAGGAAAAGTATATGTTACACTGCTAAGTATAAACACTATTTTGTGAATCTATAAATCTAGGAACTAATAAACAAGATAGTGTTTACTGCTAGTGGTCAATTAGTATATTGCTTTCCTCAGACAGTTAAATGACTAAATCAAATGTAATTTAGATTTTTTATTCTTATAAAAACTAATAATCTCTAGAATTGAAAAGCAGTCAAGACATGAGTACTTTTTTTTATATTTCTACAATTTCACCTTTCATAATATTTTAGTTAAAAATAAACAATAACGTAGATTATGAAAAAAACATGTCCCCCTGTGTTCTGGTGAAAGCCAAGACCGCAGTAATGCCTTTTAATACACTTAAAATGTACATAAAATATACATCTTGAGATATAACTTTATTTTTTATCATTTCAAGTCATTCACATTTACTTTTTTCCTTTTTATAGACATAAAAAGGCAATTTGGAAAATATTAAAACTTGATGCTATTATAATTATTTTATTATTTATTCTGTTTACAAAGTGGACTCCCGTTATACATAATAAATTACTTCATATATACCAAAAGAAAGACAAATAGGTCACAGCAAAACGACACAGTATGTCAACAAAGGACACATTTTCAAAAAAAAGTTGAAGTAACTACATAAATATTTGACAGCTTAAGAAGCAATTGTATAAAGAACTTCTTTGGAGATTATTTTTTACTCTTTGGACAACAAATTTTATCAAAATATTCAAAAATTAGAATAGATTTTTGCTTCTTCCTTTATGAGGGAAGAAGTATTGATCTTTTTTAAAGCAACTTTAAAGTTAATAAAATAACAATTTAAAAGGTCGACTTATATATGTATCCAAATGCTTCCAGCAAATATCTTTACATGTTTTGGTGATCTTTCATTATTTTGGGTGATTATTGTTAAGGCTTACTCACAAACTAACAGTGCAAAAAGGCTACAGAAACAACAACAAAAAACATGATATGTTAACTATCACCGCAGTATTCTAAATAACAGAATAAAAAGGGAATTTTTGTTTTATCTAATAAGATCGGATGTCTATTTGAAAATGGAGAAGTGGATGAACAAATACTTGTTCCTCTACTTTGCTGTAAAAGTCCAGCAATGTTACATTTTAATAAAGACTTTTTTTTTTTTTTTTTTCCAGAAAGCACACTACTTTTGCCTTGGGTGTGGGAAGACAGATGTTTATAATAAAGAATTGACAATGTTTTGCAAAAAAACACATTAAATACTTTGATTCCTAGAGCAACTCATTTCCTTATGTGACAAGCAGAGATGAGAATGTATTTGACTTTTTTGTTAATACCAAGTCACCATGTTGCTCATTTTTACAGCTTTCTTTATTGTGTGCTTTTGTAGAAACTTGATAGAGTTTTTAGTGGTTGTTACATAATATCATCATGAGCAACTACTGTTGTTAGGCAAACTCAAATAAGGCTAGTGCTGAAATGGCAAAGTTGGATTTATAGATTTAGCCAAGATCTATAAAAAAATAATTTAACTGGAATAATGAAGCTGTACTTATTAAAATACAAGATAATATATAAAATATGATATATATACTTAACTTCAAAGCATTTTACTAAACATTTGTTTATACTTCTTTGCAATCTTTTATTTAATGAGAAACCAGATCTATCTTCCAAACACAATTTTTTAAATTATAAAACTTATTTAAAAAGGAAAGAATATGATTCCATTTACTTTTTCCATTTATCAAATCTTCTTTACTGACCCCACAATTTTTCATAGTTTGATTACATAAATAATATGACGTCTTCTCTGAATTTAAAGCAGTAGAAGAGAAAGAGATTGAATTTTAAATAGAGCATAAAATATATTTTCAGGGGCAATAATTCTCTTTGTGGGAGGATCAAAATCCATCTGTTTGATGATCCTCCCACTCTGTGTTCCAACTGAGCTATGAAGTCTGAAGCAATTAGCCTGAAATGTAGGAAATAGATGGCTAGGGCACCTAGTGATATGACACAGGAAGCTAATGTAGAATGGACCCCTGCTAGGCATATCAAAAATACACAGAAATTCTGGGTAATATGTTTTTAAAATAATCTTTCACAGTGGAAAAAAGGGGAAAAAATCAATTGCTTAAATTAGTTTCAGTGTATTAAATTAAATTATTTTGGGGTATTTTTGAATTAAATTAATATTGCACAGAAGTTTTGTTTACTTTTTATTACATGGACTATTTTCTAATGGTGTTTATCCAATTAGAAGTTAACTTGTTGATTTTTATCTAGGATAGATGAAAATGGCAGATGTACAGTAGATATAATAACCATAAAAGTTACTGTCTTTGTGTAGATCATTTATCAGTTCTGTATATTACTCAGAGATTGTACTCTAATAGTTCCTTATACAATTTGTTATTCATAGTTTATTTTTCAAATTGTCATTTGAAACTGTCTTAGCATTTTACTAGGTCTTTTATTAATAAGGCCAGTAAAATCATTAAAACATATTTATTTTTTATTTGAATGAGTGCCATTTTTGTCAATTTTTTGTAAATTATACTTAGCAGCATTTATCAGAGTGAATCTTCTATTGTAAAGGTAAATTTTGATGTTGAAAACGTGTTAGTTTTTTTTTTTTTTCGTGTGTGTGTACTAGATTACACTATAAGTGAGAATTTCTTATAATTTCAGAGTTACTATTCTGGAATCTAGGGCTTACATGATAATATTCACTAAAATATTTCTAAAAATCTACTGAGAAATGTTGAGAACTAATTTCCTTGTCAAAAGCTAGAAGCATGAAAAAACTGTGCTTTCTGTGAAATCAGACCTAGAAAAATATCTTCCTAAACTGGATAAACAAAGCAGAAATGTAATTTGTCATCCATCCAAAACTTAGGAAAATAAAAGTCACAAAAGAGAAATTTAAAACACAAACTTAATTATAAGAGAGCATAGAGCATTCTAGATTTATGCTACTTGGTGATATAAGAAGCCCAAATATAGAATTTAAAATTAAATTTCTTTGGTCCTGAAACCTGTTTTGCAAAAGCAAATTCCACAACACTCTGTAGGCATAGATACATAACAGCCTAACACACACAATAGACAAACTTCATGTACAATAGAAAAGTTAAAATAACACATTAAACGAATTATTTTAAAAGAAAGTTAATGCAAAAACTAATTAGAAAATCAATAAACAGAGACCTGAGAACATTCTGAATGATATGGAATATATATATATTTAAAGGAAAAACATAGACATCTGTATGAAATGAATTAACAATGTAAAAATAAATCAAGAGATTTAACACTGTAAGTAGAGGCATTACTTTATGTTCAAAGTTTGGTTAGTGTGAAATAGATATTTAAGAACCAAGTTCAGGAAACTAGTTTAGAAATTATTCAAGTGTGAATAAGAAAGCCTAGATTAATATTTTGGGCACACATTGACAATATGTGAAACTCTGAGAGCTTTAACTAACCCTCTGTAACTCACATTTCCTTTTAAAAAAAGGAAATATTAATAAACCATAAAATTGTTATGAGAATTTACTGTAACAAAAACCAAAACACAAAGTCCCAACCAATAGCATCAAAACTAATCTTAGCTTTAAATATTATTACTAATACTATCGTCATCATTCAACTCTTCATGGAAGTTAATTCTGATACTTACGGAGATTTTACCATTTACCTAGAGAAGGTAAATTATTTTGCACAGAGTTTGTCTTTGGCACATAAGATGACATTTCTTGAAAGAATATGTTATCTGAAACTAATTTACACTTAGTACAAAACAGCTGCATCAAGGTATCATAAATTACTGCCAAATGTAATAAAAACAGCTATGCAGACACAAAATATTTATATTATCTGCCTATATTAGTCCTAAATCAATTATTTAAAAAGGGTGATTAGGGTGATTACAAATAAAATCTCTTCATATTTCTTTGTAACACAGGCATGAATACACCTGATTGAAAGCGTTTGTGTAAGAATAAAATGTGAGTATAAATATAAAATTAGAACATTCATTACTAATTATTATTATTATTATTATTATTATTATTATTATTTTAGACAGAGTCTCGTATTGTTGCCTGGGCTGGAGTGCAGTGGTGCGATCTCGGCTCACTGCAACCTCCACCTCCTGGGTTCAAGAATTCTCCTGCCTCAGTCTCCCGAGTAGCTGGGATTACAGGTGCCCATCACCATGCTAAGCTAATTTTTTGTATTTTTAGTAGAGACAGAGTTTCACTATGTTGGCCAGGCAGGTCTCAAATGCCTGACCTCATGATCCACCCGCTTCAGCCTCCCAAAGTGCTGGGATCACAGGTGTGAGCCACTGCACCTGGCCAAAATTGTTTTTTAATGTCAGTGTTTCTGTGGTTATCAGTGAATGATCTACAGAAGCACATATAAAAGTATTTCCTATCAGAATTGTCACAAATAAATTTTTCTAGGTATTATCAGGTGTTTTAAAAGGAATGCAAACAATTCTCTTCACTTGCTAATCAAAAAAGTTATATAAGATTCAGCCTTTATTATCCCTAGATTAATGATAAATCTGACACATCTCGTTTCTATGAATGTGAGGTCATTAATTTTAATGACTTTATTATTATTTTAAACTTTTGGGGGGATTTTTTTTGTTTCCTCTCAACTGTGTTCTCTTTCATTATTCTTTTCTAAATATTTTCACATTATGAAACTCAAATTTCTTTTTTGATTGAATTTATTACTGAGTTTTAGCACTTAGATACCTTTGTGTTAGAACTGCCACAATCAGGACACAGAACAATTCCTTCATCCAAATAACTCTATTATGCTATCCCTTCAACCCTATCCTCTTGCAACCACTGTTCTGATCTCTGTCGTTATAATTTTGGTTTTTTGAGAGTGTTGAAAAATACAAAAATAAGGTATGTAACTTTTGTAACTGACATCTTTTACTCGGTGAAATTCCTTTGAGATACATCCAAAATACTACGTGTACTGAAAATTTATTTCTTTTTTAGTGCACTATAGCATTCGTCTGCATACAAGAGTTTATTTATTCATTTACCTATTGGAGGCAGTTTAGGATATTTACTATGTGGGAAAATTGTGAAGAGAACCAGAGTACAGTTAGAGGTGAGCGATTTCTGTTGCCACTAACTTTATACCACTTGTTGATCTAGTTGCATGGTTCATAGTAGTATCCAACAGAAAAGGAAGTTATGCATTTACCCTTGCTGTTCAAATAATCTGAAAAATGTTCATAGACTGATGTAAGCCTGAACAACCTATCATTTAGAAAACATCACACAGACACTGAGAAAAAGTATGCAGTAAGAAGCCAGTCTTTTATTGTTGAAAAGGAAGTGTACTTTTAGCCAAAGTGCAGATTTAACACAAGACGTTCTGTGCCAGACTAATTGTGTCATTATAGGTTAAAAGGCCCACAGAAATATAACCTGGAAGAATTCCACTCTAAAAGTCAAGGATCCACATGTGAGTTTAGTACTAGGGAAAGTGGTATTTTCCTTCAGAATTTCAGGAATCTCTAGAAACTAAGAACACCTGCACCAGTACGCTTGAAGCAAATGGGCAAAGTGATGGGCATGCCAGTGACTAAACAGAACAGATTAATAAACCCTTGAGTTTTGGAAAATATTAAGTTAAAGGACATCTGGAAAGAATAATTCTGAGAAGAAGAGTTTTAAGTAGGTAAGTGTGTATGTTGGGGGTTGACTAAACGTAAGTGCTATCTAAACATTAAGAAGGAGTTTATTTTACAATCTCATGTTGCTGAGAGGATTCAAAGGCAAACAGGTATGTGTTACGCAACTACAGTGAATTCATTTTTGACAAAGGTGCAAAGAATACACACTGGTGAAAAGACAGTCTCTTCGGCTGGGTGTGGTGGCTCATGCCTGTAATCCAGCACTTTGGGACACTGAGGAGGGTGGATCACGAGGTCAGGAGTTCATGACCAGACTGACCAACATGGCGAAAACCCGTCTCTACTCAAAATACAAAAATTAGCCAGGCGTGGTGGTGGACACCTGTAATCCCAGTCACTCAGGAAGCTGAGGCAAGAGAATCACTTGGACCCAGGAGGCAGAGGTTGCAGTGAGCTGAGATCGCTCCACTGCACTACAGCCTGGGTGACAGAGCAAGACTACATCTTAAAAAAAAAAAAAAAAAAAAGACAAGACAGTCTCTTCAATGAATGGTGTTGAGAATACTGTATATCTATAGGCATAAGACTGAAAGTACGTATAAAAAAATCAAATCAGCATGGATTAAAGAGTTAAATTTAAGACCTCAAACTGTGAAACTACTATAAAACAAACAAACAGAAAAACACACAATGGAGAAACTCTCCAGGAAAAATTTTAGTCTTGGCAAAAATTTCCTGAGTAATTCCACAGAAGCACAGGCAATCAAAGCAAAAATTGACAAATGGGATTGCATCAAGGTAAATAACTTCTGCATAGCAAAAGAAACAATCAAGGGAAGAGACAACCCACAGAATGGGAAAAAAATATTTGCAAACTACCCATTTGATGAGGGATTATTACCCAGGATATATGAGGAGCTCAAGAAACTGTATAGGAAATAAAGCTAACAATCCAATTAAAAATGGGAAAATATTTGAATAGCCATTTCTCAAAACAAGATGTACAAATGACAGGCATATGAAAAGGTGCTCAACATCAT
This sequence comes from Macaca mulatta, assembly GCF_049350105.2. Classification (NCBI taxonomy): domain Eukaryota; kingdom Metazoa; phylum Chordata; class Mammalia; order Primates; family Cercopithecidae; genus Macaca; species Macaca mulatta. The sequence goes on along the minus strand of NC_133407.1, from coordinate 74,922,118 downwards.
TCATTATCAGAGTAGTGCATATCAAACTACAATGTGATACCATGGCACCCAGTTAAAATGGTATACAAAAGACAGGCAATGACAAATGTTGGTGAGAATGTGGAGAAAAAGGAAACCTTGTACACTGCTGATGGGAATGTAAATTAGTACAACTATGGAGAACAAATTGGAAGTTAGTTAAAAAACTAAAAATAAAGCAATGATATGATCCAGCAATGTCACTGCTGGGTAAATGCTCAAAAGAAAGGAAATCAATATTTTGAAGAGATATTAGCACTCCCAAGTTTGTTGCAGCACTGTTCACAATAGCAAAAATTTGGAAGCAACCTAAGTGTTCACTAACAGATGAATAAATAAAGAAAGTGTGGTAGATATACACAATACAGTACTATTCAACCACAAAAAATGAGATTCTGTCATTTGCAACAACATGGGTGGAACTGGAAGTCATTATGTTAAGCGAAATAAGCCAGACACAGACAAAACTACATTGCATGTTCTCACTTATTTGTGGAATCTAAAAGTCAAAATAATTTAACTCACAGAAACAGAGAGCAAAATGATGGTTACCAGATGCTGGTAAGGTTAACTGGAGCAAGGTGGGGTTTTGAAGGTTAACAGGTACAAAAAAGTAGTTAGAAAGAATGAATGAGACTTAGTATTTGATAGCACAACAGGGTGACTATAATCAAAATGTATTAATTGTACTTTTTAAATTAATAAATAACTGAAAGACTGAAAGAGCAATAAATAACTGAAAGAGTACAGTTGGATTGTTTGTAGCACAAAGGATAAATACTTGAGGGAAAGTATGTACCATTTCCCATGATGTGATTATTATCCATTGCGTGCCTGTATCAAAACATATCATGTACTTCATAAATATATACACCTACAATATACCAATAATAATTAAAATTAAATGGTAAAACAAATGCGTATGTGTTAATATTTATATACCTTTATGATAGAGACAGGAGGCAGCCAAATGCCTAGGCAGATAGGGGCAGGTACCTGGTAAAACCCCACCTCAAAACCAAAACACTTTAAAGCCTGAAAGCCAAGCTATAAGTTAAATCCTCAGACTGGACTGAGAACTTGTCTTCCTGTTTAGCATGCTTTCTTCTGATTGACCCCCACCCTTCACCTATTTTAAATATACTTGCCCTTTTCTTACTGGTTTTCTGTACTGTCACGCCAGTCTTTGAGTAGTGTCTTTGCTTTAACCTTTTTTGCATACTCACAAACCAATCTCCATGTACTCACCATCCTGTGCTTATAAAAATCCCACACTCAGACAGTAGAGGAGGAGATAGCCTGACTTTGGAGAAGAGGCAACCTGACTTTAGGGAAGATTACCTTCCCTTCCTGTCCCCTCTCTAGCTCCCCTCTGCACTGAGAGTCATTTCATCATTCAATAAAAGTCTCCAACTTCAACATCATTTGATCATCCATATGACCTCATTCTTCTTGGACACAGGGCAAGAGCTCAGTACCCACCAAGTGTGGATACCCAGAAAGGCTGTCACACCAGTCCTTTGCACTCATCAGGAGAGGGCAGCAGCCCACGTGATGAGGCAAGGAGCCAACTCAGCTGCCAATACACTGCTATCTGTGTTTTGAACTAAAGGAGCATTGTAACACCTGCTCTGGGTCTTCAGGGTTGTGGGCACCCTCACCTCGACACTGCTATGTTCTCAAGACCACCACAGGCCCCACATGGAGTTTGCTCCTGTGTCAGTGCCTGGAGCAGCCAGCCAGATTCTGCACTTGCTCACTCATGTGCTCCCTCCCACAAAGAGTTGAGCACAGTGGGCTGAATAGATGGGGCACTCCTTTCATAATTCTGACAAAGGGCCCCAGAAAAATCCTGCATCACTTAGGTCCTAGCACTATGACTTATTACCATACATTACACTTTGATTCATCATCAGATAAATATTAAAAAAAAAATAAAATAAACCCTCTTGCAATGACAACCAAAGAGGTCTAACTCAGATATAATCCAAAAATATACATTAGGCTGGACATGGTGACTCATGCTTGTAATCTTAGGATTTTAGGAGGCTGAGGCGGGAAGATCTTTTGGGCCCTGGATTTCGAGTTTACAGTGGGGTATGATTGTGTCAATGCACACTAGCCTGGGTCACAGAGTGAGACTCTGTCTCCAAAAATATATAGAGATAGATATTCAGATATATATATATTACTGAGCAGGAGAGTTCTCCCTGCTGATTTTCCATTTATTACATATTGTTATTGTCATCTCTTAATGCTTTCAGTTTTCTATTTTTATTTAAGGATAAACTTGAACTGTATTAGGAATAAAAGAAAAAATATTCTTTTAAAATTTTTGTATTTGAAGTTTATAATTTTCTAAGGCAACTCAAATATCTTTGACAAAAATAAACATAGTGACCACTTTAAGCAGGTATAGCTATGTTTTTTCAATTAATATCACAAATATATACCTAAATTTGTCAACAGATTCTGTGAAATAGTTTATTCATTCCATATACATTATTTTTTCTGGGAGGAATTATGATGTTGTGAAAGGAAAGTAAAATATGACAATTTTTAAAAAGAATTATATTCACAAAATATAAACATTTCATCTATATCTATATTTCTCCATGACCAAAGTATATTTTCTGACTTCTTAGTGAAGATAAACATTTTATTTCTCTCATATAATCAATAAATTATTAGTAACAAAATGAGGTTACCATCTTAAACTATCTGTTAGTACAAAAAATAAAAATATACATTAGGAATATTTGGTGATTTTGAGATTAAGGTTTGGGGTGGTTGTGTCAGAATATTGTAGGTCACTTACATTGTTTTGTCTGGTCAACCTTCCTCACTAATACTGGCATTATAACTTCGCCATTTTGGTAAATTTTTCTTCTATCACTGACAGCATACATATCAAATAGGTATTACCATATTCTTTAAAACCCCATCTCTTTTAGTGAAATATAGACACAAACTGAAAATATTCTTGGATTATTTAAATTGGTATCTTTAAAAACTTCCTTTAAGGAACAGGTATATATGAAGTTCAGACCATTTAGTTTGCAGTTGTCACACATATTTATAAAAACTTCATCTGTAATGGAAACAAATAAAACAACCATTGGTATAGTTTGGCTCTGGGTTCCCACCCAAATCTTATGTCAAGTTGTAATCCTCACTGTTGGGGGAGGGCCATGGTAGGAGGTAAATGGATCAAGGAGGTGGATTTCTCCATTGCTGTTCTTGTGATAGTGACTGAGTTCTCATGAGATCTGGTTGCTGAAAAGTGTGTAGCACTTCCCCCTTCTTCCTCTTTCTCCTGTTCTTCCATGTGAAGATGTGCCTGCTTTCCTTTTGGCTTCTTCCATGATTACAAGTTTCCTGAGGCCTATCCAGCCATCCCAGCCATGCCTCTTGTGTAGCCTGCAGAAATATGAGTTAATTACATATCTTTTCTCCATAATTTATCCACTCTTAGGAATATCTTTATAGCAATATGAAAATGGACTAATACAACCGTGTTGAAAAAAAGCAGAGACTTAAAAAAGAAGAGAGAGCTCTGATGGTTTTCAATTTCATATTATCCATTATCACTGAAGAGTAGCTCTCTCCCTGTTCTTCACTAAGATTTATCCTTTTATCTTTTTTATGAGAGAGATTCCAGCATCCTTTCCAAACCGATACCACATAGATATTAGATAACATTTAAATTCAATAGCTTGAATTCAAAATAATTAAGACTGTTATGAAATTATAAGACCATGTCTTAAGAATCTGTTTTATCAGTGGTGTATGTGTGGCATTATGTACCTTTAATATTCATTCTGTGAAAAATAAGATATTTCCCAGAATTATGCTCATTTAAATACACCAACTCACTTGGAGATGACTGAATTAAGATAACAAAATCCTTCTTGCATTTGTAAATGCTAATATTTATTTATTTCTTTCTTTTTTTTGTTCGAGATGCAGTCTCACTCTGTCCTCCAGGCTAGAGTGCAGTGGCTTCATCTCGGCTCACTGAAAGCTCCACCTCCCGGGTTCACGCCATTCTCCTGCCTCAGCCTCCCAAGTAGTTGAGACTACAGGCGCCCGCCACCACGCCCGGCTAATTTTTTGTATTTTTAGTAGAGACGGGTTTCAACGTGTTAGCCAGGATGGTCTCGATCTCATGACCTGGTGATCTGCCCACCTCGGCCTCCCAAAGTGCTGGGATTACAGGCGTGAGCCACTGCGTCCGGCGTAAATGCTAACATTTCTTAACATGAGAGGCTGGATTAATAGTTTTTTGGCCTTTGTATTATAGAAATAGATTCTGTAATTTATGTTTCATTTGAAGAACAGTAATTTGAAGTTTAATATTTTTTACTTTAAATGATACATTCTCCAATGCATTTGTTATTAATATTTGAATGCTGTTTGAAGTTTGTGGCAAGCAATCGTTTTCCTTAAGAATAACACTAGATTTACTGTATAATACGAAAACATTATTTTATAGCAGTCACTGAAGTTAGAATTAGTCTATAATATACTTGCATCATCAGTTGGTGCATTAAAATTCTTTAGCAAATATTCCATCTTTCATTGTAGGTAAATAAAAACATATATTCCTCTTCAGCAGTTTTACAAATGCTGAAGTGCTTAAGAGCTAATGGTAGATTTGCACTAGCTTGCATGACCCACTAAGTAGCATTTTCAAGCTAATGATCTGAAGAGTAAACATATGTCAGTATAAGATCATTGGTTTCTTACTTGGTTTAAAAGATTCTTTTTTAGACAAACTATTTAAACTTTATAATACAAAATGAATAAAACATTTTGTCTGATATTTTTATTTAAAAAATCTTGAGAAACACCTTAGGTCCCATAAACTTAATTCTGATTATTATTGGTCTTACTATTAAATGTTTCAAGTTGCCTACATCACTTTTTTATTTTTTTAGAAGTATATGGAGAAATATTTGGTTTCTCTGTATTGAAACCTCTCCGGGAATTTTATACTTTTAAGGTAGAATTGTATATCGTAATCTAACTCATAGATACACATAGTTTTACTCAAAATCAGATAGTTATATCAGAAGATATAAAAAAGTGAATATAATTATTTTTATTTTCCTTTATCTTTTTTTCATTATAATGTTTGTGCAAAAAATAAGCATAACGAGAACAGTAACAAGATTAAATACAATTTCTAATTTTTGTACTTGGGCTATCTTGGTATGACAATTACTAGTAACTGCACAGATATATGTAAACAAACTAGCTATGGTTTCAGGGCAAAGCATCATTACTCACATGTTAAGCACAATATCAGCATTCTTCTCAACTTTGATGTTTTAATTTAAATACACAGTGTGAAGAGGTTATCACCTGAGGCCAAGGAATCCAAATATGAATTTCTTGTGACCCAGCAGGCCTAAAATTACCATAATATTTTTAATGTATTAATACATATTTAGTGAAATCCTTCTGAAAAGAGAAATCTCTGTAGGCAAGTATCATATAAGCCAATTCTGTTGTAGATATCTCAAAGACAAAATTATTTAAAATATCTCAGGACTCTTAAATGTTAGTATCTGTTCTCACCAAATCCCAATAAGCCATTGAATTATAGTAGCCATAAAAAGCCAGACTGTGCTTAAGGATCATTGTCCTAGTCCAGCTATCAAAGGCATGTGAGCCCTATTTGGGCAAATAACTAGAGCTGGTGAGTATGGTCTAATAAAGTAAATCATAAAATCAGGGATTACATACAAAGTTGTTATTATTTAAGAACTAGGCAATAAAATAATAAGATTGCAAGTCTGATGTGATATTTTTAAAGTATATTGAATTGAATGTCCAGGACACAAATTATAAAATTGAAAGAAGCCAAATAAAATAAAAAATCATGTTAAAACTCTTACAATGACTAAGGGTCATGGTCTCATCTGGCATATTTGAAGTACTTTATCATTGACCTCAACTGTTGTCATCTCTGTGCTGCTTTATAATTAATAAATAAATATATTTTAAAGTAAGAATAAATTTGTACATACCTTTTTCTAGAAAATCAATTATATGTTGTCTTATAGCTTACTTGATTCTTGGAAAAGTAAAAACTAAGATTTAGAGTAAAATGAAGACAATGAATAACTACAAGGCACCTATTATTTATGAAAGTAGTATGAAGCAGAACATGTGAAGGAAGGACCTGTAATTTCAGCAATCCAAAAAAAATGGGTAAAGCATATTCCTTCATTTAATAAATATGTATTAATAATCTCCTTTGTGATAGTACAAGAATCCAGATACTCCAAGAGCTGAAACACTTCTGGAAGAACTTCATCCAGGATATGTATTTATGCTGTTCTATGGCTAAAATTCTACAGAAATAACATTATGTGTAAATGTCAGGAGTTAATTATGTCATACTAGAATAGTATCTTAACACAGAAGGACGGAAAAATTATGCCTCTGTCTAAAGTAGTTGGAATAAAACAAACCTTCCCACTGAAAACAAATATAAAGTCTAGATAAAAATATTTAAAACAAACCAAGACCAAAAAAAAAAAAAAAATCCACAAATGCTTAAAAGCATGGGTGAACAAACAAAGCAGCCAGGACTTGAGAAGCCAAGATGTCAGATGGAAGTGAAACACATTGAAATATCCCTGTGTTTCCTCAGGATACTTTTTGAATTCTAGTGCACAGTAGAATAATGAACAAAATTATACAACCTAGAATTTACAGTTGTCTCGCCAGACAAGGAGGACAAAACTATGTGAATAAAGTTCAACAAAAGAAAGAGAAAAGAAAGAATTAGGCAAGAAGGAAAGAAGAAAAGAAAGAAAGAAGAGAAGGAGGAAGGGAAGAAAGAAAGACAGAAAGAAAGAAAGTGAAGGACAGAGGGAGGCAATGAGGAAGGGAGGGAGGAAGAGATGGAGGGAAGGGAGAAAAGAGAGAAAGAACACCTATATTTCTGGATTTGGGCAAGAGGGGGTCCTCTCTTAGACACATTTAACAGAATGTTAATGCAAATTCTTGAAGTGTGACAATAAAGGGTGGATTTACCTTTATAGGAAAAAAAATGATCTATCTTTACATTATGTCACAGAAAAAAAAAAAAAAAAAAAAGCTCTGCAGAAAAATACCATCCAAATTCCCTATAACTTTTTGTCATCAATATATGCAATCAAAACTCTATCAGACACACAAGTCAACATATACAATTATTTGAAAATCAGAAAGAAAAATATTCTAGATAATAGACCCATAAGTGAACTAGATATTGGAGTTTTAATACAGAAGGTGTAAGGCAACTATAAATAAAATACCGATAAATTTTTTAAAAAGTAGAAATATTTTTGCCAGAATAAAATGCCATAAAAAACAAATGGGAAGCATAAAATATATATTCAAGAATTTAAAAAATTAAATGTACAATTCAATAACTGATAATAGCAGCATAATTCACAAACTAAAAAGAGAATTAGTGATCTGTAAAATATGCTATTAAAAATTCAAATTGAAGCATATATTAGTCCATTTTCATGCTCCTAAGAAACACATACCTGAAACTGGGCAATTTACAAAAGGAAGAGGTTTAATGGACTTACTGTTCCACAGGGCTGGGGAGGGCTTATAATCATGCCAGAAGACAAATTAGAGCAAGTCACATCTGTAGATGGTGGCAGGCAAAGAGAGAGCTTGTGCAGGGAAATTCCCCCTTATAAAACCATCAGGTCTCATGAGACTTATTCACTATCATGAGAACAGCAAGGGAAAGACCTGCCTTTATGATTCAATTACCTCTCACAGGGTCCCTCCCACAACATGTGGGAATTCAAGATGAGATTAGGGCGGGGACACGGCCAAACCATATCAAAACACAAAGAAAACTAGACAAGAACAATAGAGAATGAAACATGAGAGACCTTTATGCCCTATGGAGTGTTCAAATATACATACTTTCAGAGTCTTAGAATGGGAGGAATGAAAAAATATTCAGTAAAAATGTTACAATAAATACTGGAAGAGGTTTTTTCATATATGCTGAAAACAGATTCATGGAGTTTAATGAAAAAACAGTAACAAAAAAATTAAACAAGGAATGAAAATATTGTTAGAAGAAAAATAAAGGTGAAGTGATAGCAAAGTGTGTGTTTTGAAGAGAAAGAACTGTTTCATCGACTCACTGTGGTAGTGGTGATATGTGTTAAAATCCATAGTATCCACCAAAGAAAGGTATGTAAAATATAAATCAGGTATGTAACAAAAAGACTGAAAACAAAGCACTTTCCATAAAAATGGTGGATCCTAGTATAAAAGGAAATGACATTTTAATAAATATTAACTCACAATTCTTAAATATTTTATTTTGCCTCTTTTGATTCTTCTTTAGAAATCTTTTTCTTTCCGCATTTCCAGTTTTGGAAAATTCTGTTGACCTATAATGAAGTTTACAGATTTTTCCTCATATATGTCCAGTCCACGGATTATCTCTTCAAAGGTATCCTTTATTTTTATTACAGTGTATTTTTATTTCTAGCTTTTCTACGTGTATAATTGAATTACCCTTCTGTTCTTACATGTGGTCTATTATTTTCATCATGGTCTTTATTATATTAAATATGTTAAGCTTTGTTAACGTTATTTTTAACTGAAAACATACTTGTATGCATTTATGGTGTTCAATGTGAATTTATGAAATATATATACTCTGGGAAATTATTATATCAAGTTAATTAACATAGCCATCATCTCATTTGCCTATCACTTTTATGGTGAAAGATTTGAAATTATTCAGTTATTTTGAAATATGCAATACATTGTTTTTTACAGTAGTCACTCTGCTGTGAAATATATCTCAAAGCCTATTTTTCATGTCCCCTTTGATCGAGAACTTCCCATTGCCTCCCTCCTCACTCCTACAGCCTCTGTTAAACATCATTGTGCTCTCTACTTATATAAATTCAACTTTTTAGATTTCGTATATAAGTGAGATTATACAGCATTTATTTTTCTTTTTTTTTTTATTTTACTTTAAGTTCTAAGTTACATGTGCACAACATGCAGGTTTGTTACATATGTATACATGTGCCATGTTGGTGTGCTCCACCCATTAACTCGTCATTTACATTAAGTATATCTCCTAATGCTATCCCTCCTTGCTCCCCCCATCCCACGACAGGCCCCAGTGTGTGATGTTCCCCTTCCTGTGTACAAGTGTTCTCATTTATCAATTCCCACCTATGAGTGAGTACATGCGGTGTTTGTTTTTTTGTCCTTGTGATAGTTTGCTGAGAATGATGGTTTCCAGCTTCATCCATGTCCCTACAAAGGACATGAACTCAGCCTTTTTTATGACCACATAGTATTCCATGGTGTATAGTGCCACAATTTCTTAATCCAGTCTATCATTGATGGACATTTGGGTTGGTTCCAAGTCTTTGCTATTGTGAATAGTGCCGCAATAAACATATGTGTGCATGTGTCTTTATAGCAGCATGATTTATAATCCTTTGGGTATATACCCAATAATGGGATGGCCGAGTCAAATGGGATTTCTAGTTCTAGATCCTTGGGGAATCGCCACACTGTTTTCCACAATGATTGAACTATTGTACAGTCCCACCAACAGTGTAAAAGTGTTCTATTTCTCCACATCCTCCCCAGCACCTGTTGTTTCCTGAGTTTTTGATGATTGCCGTTCTAACTGGTGTGAGATGGTATCTCATTGTGGTTTTGATTTGCATTTCTCTGATGGCGAGTGATGATGAACATTTTTTCATGTGTCTGTTGGCTGTATGAATGTCTTCTTTTGAGAAGTGTCTGTTCATATCCTTTGCCCACTTTTTGATGGGGTTGTTTGATTTTTCTTGTAAATTTGTTTTAGTTCTTTGTAGGTTCTGGATATTAGCCCTTTGTCAGATGAGTAGATTGCAAAAATGTTCCCCCATTCTGTAGGTTGCCTGTTCACTCTGATGGTAGTTTCTTTTGCTGTGCAGAAGCTCTCAGTTTAATTCGATCCCATTTGTCAAATTTGGATTTTGTTGCTGTTGCTTTTGGTGTTTTAGACATGAAGTCTTTGCCCATGCCTATGTCCCGAATGGTATTACCTAGGTTTTCTTCTTGAGTTTTTACGACTTTAGGTATAATATTTAAGTCTCTAATCCATCTTGAATTAATTTTCGTATAAGGAGTAAGGAAAGGATCCAGTTTCAGCTTTCAACTTACGGCTAGTCAATTTTCCCAGCACCATTTATTAAATAGGGAATCCTTTGCCCATTTCTTGTTTCTCTCAGGTTTGTCAAAGATCAGATGGCTGTAGATGAGTGGTATTATTTCTGAGGGCTCTGTTCTGTTCCATTGGTCTATATCTCTGTTTTGGTACTAGTACCATGCTGTTTTGGTTATTGTAGCCTTGTAGTATAGTTTGAAGTCAGGTAGCGTGATGCCTCCAGCTTTGCTCTTTTGGCTTAGGATTGTCTTGACAATGTGGGGTCTTTTTTGGTTCCATATGAACTTTAAAGTAGTTTTGTTTTTTTTTGTTTTTGTTTTTTTTTTGTTTTTTTTTTCCAATTCTGTGAATGAAGTCGTTGGTAGGTTGATGGGGATGGCATTGAATCTATAAATAACCTTGGGCAGTATGGCCATTTTCACGATATTGATTCTTCCTATCCATGAGCATGGTGTGTTCTTCCATTTGTTTGTGTCCTCTTTTATTTCGTTGAGCAGTGGTTTGTATAGTTCTCCTTGAAGAGGTCCTTCACATCCCTTGAAAGTTGGATTCCTAGGTATTTTTATTCTCTTTGAAGCAATTGTGAATGGGAATTCACTCATGATTTGGTTTTCTGTTTGTCTGTTATTGGTGTAAAAGAATGCTTGTAATTTTTGCATATTGATTTGTGTCCTGAGATTTTGCTGAAGTTGCTTATCAACTTAAGGAGATTTGGGGCAGAGATGATGGGGTTTTCCAAATATACAATCATGTCATCTGCAAACAGGGACAATTTGACTTCCTCTTTTCCTAATTGAATACCCTTTATTTGTTTCACCTGCCTGATTGCCCTGGTCAGAACTTCCAACACTATGTTGAATAGGAGTTGTCAGAGAGGGCATCCCTGTCTTGTGCCAGTTTTCAAAGGGAATGCTTCCAGTTTTTGCCCATTAAGTATGATACTGGCTGTGGGTTTGTCATAGATAGCTCTTATTATTTTGAGATACATCCCATCAATATCTAATTTATTGAGAGTTTTTAGCATGAAGGGCTGTTGAATTTTGTTGAAGGCCTTTTCTGCATCTATTGAGATAATCATGTGTTTTTTGTCTTTTGTTGTGTTTATATGCTGGATAACATTTATTGATTTGCGTATGTTGAACCAGCCTTGCATCCCAGGGCTGAATCCTACTTGATCATGGTGGATAAGCTATTTGATGTGCTGCTGTATTTGTTTTGCTAGTATTATTTTATTTTATTTTATTTTTGAGGATTGTGCATAGATGTTCATCAGGGATATTAGTCTAAAATTCTCTTTTTTTGTTGTGTCTCTACCAAAAGAAAAAAAAATTCTCTTTTGTATAAGGATGATGCTGGCCTCATAAAATGAGTTAGGGAGGATTTCCTTTTTTTCTATTTATTGGAATAGTTTCGGAAGGAACGGTACCAGCTCCTCCTTGTACCTCTGGTAGAATTCGGCTGTGAATCCGTCTGGTCTTGGACTTTTTTTGGTTGGTAGGCTATTAATTATTGCTTCAATTTCAGAACCTGTTATTGATCTATTCAGAGATTCAACTTCTTCCTGGTTTAGTCTTGGGAGGGTGTATGTGTCCAGGAATTTATCCATTTCTTCTAGATTTTCTAGTTTATTTGCGTAGAGGTGTTTATAGTATTCTCTGATGGTAGTTTGTATTTCTGTGGGATTGGTGGTGATATCTCCTTTATCATTTTTTTATTGGTGTCTATTTGATTCTTCTCTCTTTTCTTTATTAGTCTTGCTACTGGTCTATCAATTTTGTTGTTCTTTAAAAAAAAAAAAAAAAAAAAAAAAAACCAGCTCCTGCATTCATTGATTTTTTGAAGGGATTTTTGTGTCTCTGTCTCCTTCAGTTCTGCTCTGATCTTGGTTATTTCTTACCTTCTGCTAACTTTTGAATGTATTTGCTCTTGTTTCTCTAGTTCTTTTAATTGTGATGTTAGAGTGTCAATTTTAAATCTTTCCTGCTTTCTCTTGTGGGCATTTAGTGCTATAAATTTCCTTCTACACACTTTAAACCAACAAAGATCAAAGAGACACAGAAGGCCATTACATAATGGTAAAGGGATCAATTCAACAAGAAGAGCTAACTATCCTAAATATATATCCACCCAATACAGGAGCACCCAGATTCGTAAAGCAAGTCCTTCGAGACCTACAAAGAGACTTACACTGCCACACAATAATAACGGGAGACTTTAACACCCCACTGTCAACATTAGACAGATCAAAGAGATAGAAAGTTAACAAGGATATCCAGGAATTGAACTCAGCTCTTCACCAAGCTGACCTAATAGATATCTACAGAACTCTCCACCCCAAATCAACAGAATATACATTCTTCTCAGCACCACATCACAATTATTCCAAAACTGACCACAGAGTTGGAAGTAAAACACTCCTCAGTAAATGTAAAAGAACAGAAATTATAACGAACTGTCTCTCAGACCACAGTGCAATCAAACTAGAACTCAGGATTAAGAAACTCACTCAAAACCACTCGACTATATGGAAACTGAACAACCTGCTCCCGAATGACTACTGGGTATATAATGAAATGAAGGCAGAAATAAAGATATTCTTTGAAACCAATTAGAACAAAGACACAACATACTAGAATCTCTGGTACACATTTAAAGCAGTGTGTACAGCATTTATTTTTCTGTGTCAGTCTTATTTCACTTGGCATAATGTCCTACAGACTCATCCATATTGTCACGAATGAAAGGATTTTCTTTTTTTCTTTAAGGCTGAGTAGCAATTCACTGTGTGCCTGTGTGTATGTTTGTGTGTGTGTGTGTGTGTGTGTGTTAGAGAGAGAGAGAGTGAGAGTGAGAGAGAGAGAGAGAGAGAGAGAGAGAGAAAGAGAGAGAGAGAGCTTATCCTTTCATCTATTGATGGACATTTAAGTTAATTCCATATCTTGACTATTGTAAAGAATGCTGCAATGAACAAGGGAATGCAGATATCCCTTTAACATATTAATTTCAATTCCTTTGGATGTATACCCAGAAATGGGATGGCTGGATCATGTATTAGTTCTAATTTTAGGTTTTTCAGGAATCTCCATAACATTTTTCATAATGGCTGTGCTAATTTATATTCTCACCAACAATACGCAAGAATTCCCTTCTCTGCATCATTGCCAACACTCATCTTTCATCTTTTCAATAAAAATCATTCTAATGGGTGGGAAGTGATATTTCATTTTGGTTTTAATTTGCATTTCCCTAATAAGTAGTGATGCTAAGCATTTTTTCCTGTACCTATTGGCCGCCTGTATGTCTGTATGTCTTCTTTTAAGAAATGTCTGGGCCAGGCATGGTGGCTTACACCTGCAATCCCGCAATCCCAGCACGTTGAGAGGTCGAGGCGAGCAGATCACAAGATCGGGAGTTTGAGATCAGCCTGACCAACATGGTGAAACCCTGTCTCTACTAAAAATGCAAAAATTAACTGGGCATGGTGCCAGGCGCCTGTAATCCCAGCTACTCAGGAGGTTGAGTCAGAAGAATCTCTTGATCCCAGGAGGAGATGTCGCAGTGAGCCAAGATCACAGCATTGTACTCCAGCCTGGGCAGAACGAGACTCTCAAAAGAAAGAAAAAAAAATTCTGTCCTTTACCCATTTTTAATTGAGTTGTTTCCTTGCTTGAGTTGAAAATAAAAATAAATGGAAAGATATTTAGTGTTCATTAATTTCCAGAATTAATACTGTGAAAGTGTTCATACTACCCAAAGGGATTTACATATTCATTCTAATGTCTATAAAACTCACAGTATCATTTTTCACAAAAATAGAAAACACAAACTTTTAATTCACATTGAACCTCAAAAGATGCCAAGTAGCCAAAATAATACTGAGCAAAAAGAACAAAATTGGCAGCATCACACTACTTGACTTCAAAATATAAAGTAATTGCAATCAAAACAACATGGTGTTAGAATAAAAACAGATACGTTGACCTACAGAACAGGATAGAAAACCCATAAACCTGCTCATTTACAGTCAATTGATTTTTGATAGAAATTTCAACAACACACAATAAGAAACAGACAATCTCTTATATAAATGGCATTTAAAAATTGGGTATTTACATGCAGCAGGAAAAAAAATTGGATCCTTATATTGGATCCAAAAAATTGTATCCTTACATTTATATTTAGGGTCTGAGGGCATGGCAACTTTTATATTTAGGTTTTATATTTATATTTAGGGTCTGAGGTCATGGCAGCTTTTATATTTAGGTTTTATATCTAGGTTTTATATTTATATCTAGGGGCTGAGGGTGACCCCTTCGAGGATAGTAAATCTTCCTTCTCGATTTATTATCCTTGAGGATGACAAATCTTCTCCTTTAAGGAGAACTCTAAAGGAGTTCTAGACCAGCCTGGCCAACATGGTGAAATCCCGTCTCTATTTATTAAAAATATACAAAAATGTGCTGGGCATAGTGACATGCACCTCTAATCCCAGCTACTCAGAAGCCTGAAACAGAAGAATCACTTGAACCTGGGAGGTGGCGGTTGCAGTGAGTCAAGATCGCACCATTGGACTCCAGCCTGGGCGACAAGAGCAAAACTCCATCTAAAACAAACAAACAAACAAAAAGTCTGAGTTATAACCCATTATTATAATGGATACTTGGTTTATTGGTTAGGTGTGGGAGGAGAGAAGTGTTCTATATTCATCTGATTACTTCTTAGACCTTCAGTGGGCCTATGTCTCCAGAGTGTGGCCCTCACAAGTGTTTCTTTCCTTTTTCCAGAAGTAGAGCTTTTATTGCCCCCTGTGCTCTAGCTGCAGCATCCCTAATCTATGATTTTCCATTTCAGAATATTTTCCTAGAACAGTGTAATTAAATAGAAAATCAGTAATAAAAATATTTTAAAACTCTAAAAACATCACCAAATACATAGTACATATTTAAAGAAAAGCATTATAGTGTGATGAAACATATCACATCCTGAAAATTAGAGCTGAAAAAGTACTAAAATGGAAATACATAGTATTTGATTCACATATTAAATATAATGCCAAAAATTAATGATTTTGCATCAATCTCAAAAAACAAACCAAAATAAAATAGAAACTAGAAGCCAATAAAAAGATAAATAAGTGAAAATACATAAAATAAGGAGTTATAGATGATATATAGATGGTTATAGATATAGCTAGATACAGAGACACAGATAAATATAGCATTTCTTCCTTAAGTTTCTAGTGCAGAGAATTGTTGAAAAAACTATTGGAAACAAGTAGTAACTATAATTTCAGAATAAGTATATATTATATGGCACAGTCTAAGCATAAATTTAAAAACAAGAAAACAGAGCTCTGCATTTGCTTAGATAAAATATGCATGAAATAATTAAGTTAACTTTTAAAAGAAATTGAACATCTCTTCTGGATTTATGAAATAAATGTGACACTGTGTGCACTGTTTTTGATAATTCAGGTCTTAGCATTATAAATTAGCTGCCTCCTAGGTCTCTATGCATATTTATAAGCATCATTATGAATATTTTTAATTGACTTTTACCTTTTAGAATGTCACTTATATTTTAAATGTTGTTAAATTAGATCAATGTTTCCTAAATAAATTACATTTCATGTCCACTATTTTTATTCAGTCCACTATTACTTTTAGCAGACAAGAATATCGACTGTCAAAAAAGAAAACTACCAGTTAAGAAAATAATCATTTAGTGAAATACAACACTTGGAAGCCAAAAAAAAAAAAAAAAAAAAAAAAAAAAATCTTATCTTAACATATCTAGAAAAGTATCTTCACAATGCTATTTTTACAAAAGAAAAAAATTTAATTATTAACAATAGAAAATAAAATAAAATTTACAGTGAAAAATCTGTAATTCCTTACTCTTATAAATGCATATTCGAATTTGTTTGGAAGAGTAATCATACTTTCATTTTGAAAGATAATGAAAAATACATGATTTGAACAAAGATCTAAACTTATCCAATGATTTTGAAAAAATATTTTAAGACAGTCTGTTCAAAGTATATGACTTTTTTTTACTGTGTAAGAATTAAAAAGACCCTGAAATTTGCTATATTATATGAAATCTAATTTTTAAATTTATAATATTAATGATTATTACATGAATAAAAAAGAGAGTGTAAGTACACTTATTTTTAAAACTGTAAAAATATATGGTAAAAATAACCTAATGGGTTTACTACATGTCACAATGAAATGGAATTTATGAGATTATGCAGGGCTAAGTCTGAAGCAATTGTCATATCTTTGAGGAATGGACAACTTGAAAATACACTTAGTTCTTTAAAAACATCACATCTCAAGAACAAATAAAATATTTAATGACGGTCTCTTTTGTAACTGATCAGCTTTTTATCTTCGGAGAGGTAGGACTTTCCTTTTCTTTTCCTTCTTGACTCTTGTTGCTAACAGTATATGGGAGCCAAACAATCTATCATTACTCCAGTAGTTCCTGGAAAGGCATAGGTCAAAGGCTATTAAAATTGAACTATATTAATAACTCATAGAATATTACTGAAAATTTATGTTTGTATAATTGTATTTTAAATAGAATGTCTTTTAAAATAATAAATTTTAATAAATCAAAAGTGCATTTCTGTTCAGGTTTTATTTTTGTGACTTAGTCCTTTAAAAATGTTTTCTGAAGTTCTCTGTAGATACAGGCATGGAAACTGTAGTCTGTCTTCTTCGATTGGTGAAAGAAAAAAATAGTATAGACAGAAAATTGTAAAGTATGTTTTTATTAATAGTTGAAAAGTGCTTGTAATTGTGTTAGCTTTTCAATGCATTTCAAGAAGCTTGTAAAAGCATCTTAGAGGGAAGTGAAAATGTATATTAATCTTGGCATGAAGTGGAGAATACATATTTACATTTGGTATTGTTTTGATTTGGCATTTCAACCTGTAAGAATCCTTAGTAGAGGAAAACACCAGGGGAGCCATCTGCTGATAAAAATATGACCAGTGGACATGACTTATTTCTCCTGTTAAATTTACAGAATCTTAGTACAGCTTATTAACTGAAGACGTCAGTTTATGAAGAAACATAGTAAGGCAACACTAACGAAGGAGTGAAACAAAGTGGGAGGCCTAACATATATATTAATACTTTTTTCTGACTTAAGGACATTGAAGTTATTTTATTCTATTTACAAACAATGTATTTTGAATATTGTATTTACACTTATGCATCCATGCAGTAACCAATTTCTAAGTAGGTAAATATTCTTTCAATTAAATATATTATCAAATTTGTAAAAATATTGGTAACTTATAAATACAGACTTCTAGCTTTTGTGTTCAAATTTTCAGTTTGACATCTAAGTCTAGATTTTAATAATTGCAAATGTTCATGAGAGGCTGGTGATATTTATTTTTCAAATAAAATATTAAATTAATTCTCTAAGATATTTATTTTTGTTAATTAAATACCAGCACATGAAAATCATAGCAAAAGACTATTTTTTTGAAGATACCTTTTCAGGACCATGATTTTAAAAGATCAAGACAACAAAGTTTATTTTTTTTGTTGTTCATATGTTTTATGAACAGATTAATAATTGACAGCAATGTTTTCTCTTTCATATATATCAGACCCTTGATAATAGTTATATTCAAAATAATTTTTAAATTTTCATATATTGGTTGTTGAAATTAATGAAGCATATTGACAGAAGAATAACTTATAAACATGCATTGAATCTTGGAACAAAATTGCGTATATAAATGGCCTATGTCAGCTTCTACTATATTGTCAGAAAATAGATGAATTGAATGAATTTGCTTGGTAGAATAGCACATTTGAAATTTTTAAAGAAAACTAATTTGTGTGAGTTTAACAATTATATTACATAGAAAATATATGAACAACTGTCTGTCATTAATTTTCTTTACTATTTATGTATTTGATTTTTAAATAATTGCTTAGTAAATAATCAAAGAGTAATAGTTGGTGATTACATGTTGATTATCTTCCTTAGTATAATTAAAGTGTGATTGCTTTTTTAAAAATTTGCTTTCATAATCTTGAAAATATAATTTTCAAGAATTTTTTAATTATAAGATTGTTCTGCAATCATGTAAATTTTAATCTGCAATGTATTTTGCAGATTAACACTGAACTATTCATCTTAAAACTTGACTGTCAATATTACACCAAGAAATGAGAAATATACTTACTTTAGCAATATTTCTATAGATAAGTAGAAAGAAAGCAAGCCAGAAATTCATATTGCTGTAGCAAACCAGCATCATGGAAAAGAGCAGACTAGTGTACTAGAAAATGCCTGCAAGCAGAAAATCTAGATGCTCATATTAGAAGAGTTACTGCAGGTGACATCTATTCCACACTCAAATGTCATAAAGACAGTGGTGCAAAGGGACAGTCAGCACTGGGTCAGCAGATACTGAAAAGTAGATTTAGAGCATGTCAGCATAAATGTACTAGTAAAACTCATGAGCATGAATGATGGTGCCCTCAAGGAGCCTATAAACACATACACATCCAAGTGGAATGTTGAATGATCCCTGTGTGATTCTTTGAATAACCTGGGTAATACTAGTTTAATACAAACACATGACACATTGTAACAACCAAAACTTGTTATAGAGTATGGCTACATGAAATTTCATATAAAAACCAAACAATTTGAAATCAAATAGGAGAAATAACTATGCCTGCAGCTTATAAAGGAAAATAAGTTGTCAAAATTTAAAATAATAGATGCATTTGTTTTCATGTATTTAATATTTATATAGCATTAATACAACTGCCATTGTTTTAAGTATTTTACACATATTAACTCATTTAATATATAGTAAACAAATATAACTCATGCATTACTGATAAAAAACTGAGAGATTTTAAGAATTGATCAAGTCCAAGTCATGTAACTAATTATCAAAGGATCTGGGACGAAAATTCAGGGTCTTTCCATATGCTGCAGAAGATCATACATGATTATGAAATTAATGGAATCAGGCAGCAAAACAAAGTTTATAAAGCACATAAAAATTTATTTCAAAATAGTATTTGTAATATTCTCAAAGAAAAGAAGCAAGTAGTGAGATTGAATCTTTTATGAGTTTGAACGTAAGTTTTTAATAACAGAAGAATTTTGGAATATCATTGCGTTGCTCCGGCACATGACATTGGTGTAAAGTAGGAACAATAAAAGCCATCATATCTGGAGTTCCCATGTGTTTCCCACATTAAAAATGAATGCATTAGTAGATTTTTATTTTAGGTGGATCAACTCATCTTAATATTCCAGGGACACTTACTGCTGTACCACTGAATGTCCAGCATCCTGAGAACCTCACAAGTCCCAGGCAAACAGGAACAGATTATCACTCTCACTCTGCAGTCAAAGGCAACAACAGACATTGGTTATGTGCCACTTTCTGGTAGAAAACACTATAAAAACATTGAGATGGTTGCATCTGTTATCAAATTTTCTGTATATTAATCTATATTTTTTATTTTATAAACAGATATGTTGGGATACCAATAGTAAAACAGAATGAAGTAGATTTAGTGCCCCAGAAGGAAAAAAAAAACTAGAAAAGCTGCATTAAGAACATCTATGTAAAAACATCATAGAAATATTGAAGCCTCCAAGACAGGAGGGGCCAACTTTCTGGTGAGGGGATTATGGAAGACAGCTGAAATGACATTCTGAGGTAACATTTTTTTTTCCATAAGTGTATTTGTGGATCTGGACTTAAGTCACTTAAGGCTTAAAATCTGAACTTTTCCTATACAGAGGGACTCTGCTAGGTACAGTGAAACCAATGGACACACCAATATTCTTTTGGGGTTGAAATACAAAAGTGTAGAATGAAGGGCAAGATCTTGATGAGAAGAAAGAGATGGAAAACTCAGCATAACAACCAGATTATCTCCGTTTCACACACATTTACAACTCTTAAGCTGCACAAGTTCAGGGTCTAACAATCAAGCAAAAAGCCTCTGAATGACAAGCCATAGCATTCCTGCAATCTCAGCAAGCAAAGGAGGAAAAGATTAGAGGTCAGATCCCTCTATTTGTTTTTTAATTTTTTAAATTTATTTTAATTTCTGGGATAAGTGTGCAGAACGTACAGGTTTGTTACATAGGTATACATGTCCCATGGTGATTTGTGGCACCTATCAGCCTGTCATGTAGGTTTTAAGCCCCACATGCATTAGGTATTTGTCCTAATATTCTCCCTTCCCTTGCTTCCCACTCTCCCACAAGACCTTGTGCATGATGTTCCCCTCCCTGTGTCCATGTGTTCTCATCGTTCAACTCCTACTTATGAGTGAGAACATGCAGTGTTTGATTTTCTGTGTCTGTGTTTGCTTGCTGGGAATGATGGCTTCTGGCTTCATCCATGTCCCTACAAAGGACATGATTTCACCACTGATCCCACAGTAATACAAACTAACATCAGCGAATACTCCAAACACCTCTATGCAAATAAATTAGGAAATCTAGAAGAAATGGATAAATTCCTGAACACATAAACCCTCCCAAGACTAAACCAGGAAGAAGTCAAATCCCTGAAGAGACCAATAACAAGTTCTGAAATTGAGACAGTAATTAACAGCCTAACAACCAAAAAAAGCCCAGGACCAGATGGACTTACAGCCAAATTCTAGTAGAGGTACAAAGAGGAGCTGGCACCATTCCTTCTGAAACTCTTCCAAACAACAGAAAAATAGGGACTCCTCCCTAACTCATTTTTTGAGGCCATCATCATCCTGATAGCAAAACCTGGCAGAGATGGAAAAAAAAAAAAATTCAGGCCAATATCCCTGAAAGAACATCTATGGGAAAATCCTCAATAAAATACTGGCAAACTGAATTCAGCAGCACATCAAAAAAGCTTATCCAACATGATCAAGTTGGCTTCATCCTTAGGATGCAAGGCTGGTTCAACGTATACAAATCAATAAACGTAATCCATCACATAAACAAAAGCAATGACAAAATTACATGATTATCTCAATAGATGCAAAAAAGACCTTTGATAAAATTCAACATCCTTTCATGTTAAAAATTCTAAATAAATGAGGTATTGATGGAACATATCTCAAAATAGTAAGAGTTATTTATGACAGACCTATAGCCAATATTATACTTAATGGGTAAAAGCTGTAAGCATTCCCTTTGAAAACCAGCCCAAGACAAGGATGCCCTCTCTCATCACTACTATTCAACACAGTATTGGAAGTTCTGGCCAGGGAAATCAGGCAAGAGAAATGATATGTATTCAAATAGGAAGAGAGGGAGTCGAATTGTCTCAGTTTGCAGATGACAGGATTGTATATTTAGAAAACCTCATTGACTCAGCCCAAAATCTTGTAAGCTGATAAGGAACTTCAGCGAAGTCTCAGGATACAAAATCAATGTTCAAAACTCAAGCATTTCTATACACCAGATCCTTCTATTTCAAAGTCTTGAAATAAGTGCCCTAGAAGCAGACTGATCAAAAAGACACAGCCTGAGTGTTATGGCTCTTTAATAGTTCTTTCACAATTTGTCTAGTAGGTTTTCCCGTTTTCACCAGAAAATCCCCCATGGAGAAAAAATAAAAGGTAGACACAACCAAATGTTCTTTGAGGGTCAAACGTGATAAACCCTCAAGATATGTCTACCAGCAACCATTTCTGGAATATAGAAATATAGGCTGTAAGCTTATAGACTGTAAGCTATATGCACAGATGAGAGGTTCAGCTCATATGTGGATCCAATAAAGACTATCCAGCTTTTTCAAATTTAGAGAGATAAACATGCAAACGGAATCCTAAGAACATTTTACCAATAGCTGAGGTGTACCTTTTTCTCTCCTAGAGTTTAGATGGCTTCCTGATTTATAACAGCTTTGAATGTATTAAAGTTGACGTGACTAGCCACATTGAATCCTAATATAAAATGCTCCACAGTATCATCAACGTCAGACTAGCCCATATTCGGACCAGCCTTCTTTCTTATGTTTTTCGTTGCAAAGCACTTTTTTTTTTTCAGTATAAGTCTCTGTGAGGTTTATCTTTAAATTGCATGTTTTGCTGTGAAGAATTGAATCCATATTTTGATAATGTTCATTATTCCTTACATCATTCTGTGCCCGCTTAATTTCCAGATTTAATGAGAAAACAAAATGTATACATTTTAAAGTAAGTTCATTGTTACAAATACCATAATTAGTCCCAAGTTTCCTAAAGTTTCTATTTATTTTAATGTGTTGCATGAGTATTTTTTAAATGTCTTCCAGACATTTACCTTCTGGTCAATTTAATTAAGCAAATGTTTACGAGCAAATTCTATATATCAGAAACTTTTCAGAATGTTTTTATTTCAACAAAATAATGTATATGATTCTAATCATTACCTTGTGGACAATTCTTCTGCAAATTTACAAGTGAGGTCCACATAGTTTCTTCACAATTTATGCTTTTATTCCTGTTCATTTCTCTCTCATCTGCGACTTCCTGAAAGCAATTATTGACACCCAAGTCCATGACTTCCTACCAAAAATAATGTAATTGGCTAAGACAAACATTATAGTGAGGTAAATCATTGCATTTTGAAAGTCAACCAGAAAGTGACCAGATCCAACTGGGTTACATAGAAAAAAATAGAAAATAACATTTTGAAATGAAAGTGAAACAAACTTCTAATTACCTTATCATACATGGTAAAATAGGCTCTGGCATCAGTATTTTTTTTTTTTTTGGTTGGGTGGTAGGAGTGAAAACATCTGCCTGTGCTACATATTGACCAGAGATATATTGCATTAGTAGCTTTCTGTTGCAAATTTTGTGACAATTTAAGCACCAGAAATCAATAGTTTAGTGTCTTGGAGAAATTGATGTCTTCCTGTCTTCCTTTCTTCCTCCCTCCCTTCCCTTCCCCATTCCCCTTCCCCTTCCTTCCTCCCTCCCTTCCCCTTCCCCTTCTCCTCCCCTTCCCCTTCTTTCCTCCCTCCCTCCCTCCTTCCCTCCCTCCCTCCCTCCCTTCTTTCCTTCCTTCCTTCCTTCCTTCCTTCCTTCCTTCCTTCCTTCCTTCCTTCCTTCCTTCCTTCCTTCCTTCCTTCCTTCCTTCCTCTCTCTCTCCTTCTCTCTCTCTCTCTCTCTCTCTCTCTCCCTCCCTTCTTTCTCTTGGGGATTGTTTGAAAAACTGATTCATAATTGTAACAAAAACTGATGGAATTGTGGTCAATATCAACTAAGAAGATTATTTGCATCCAATCTCTGTAAACTATAGCTCATCATTTTAAGGTTAGTGATCTGTCAATAATCATTTTCCCTGGAATCTTGACTGTGTCTTCATAAACTTACAAAGTATAAATATAAAACTTCGAGAAATATTTTGAAAAAAATTTTGAAGACATAAATGATAAAATAATACCTCTTTACAAAGTTTAGCATTAAACCTTTTTAAAAAGTTTCAAACTATCTTTTTTTAATATTTGAAAGTTACTTAGAGGACATTATATATTATATTATATCTTTTGCTTTTAACACTTTTTATTTGGCTTTCATGTTAAAATATAATGTTCAAATAAATATTTGATTTTTTTCTTACAAATATTTCACTTTAATGTGTATGCCATCAGTTAGGGGAATATTTACCAAACCCAAAACTATACATGTATACTCTATAGGTAATTATGAAATAAAGAGATTTTGTTACTATTTAATGGTATCAAACTTACAGATTATTCTTCAGGCCCACAGTTCTCTTCCACAATTGGTGTGGAATGCTGCCCTTTCTCCATACTCATGGTAATTTAATTTTTCATACTCGTCTTCTCGTATTCATTCTAGAATACTTTCACTCTCTTCTCATACAGCATAGGAAATAATCAACAAAATGAAGAGACGATGCATAGAATGGGAGAAAATATATGCAAACTACCCATCTGACAAGGAATTAATAACCAGAATATATAAGGGGATCAAACGACTCTATAGGAAAAAAAATATATAATAATCTGATAAAAAATTGACAAAAGATTTGAATAGACATTTCTCAAAAGAAGACATACAAATGGTAAACATGCATGTGACAAGGGGCTCAACCTCATAATGAGAGAAATGCAAAAATCTACAATGAGATACTATCTTTCCCCAGTTGGAAAGGCTTACATCCAAAAGACAGGTAGGTAATAGCATACATTGGTAAGGATATGGAGAATAGGTGACCCTTGTACACTATTGGTGGGAATATAAGTCAGTACAACCACTATGGAGAACAGTATGGAGATTGCTCAAAAACCTAAAAATTGAGACCATATAATTCAGCTATCCCACCATTGGGTCTATACTCAAAATAAAGCAAATCAGTATATCAAATAAATATCTGCACACTCAGGTTTGTTGCAGCACTTACAATAGTTAAGAATTGGATGTAACCTAAGTGTCCATCAACAGATGAATGGATAAAGAAAATGTGATACATATACACAATGGAGTAGTATTCAGCCATAAAAAAGAAGGGCATCCAGTCCATTGCAACAGCATGGTTAGTACCTGAGATCATTATGTTACATAAAATAAACCAGGCACAGAAAAATGAACATTTTGTGTTCTCACTTATTTGGGGGTTTAAAAATCAAATCAGTTGAAACCATGAATATAGAGAGTAGAAGAACGGTTATCAGAGGCTGGAAATGGTGCTGGGTGTCGGAGGGAGAGGTGGGAATAATTAATGGTTACAAAAAAGTAGAAAAAATCAATAAGACCTACTGTTTGACAGCACAATAGGGTGATTATATTGAATAATAACTTAATTGTATATTTTCAAATAACTGAAATAATGTAATTGGATTATTTGTATCTCAAAGTATAAATGCTTGAAGGGATGCATACCCCATTCTCCATGATGTATTTATTTCAAATTGCATGGCTGTATCAAAACATCTCATGTATCCTGTAAATACATACACCCACTATGTACCCACACATTATTTTTAAAGTAAATAAATAAAAACAGAAAAATGTAAGAAAACAGACTGGCCACATTATATCAAAAAGTATGCTGATATAGCTATATTTACATTTTTCTTTTTTTTTTGAGACAGTCTCACTTTGTTACCCAGGCTGGAGTGCAGTGGCACGATCTTGGCTCACTGTAACCTCCGCCTCCCGGGTTGAAGCAATTCTCCTGCCTCAGCCTCCCGAATAGCTGGGACTACAGGTGCCTGCCACCATATATGGCTAATTTTTGTAGTTTTAGTACAGCCAGGATTTTGCCATATTGGTCACGCTGGTCTTGAACTCCTGATCTTGTGATCCACCCTCCTTGGCCTCCAAAAGTGCTGGGATTACAGGCATGAGCCATCGCACCTGGCCTATATTTACATTTTTAAAAAATAATATTCTGGGTTAACAAAATTATTAGGGATAAACACACATTATATCATTTAGAAATGCATAATTTCAACAATTAAAAATATGAGATGCCCAAATTGATGCACAATATAAAATGTTTTTTTAGATGTAATAGTATGAAATTTAGCTGAAAAGTACAGAAATTGTCAAAACCTCAATAAGCCAAATATGTTCACATAGCTCTTATTCACAGATAAAGTATTGAAAACATCTAAATAACATATTAACTAGCCTGAGCTAATAAATATTTATATAAAATTTCCCAAATTGGTGTATATTATATACCCATTCATGTTTAATAAGAACACATTATGGCTGGGCGTGGTGGCTCACGCCTGTAATCCCAGCACTTTGGGAGGCGGAGGCAGGCGAAATCACGAGGTCAGGAGATCAAGATCATCCTGACTAACACGGTGAGACCTCCTCTCTACTAAAAATACAAAAATTAGCCAGGCGTGGTGGAGGGTGCCTGCAGTCCCAGCTACTCCGGAGGCTGAGGCAGGAGAATGGCGTGAACCCGGGAGGCGGAGCTTGCAGTGAGCCGAGATCGCGCCACTGCACTCCAGCCTGGGCGACAGTGTGATACGCCACCTCAAAAATAAATAAATAAATAAATAAAAATAAAAAAATAAGCATTATTTAACTCCTATAAAAAGAACATATACTGAATTTGAAGATACAAATCTACACATATTTTTAAAATTATTTAAATTAGAATTAACTGAAAATCAAATAATTACAAAATCATGCTTCATTCAATTTATAAACGAAGTTATTGAAATCTGTTACAAATTAAACAATTAAAGTTTACAAGTAATATGAATGAACCTGGAATAGCAGCTAACTCATTTTATGAAACATTACTTTAATGTCAAACAAACCATTGCAATTCAAGAAATTATAGACCAATAATCCGAATAAACATAGATGGAAATATTCTTAACAAACTGTGTTTGAAATTTTAATTTAACGATATACAAAAGAATAAGTACGTCATCAACAAGTAACTTTTATCCCAGGAATACAGTACTGAGTGTGCATTAAAATTTAAACAATGTATTCCTCCATTTTAGAAGACTAAAAAGAGAAAAAAAGCTAGAAGTAGAAAAATATTTGCCATAAGCCAACATCTTTTAACAGAAATTTATAAAAATATGTATTAGCCAATAAAAAAAGAGAAAACTTCATGGACTTGTTAAAGAACATCTGTGAAAAATCTAGACTTAACAAAATGCTTTCTCTCAAAGATAAGAAACACAATAAGAATGTCTAATGTTGTCATTTCCATTCAACATTATACTGAAAACTCTAGCCAATCCAATAAAATAAACAAGTAAAATTAATCTACATTGAAAATAAATAAATAAATAAATAAATTTGTCTTTATTTGTAGAAGACACAATTATTTATATAAAAAAATCTTATGACGTGTGCAAAAATGCTGCTAGAACTAATAAGTGAAATAGTAAGGGTGCAGTATAGAAGATTGTTATACAAAATAAACTATTACTACATTGTAGTATATTTGGATTGATTCCAGTTTGGGGTCATACAATTAAACTGTGTTAAACATTAGTTAACATGTTTTTTAATCATTTCACTCTCCAATATGACTTCATGGTAATTACTTAGGATGAAATGGCAAAATATTCCAGATTGAAAAAAGTTACAATATCATTGGAAATTTTTAATACTTTGAAATACATAATTATGTGTATTAACTGCTCAATATAACTGCAAGGCATTGATTAAGAAATGGACAAATACCATACAGCAGGTGCCTTGGTCAGAGGCAATGCTGTGTGGAATACCATGATGGTGGATAAGGCATTCTGTGAGTCCACAGATGGTAGTCTTGGCAGAAGCATTGGCTGCAGAATAGGCAAGCCCATACCTAGAGTTAATATCTATTTCAATGAGGACAAACCTCTTCCCTTTCCATGATGGAGGAAGTCTAGAAGGAAACAGGAGTATTGGGGGTGGCTGCTGAGGAGAATCAACATTATCTTGCCTGGCAACTGCCTCAGGGGAAACCATCACTGTTGCCTCAGGCAGTTCAGGGTTTATCTCCTCAGACAAAGATGGAAATCTGATGGCAGCATGGGTCAGGGAGGGGATGTTGTGACTACAGGGGATGGGGAAGTTGTTTCTTCAGGCAAAAAAGGTTCACCAGAGTTTACAAATGCAGTGTCCCCATTTTCATTGGTGTCCTCCCACAATTTCCCATCCCAAGTTGCAGGGTTCCATTCTTTTCCTCACTTCAAAAATAGACACCTGGCAAGGCTGTGCATGCACTTTTTGTTGCAGGTCAGTCACTCGCATGATGAGAACTTGTGTCTGTTTTTCACAATCTCAGCTCTTTCTCTACTGGAGATAAGACCCTCACTCTGGGCAATTTTAGCAAATTTGAGGTTCAGTATCTGCTTCTGAAGCTGGGAGATAGAATCTCTGAGTTCATCGTTTTCTTTCATCACTTTGTCCAGTGAACTTAGAAGCAGCCAACCAGCTTCATTATGTTCCTTAGTTCTCCACATAGGGACAAATTAAGATATACACCAGGTATATTGATTAAAACACTCAATATTGTTAACATATCCACTATCTCATATTTAACTGTGGGTTCAGTGCAATTCGAAACAAAACTATGTAAGATTTTTCATTTTAATATAAATTGATTCTTAAATTTATATAGAAATGCAAAGGATTTAGATGAGTCCAAAAATTCAAAGAATGTGTTTGGAAGATCACCATACCTAATTTCAACAAATACAGGTTTGGTTTTTTTCTAGAGAAGTTGCAAAGACAATTCAATAAAGAAACTATATATTCAAATATGTGAATATGTTTTCATAGGAAATAATAGGAAAATAAGTAGTCCAACTTGAATACTCAGCAAAAATTTATATATTCACCAAAGAAGACATACAGATATCAAAGAAGTATTCAAATATATGCTCAACATCATCACACACTGGGGAATAAAAAATATGATCTAAAATATATATCAATATCAATATATAAGAATGACTGAAATTAAAAAAATCTTCTTATACATGGTGGTGACAATAATGAGAAAATGGAACTCATACAATGTGAATGTAAAATGGTTGAAACACTTTAAAAACCAGTTTTGTACTCTTAAAAAGTTAATCCTACAGCTTTCATGTGAATCTGCTATTTCATTCCAGGTAATTACAGTAAAGTCATATTGGAAAGTGAAATGAAAGGAAAGAAATATAAACTAATGTTCAGCACAGTTTAATTGTGTAACCAAAAACTGGAGACAATCCAAGTACCCATCAACCAATGAATAGGCAATCAAAATGGGTTATATGCAAACAATATTACTATGGGTTATATTAAACAATATTACTATGCAATAAAAAAACAACTATTGATACATGCAATTACATGATATTGATGGCTCTCAGAATAATTATTTTGAGTAAAGCATGCCAGACACACACACACACACACAGGCATGTGTGTGACTTGTGTGTGTGTGTGTGTGTGTGTGTATATATATGCAGGCTATATATATATGCATGCAGAATATATATATACACACACACATATATATACACACACACATATCCTTATCTTATTTTCCCTTACTTTTTTAAAAAAACTCTCTCTCTCTCTATATATATATATATATGTATATACACACACACACACATAAAAATTCTAAAAAATTCAGCTTATCTGTAGTGACAGAAAGCAGATCAGTTGTGCCAGGGTATTACATGAGCCAGAAGACTGAGAGAACAGAAAGAAAAGAACTACAGTGGGGCCAGAGGAAACTTGGAAAATTAACAGGTATCCTTCAGATGGAAAAGGTCTCATAAATGTATACATATGTTAAAATTTATCACATTGGATGCTTTAACTATGTTCATTTTACTACATATTATATATTATATATATATATATATATATATATATATATATATATATATATATATATATATATTTTTTTTTTTTTTTTTGAGACTGAATCTGGCTCTGTCGCCCAGGCTGGAGTGCAGTGGCCAGATCTCAGCTCACTGCAAGCTCCGCCTCCCGGGTTTACGCCATTCTCCTGCCTCAGCCTCCCGAGTAGCTGGGACCACAGGCGCCCGCCACTTCGCCCGGCTAGTTTTTGTATTTTTTAGTAGAGACGGGGTTTCACCGTGTTAGCCAGGATGGTCTCGATCTCCTGACCTCGTGATCCGCCCGTCTCGGCCTCCCAAAGTGCTGGGATTACAGGCTTGAGCCACCGCGCCCGGCTATATATTTTATATATATATATCTTAATAAAGCTGGTAAAAACTAGCTGAAGAAAATGTTGTCATGGCACATAATAGAAGAGAAAGTTTTTAAAATAGTAGTTTAAATAAAACTGTCAAAAAGAAAACTAGAGAAAATTTTCTGATATTTATAATTAGTAAAATTAAAATGCATGATGTTTTATTCTACATTTCCTGATTTTCCTTTTATAGAAAAAGTAGTATGAGAAAGATATGGTTTATAGTAATTTTATTAGCTAGACTACACAGTTTATTCCTTTTCTCTTTTTAATGTATCCCTCCACAAAATTTAGATAGTCAGTAGAGAGCAATTATATTTCAAAGATTTTTCTATACCTATGTTCTAGAAGATATACATGAGACAGAATGTCATGCATAGGAATTGCTATACCATAGATTAATTTCATCTTATATGAAGTCTAAAATGAACTTCTATGAAAAATATCAGGGTATGGAAACTTAAGTTTCACACATTGACTAATTGTAAATATGTATGGACAGAATAAGATAAAATAAAATACGAGAAATGCAACATTTATGCAAGGAATACATTTATGAATACCATATAATGCAATCTTGCATAATCCAACATTACTTCAAAGGTAAGTATAAAGTAGAAAACTATATTTTCAGATCTGTAGAGCTTTTAGCATTTTTAATATGATAAATACATATGAAAACAATACAATGTAGAATTTAATTATAGTTTTACTTACTATAATTTAACATTTTAAAAATCTAAAAGTTTATTTTTAAAATATTCTGAAAAGTTATAAAGTCACAAAACATATTATATGTGCCAAATTGAAGTTATCACCCCACTTGACATTTAAAGGTCACATATTCCCTTATTTAAAAATATCTAATAGGGTTTTGCTTTTCTCTGAGAATTCCTTTGAATGTATACATGTAGCATTTCTCATGCCAGTATTGGACTTCAGTTCATAAATGGACTTTCTCCTTTAAAAAGTGTGAACAGCTGCTAAAAATTAGACACTAATTCGGAATTAGTAGCATCATTTAAAATTAACAATTAGCAGTCTAGTTGTCTTTGCTCCTTGGTACATCATAGGTTTTACAGCCATGGCATTATTTTTTTTCTATTTTCCCCCCTTAACTTAGATGGATTATGGCCACATTTACAAATTTGGAAGAATAACTCTTTCAATGTTAGCTTTTATTTTCTTTTGATTGTCACTACTAGTCATAAAGAGCTTTCTATTAAAAATGTAGAATGATATCAGCAACATGGCAGAATAGGAAGTTCTTGAGTACTCCTCCTTCAATGGACACAAAGGGTAAACACCTACATAAGGATCCTTTCACTGAGAGTCAAAATCTAGTTGAAAGACTTGTACAGTAAATGACTGGGAAAATATTCAAATCAAAATGCATAGGGAAAACACTGAGAATGATGGCTTATGCCTGTAATCCCAGCACTTTGGGAGGCTGAGGCAGATCACATGAGGCCAGGAGTTGGAGACAAGCCTGGCCAACATGGCAAAACCACATCTCTGGCCAAAAATACAATAATTAGCTGGGCATGGTGGTGCATGTTTGTAATTCCAGCTACTCAGGAAGCTGAGGCAGGAAAATTGCTTGAACCAGAGAGGTGGAGGTTGCAGTGGATCAAGATCATGCCACTGTACTCTAGCCTGAGTGATAGAGTGAAACTCTGTCTACCCCCATTCAAAGAAAATGCATAGGGAAAGTGAAAATGCACTTGAGTACAAATCAGATCTTTAGCACAATGCCTTACAATCAGAGAAGAAAACCCAACTCCCAACTTCTTCCTGTGAGGGGAGGGATCTGTACTACACATATAGTTTATACCACTCCAACTTTTATGGTACCCGACAGAGAGTTTGGCTCTTAAGTCACCTTTCTTAAGGAGAAGAAGGGAGTGTACCAAAGAATTTTCCTGAAATACGAAGAATGGAGCTGGGGCTAGGGGGCAAGTTGAACTGCAGTTTCAGCAACCATAGACTCTATGATTATTCTGGCTTTCAACTTCTTTCTGGAAAGGTTAGGATGTACACTTTTTCTGCTCTTCTTTCTGGTCGTGACTCAAAAAAGCCTGAACCTGGGAGGCTATATAGAAAATAAATACATAAATTAGCTTCCTCAAGCCTAAACAGGAGGGCACTATTTTTATCTTCTTCTTTAGCTTGCTGCAGTGGTAACCCCAGCCTAGAAGTCTCCCTCTGGAAGGAGAATGTGAGACCTCAATGAAGCTGAAAAGGAGGATGGACACTCCCTGTGACTTCTTCACTGGAATGCTCCAGTGATAAATCCAGGCTGCAGATTTTTCCTAGGAGGAGGTTGTGTGGCCTTTGCAAAGCTGAATAGGAGAGTAGGCACTCCCCACACCTTCCTCTCTGGCTTGTTTCAGTGAAAAAGCTAGGTCTGCAAACTCTTTGTGATAGAAGTTTCTGCACACATCAAGTACCCATGGTTATAGCCCCAACTCAAGGTTCTGGCTACTAAGTCACTTAACCTTGGAAGTTGATGGGCTCTGAATTCCTGAGTCTCCTAGGGCAGAGAGAACAAAAGGTGATTTTTAAACTTGCACAAGTCTATGGCTGTTATTCCATGCTATTTTTCCATGGCATTAGCCATGGATCATCTCCTTGGCCTAAGGTGAGTAAGAGGTAGATAAAATTTAGTCCTCAGCTTCTGTACAAGAAAGGAAGAAGCTGGAACACATATCTAACCTTCCAACTTTCCAGGTGCTGCCTGAGAGACTGGCTTCTATTTTAATTATCACACCCGTTTCAATGCAATAACACAACTTGGCACATAGTAATCTCCTGAAAGTCACTAAGAGTGGAAAAAGAGTGGGTGGAAAAATCACAAATAATTGAGAGAAACCTGGAATCTCTGGCAGGGCTGATTGTGAAGGAATATCTCCTACATGAGGCTAACATAACCAGACTTGGAGAAGTAGTTGTCTTATCTAATATACAGAAACCAATACATAGTGCCAATAAAAATGAAGGAACAGGAAAATTAAGAAATAGAAAAATATCTTCCAAATAAAAGAATATAATAAGTCTCCAGAAGCCAACCCTAAGGATATGGAGATATATGATGCACTGGAGAGGGAATTCAAAAGAAGAAACAAAATTGCTCACCAAGGTTAGGAGACCAGCGCACAAACAAGAATTTCAGCAAAGAGATAAATAATGTTTCAAAAAGTACAGAACAGAAAACATACAGCTAAAAATACAATAACAACACTCAAAAATGTAATAGAGGAATTCAATGGCAGACCAGAGAAGTGAAAGAAAGAATTAGGAAACTTGCAGATAGGTCATTGAAAACCACCCATTCTGAGGAATAAAAAGAAAAAAAAAATGAATAAAAAAGACAGGATAGTTTTACCATAAAGTGAGATAATACACACATTGCTGTAATTCCTAAGAGAAAAAAGAAGCAGAAAGGGACAGAAAACATAACCAAAGAAATAATGGCAGAAAACTTCTTCAGTCCAAGAAAGAAACTATATTCCAGACCTAGGAAGTTTAACAGATACAAACAGGATGCATCCAAAAAGACACATTCAGAGAGAAATGATAATCATATTGTCAAAAATAAAGACACAGAGAGAGCTCCTTGAGAGCAGCAAGGGAAATCAACTCGTTATATACAAGGGAATCTCCGATAAGACTAACTTAGGATTTTTCAGCAGACAACTTACAGACCAGAAGGGAGTGAGATGATGTGTTTAAAAATCTGAAAGAAAAAAAAAATGTTAAACAAAAATAATATAATCAGAAATACTGTTCTTCAAATATATAGGGGACATAAATACTTTATCAGAAAAACAAAATCTGAGGAAATTTATTACCACCAAATCTGTCTTATAAAAAAATACCAAGGGAGCCCTTCAAGCCAAAGGAAAATGTTGCTAATTAGTAACATGCAAATATGTGAGTGTATAAAACTCATTGGCAAAAGTAAGTATATAGTCAACTCAAAGAACTGTAACATGGAAAGGGAAAATTAATGGTGGTGTGAAAATCAGTTATATTTATAATGTGAAGATTAAACACAAAACCATTAATAAAAATTATATCTATGATAATATGTTAATAGATAAAAATTATTAAAAATGTAAATTATGATATTATAAACATATGTGGGGTAGGAATAGTAAAAATGTAGAGTTTGTGTAAATTGTCAATCTTTTTATCAGCTTGAAGTAGCCTGATATAATTGTAAGATATTTTATGTAAGCCTTATAGTGATCACAAAATAAAATCTCACAGTAGATACAGAAAAGATACAAATAAATGATTCACTGCATACCACTACTCAGAAAATCATCAAATCACTAAAGACAGTAAGAGAGGAAGAGAGGAAGAAAAGGTCTACAAATCAATTAGAAAACAAGTAACAAAATGGTAGTAGTAGTAACTCCTTACCTATCAATAATCACTTTGAATTTAAATGGGTTTAATTCTGTAATCAAGAGACATACTCCAGTGGATGAATGGACTTTTAAAAATTCCAATTACATGCTGCCTATAGGAGACTCATTTCATTTTTAAGGACATACGTAAATTGAAAGCAAAGGGATGAAAAAAGATTTCATCCAAATGAAAACCAAAAGAGAGTAGGGATAGTAATACTTACATTAGATAAAATAGGCTTTAAATTAAAAACTGTAAAATGAGACTAGAAAGATCATTATACAGTGATAAAGAGGTCAATTGATTAGGGGGATATAACAATACAAATATATACACACTCCACATTGGAGCACCTAGACATATAAAGCAAATATTTAAAGATTTAAAGGTAGAGATAGACTTCAATACAATCATAGCTGCAGACTTCTATACGTCTATTCAACAATGACCTCATCTAGTCAGAAACTCAATATGGAAACATTCAACTTAAACTACACTTTAGACCAAATTAACCTAGCAGACATATATTGAACATTCTACCCCAAAGCATAGAATATACATTATTCTCTAACGTACATGGAACACAGACCACAAACAAGTCCAAATAAAAATAAAATATTTAAATCATATCTACTATCTTTTCCAACCACAATGGTATAAAACTAGAAATCAATAGCAGGAGAAATATTGGAAAATTCACAATATGTGGAAAATAAAATGCTCCCCTGAACAACCAATGAGTCAAGAAAGAAACTAAAAGAAAAATGAATAGCAAAACTGTTTACTTGGGTCTTTTTTCTCTTGTTCTTTGTTATTCTAGCTGAAGGTTTGTCAATTATTTTATCTTTTCAGAAATTCACTTTTAGTTTCATTGATCTTTCTATTATTTTTCTAGTCTCCATTTTATTTGCTTTTGCTCTGATCTTTTTAAAATTTTTCTCTTCTAGTAAGCTTGAACTTAATTTGTTCTTTTCCTAGTTATTTGAGTGTAAAGTTAGGTTGTTTATATGAGTTCTTTCCTCTTTTTTTGGCATTGATTGCTACCAACTTTTCTAAGAGTACTATTTTTGTTTCATCACAAAAGTTTGGGTATGTTGTGTTTCTATTTGTGTTTTCTTAAGATATTTTTAAGTAAAAGAGCTCAGACTTCCTATTTTAAACTTACTGTGAAGCAAAAGTAATCTAGACAGTGTGGTACTGGCATAAGGATAGACATATGTGTCTGGTTCTTTTCCTTTCCTTTTTTGTTCAGACTCTTTATTTTCTTCTATTTTGAAATGCCTTCTAATTTATGTTGCTGTTGTTATTTAAATCCAGATACAGTGTATTAGTTAATAAGATCTGAGGTAAATAATACTAGAGTTTGAAGATTTAATCTAACTAGGGGTTTAATGTTTTCTGTTAAATTTTTAATATTTTCTGTTGCCGTAGGTGACAGAAGCTTAAAATTCCTCTGGTGTCTTTATTTTTGCTCTTATTCTTCACTTGGGTTTTCCTAAGTCCTCCTCCTCAAAAAAAGGCTTTTGCTTGCAAATGTTTCAGCTATAATCTATTGCTATTATTTTAAAACTTATTAGTGTGGTAGTAATCTGTAGGGAGAGGAATGTCCTATAATTTTCCAAGTAAATCAAATTCTTGAGCCTGTGTCTCTGAGCTGTGACCTTCTCAAGTGATTCCAAGTGATATACATGGTTTTCCTCCCTTGTTTGAAATATGAAAACTAGAGGAACAGGAGTAGGATTAATGCCACTCTTCCTGAGGAAAAGACTTTGAAATAAGTCTTCTGTTCCAAAGAGTATGCCTTTGCTATCTCGAATAGTTTGGAACTGTTTCACAGTTGATACTCTTTTCTTCCCCTTGCCAGAACTGTGAGGGCAATCTCCCTCAAATATTTTTGATAAGAACTTAGTGGGGTAACTGAAGTTAAAATAACCAAATGTTGAAACTTCCTAAGACTAAATCTTCTGCAATTTTCTCAGTCTCATATCAGTTCACACTAGCCTCTAGCAATGCATCTAAATGGTCCCACCAGCTCATGGCTCCAGTACCTTCTGCTCCAGAAAAGCAGATCTCAGCTCTTATTTCTATGTCTCCAAATTTGGGGGAGGCACAGGGTGTTAAATTTGTCCCACCATCTCAGTTCTCCAATGAGTCCTAGAAAAGCAATTGAATATAAGTGAATATAATTTTTCTTTCAACCGTATGTAGTTGATTTCCTTATTCACTACTTCATTAGCATATACTATTGTTTCAGTATGTATTACTGTTTCTGTAGGACTTTTACGAGTGCCTTGTGTCAGAACTATACATTTTCTTCTATTTCTAATAAGTTGAGAGTTTATTTATGATCACAAATGGATTTTATTCAATGCACTTATGGCATTTATTGAGATGATTACATGATTGCTTAAAATTTATTGGCACAGAAAATTATATTGCTTTTCAATTTTAAGCCATTCTTACATTTCTTGCAAAATGTCAAATGATTATTAGGTAGTTTGCTTTTTATCTACCATCAACTTAACTTGATAGCATTTTATGTATATAGATACAAGAGATATTAACACAAACATATACATATTTACAAGAGCTATAACCTCATCATTATTTTATCTTATATCTTAGTTTTTATATAAAACATATATTTTCTTCATAAAAATTAAATGAAAAGTGTTCTAACTTTTTATATTTTCTGGCAGATTGTAAATTAGTGATATTTCTCCTTTGAATGTTTTGAAGAATTTGTAAGTAAACCATCTGATCCTAGAATTGATTTTATAAGAGTGTTTCAAATTACAAATTCAGTTTCTTAGGTTCATATAGGAATCTTGACATTTTCATATACACATAGGACTATTTTTATGTTATTATTAGGGTTTTTCTCAGTGTTTCATAAAAGTTGCCTTTATCATCTAAATTGTCAGACTAATTGACAAAAAGTTATTTTCTACAATTGCCTAACTGTACTCTAAATAAATTTAGTATCCGTACATAGAATTTTTTAAAGTTGTGATATTATTAATCTATATTTTTCTCATTAGTTTTCTAGTCTTTTTAGAAATTTTATTGGTTTGCTCTGGTCTTTCATTTAAAAATTTTTAGTTCTTCTCATTTTATATCTATATTTTGTTTCACAAGTTTCTTCATCATATTTATTTCCTGTATTCTGCTTTATTTACATATAACTTACATTTTGTTATGTATATTTGGGAAATCTATGTCATTACTTTTCAACCTTTTGCTGATAATATTTTATTT
This sequence comes from Macaca mulatta, assembly GCF_049350105.2. Lineage (NCBI taxonomy): Eukaryota > Metazoa > Chordata > Mammalia > Primates > Cercopithecidae > Macaca > Macaca mulatta. Next base: position 74,884,503 of record NC_133407.1, on the reverse strand, counting down.
AATGACATTAAAAATCTTATGATTGTTGCTTTCCTAAATCTAGTAAATATTGTTATTTTATCAATTTACTCATTTTTTAATAAAATGTACTGTTATTTACCCTTTGATTTATTGTTCAGACTGTCATTTAATTTTCAAACTTCTGGAAATTTTCTAATTAACTTTTTGTTATTGAATTTGATTTAATTTTAAAGTCAGCAGGAAATTATATGTCATGTCTTCTAAAATTGCTGTAACCTTTTTATGACTCAGGATATAATCTATTTTGGTAAATAGACTTGGTCAATAAATAGATTTGGTAAATAAATGACACATGAAATCTGTTGTTTATTGATGTTACTTACTAAATCTAACTTTTTAAAAATAGTCTCACTTGAAAAAGGTTTTTAAGAATACCAAAAGATGTTGGTAGATTTGTCTTTATTTCAAATTCTAATTTAGTTTATCTTTAAATACTGTATTATATAGGACAACTATCTTATTAATTGCACACTTAGAATTCTTACTCATTCCTGTTGAAAAGATCCTTTTATAATTACAATCTTTGTCCCTTGTGCTGTATTTTTCCTTAAGGTTTACTTTATCTCCTTAACGTAGCTATACGTACCTATAGCTCTTTTAGGAAGTATTTGAAAGGTTTCTCATACTTATACTTTCAAACATTTTGTGTTCTTACATTTGAAAATTGCTTTTGAAGAAAAATAGCATATAATTAATCTTTTCTCTTTATTTAGATTTACCATCTTTATTTTATTGGTATGTATGGTACTTTCTGTTAAATGTAATTACTTCTATAATTTAATTTAAACCCAGTGGTTCGATAGTAAATATTTAACAAGTGCGTCTTTTTTAAGTCAAAGATGGTGAAAAAATGAGTATTTTTCCCTAGGACACTGGGTTCCAGCCATACCTTTTTTATGCTTACTATCATTGCTTTCTCCCAAGTATCTGGGGGACAAAAGATTGAGACTTGGTAATTCTTCTGCTCTTATTTGAGGTCTCCTTAGAGAATCCTCTTTCCCATTCTTTCTTGCGAGAATTGTTTGCAAAAGCTTTCCCAAGCACTGGGCCCATCACCTGAAGGATATTATGTTCACAGTCCACTCCTTGTGGGTTGTGTTTGCATTAAGAGAAAAATTCAGGCCGGGCGCAGTGGCTCACGCTTGTAATCCCGCACTTTGGGAGGCCAAGGCGGGTGGATCACGAGCTCAGGAGATCGAGACCATCCTGGCTAACATGGTGAAACCCCATCTCTACTAAAAATCCAAAAAATTAGCCAGGCGTAGTGGCGGGCGCCTGTGGTCCCAGGTACTCCGGGGGCTGAGGCAGGAGAATGGCATGAACCAGGGAGGCCGAGTTTGCAGTGAGCAGAGACACTACACTCTAGCCTGGGCGACAGAGCGAGACTCCGAGTCAAACAAAACAAAACAAAACAAAACAAAACAAAAGAAAGGAAAATTCAAAGCTATCTGAGACTAATATTTTGTTGAACTATGTTGTGGTGAGTTCTGGAGGCTATAGAAAAATTACCGTAGACTAGGTGGCTTAAACAACAAATATTTCTCACAGTTCTGAAGGCTAGGACATACAAGATTAAGGTGCTAGAAAAGTCAACGCCTGGTGAGAGTCTATTTTATGTTTTGCCATCTTATTGTATCATCACATGATAGACAGCAGAGAGACAGGAAACAAACTCTCTTCTGTCTCTTCTTATGAGGGCACAAATCCATCCTCATAACCTACTTACATCCCAAAGTCCTCATTTTCCAATACTATCCCATTGGAGAGAGATTAGTGTTTCAACATATGAATTTGGGAGGAGGAAATGCAAACATTCCTTCCGTAACAGACCAAAATTCCCTTAATCTTTGATAACTCTATTACATTTGCATGATTTTGTTTTTGCTGAGCACTTCCATCACCATGAATTTTTCTATTGCATTCTTGAGATTGAGATGTGTTACTGGTTATTTTTTAATCTCTTCTGAATCGGTCTTCTCTTATTGATTGTACTAAGCATTTACTTTTTTCCTAATTTATTTAAAAATTAAGTAGAAATAGAGTGAAAATTTATTTTTGTCATCTTCAGCTTAGATAAACAAATAGGGTTCAAATTTTTCCCTTCACATACTGTTCAAAATTAGCTTGATACACTCTTCATATTACACAAATCTTTAACAATAATTGAATTTTATAATCAACGAATCTGGAAACAGCATTTAGCATATAACTATATTCTTTAGGAAAAAGACCAGTTTACATTTAGAACTTCGTGTAATATATAGAAGATATAAAATACCTTCTATACTTTTTTTCTTTCTTCATATTCTCATGGAAACCTCAAAGAGGTCGGTAAGCCACAGGACTTGCTCTATGGCCAGAATAGTAGTACAGAACAGAGATTAAGAATATAAATTATTATTCAAAGTTTTGTGAGTACCTACTATGGTCTATTTTCTATTTTTTTGTGTCAACTTGGGCAAATTGATATTTCTTTACCTTACTTTTTAAAAAATGTATACATGTCACATTTGAAACAGATCTAAGGTTGCCTATTTTTCTTTTTTACATTTAGATTTTACATATAAATAAACTGAATTTAAAATGTAAATACTAAATTTTGGAATATTTATACATACTACTGTATTTCTTATTTAAATTTTAAAGAAAAACTAGATCCAGTGTGGTGACTAGCACCTGTAAACTCAACACTTTGGGAAGCCAAGTCAGGTGAATCACTTGAGGTCAGGAGTTCGAGACCAGCATCACCAACATGATGAAACTCCGTCTCTACTAAAAATATAAAAATTACTGGGCATGGGGGCATGCACCTGTGGTCCCAGCTGATCAGGGGACTGAGATTGGAGAGTCACTGGAACCCAGGAGGCAGAGGTTGCAGTGAGCTGAGATCACGGTACTGCACTCCAGCCTTGGCAACAGAATAAGTGAGACTCCATCTCAAAATTAATAAATAAATAAATTAATTTTAAAGAATGACTGATATAAAACTTTCACATGTTGAAGCTACCAGTAACTCTCGCCTCTGAACACCAGAGGGTTCAAATGTTTTAACATGATGTAAACCACAATTAACAACACAACAAAACCCAGTGAATTTAATACATTAAAATAGTAATTAGACATGTTTGATCACATAAGCTGCACTTCAGAAATCTGACTGATGAGTAATTCAGTGATTCAACGATGTCATGTCCCTTGTATCTTTGCAATGGCATTCTGTGTATAAGTTTTGTTTTCAGATGCTTCCCATAGTAAGGAAAATATAGATACAATAATTCTAGATAACACAAATATGACAATTCCACATCTATGCATAAATCAGAGATTGGCTGAGAATAAAATTTCCAAAATGTTCTTGAATTATTACCCTTGTGAATGGAATGGGCACAGAAGATTCAATAATAAGACCAATGAAGTGTTTATTACAATGAAAATATATATTGTGATATATATATATTGCATTCTCTGCATATGCCACAGAAAACAACAACAAAAACTTTTCATGACTGATAGAAACTTTGTTGTTAAAAAGTATCATACATGTTGTTATAGGTATAATTTTTTGAATTCATGAAGTCATATTCAAGTGTAGATGTAACTACATGGATGAGTAGTAGTAGTTTACAGAATGTTATTTTTAAATTTCCTTTTGATTCCTTGTAGAAGTTTATTATGAAAATATATTTAAAATTACAGAGTTAAAATATTAATACTAGAGGAAACGCTATAAATAAAATTATTCAGCCACTTATTTTGTGAACATAATGAGTCCACTTATTTTGTGAACATAATGAGTGTCTTATATATGCAATGGTCTAAATAATTATAAATACAGTGAGCTACTATAAATAGTTAGATATTTAACTTAAACTTTCTGTCTCTGCATGGCAACAGCAAGTGCTGTCTACTTAGACTTAGACAGAAGATTCAATATTGATAATCTATTAGTTATATTGAATAGGGTTTGCACAGAATAAAAACATAGAAACTTGTTTCTAATTATAAACTCTAACAAATAAAAATTCTGATAGTACAACACCAAAATGTAACACACTTATTGTTTACGTGTACTAATTATTCCCAAAGATCTAGTATCAAATATTTGCATGAAAGGACATAATTATTAGCTCAGTAAATATTAATACAATACAGCCATATTTAGAAAATGAATTTTTAATTATGATTCACATCTTTATATAGCAATATTTAGAGAAGTGAGTAAGTGAGTAAAAGACGAAGGACTTCACTCTTGTAACAGAAACTTCACACATTTTATGTTGGAATATGAAGAAAAAATACTAAACAAACATGATTAGGATGATTTTCAGAAAAATTATAGTGTAAAACAGTTCCCATATGTGTATAAATGTATAATGTTGATATCAGAAATAATTAAATTTCTATAAATGATGTATTAAGCAACAGATCTAAGGGCCATGTTAAAAAACTGCATGCGTTTTCCTACAACATCTATCAAAAATGTAATAAGCCATTTTAAGTAGTATGATGAAAGCACTTTTCATTGCATACTTCTTGATTTGCATTTCACAAAAACTTCATATTTCTGGGAATGTGTGGGCTGGTTTGCCGAAGAATAAAGTAATATGTTAATTAAATTGAAATGACAACTGTAAGAAACTGTAAAGACAGGTTTAGGTTAACGTAAAAAATGAAATATACGTAAGTATTTTTAAATCTGATTTCTTACTAAAAGTGATATGAGGTATGCAATGACAACAATTATTATAAATGAGAATAAACAAACAACTTGGTATATTTTTGTTTTTTCATGTAAGAAAGTAAATTACCTTACTCTACTAAGAAAGAAATTTCTTTATTCTTTCTTAAACATGTACATTTTCTTAGTCTTAAGTAGAATGTGAAAATATCAAATCACAATAAATATTATCAGATTTACCAGTAGGACATGAGTGATTCAAAAATACTGTAATGCTAAAAATAAAATAATTACACATATACACACATGCACACATGTAGCTATTTACTTACATTTATGTGGATATATATATCTTGATACTTTACAGAAGTACTAAGAATGTTCAAATGTTAAAAAAAATCAATCATTCCATGGAAATGAAAAATCTAAACTCAGATAACATTTAGAGATTTTAAATGATACAACTCACTTTAGCATTTCTTGTAGGGCATTGCATTGTAAAGGAAGTGGGACAATGGCAACCAAATGTTTGCTTGATTTCTACAGCTTCTTAACTTGTTACAAGATTTCTCACAATGCTGTTTTGGTTGTTAATGTTGTTTATCCAGTGTTTCTGTGGCAGAGCAAAGACTAGAAGCTTTCTACCTTGCCTCCTTGCTGATGTCACACACTCTATAAAAGTATTTTATACAATAATGTAAGAACACTTTTAAATCTAAAAATAAATCTTTAGTCAGCACATGATATTATGAAGGAAAACTCACCATAAGGCAGACAGCAAATATAAATGAGCTAAGTTAACTATAGTTAAGACAGTTGGGAATCCTAAAATAGAATGAGGGAAATGGGAAGTGGCACATATAAAGATAAACAGTTACATAAATGAAACCAAATTACATTAAACAAAAAGGAAAGGAGATATGTGATTCGTAGAAAGATTTCAGAGAACGCGTAGAGCTGTCAGTTTTAGGAATTCTGATGAACAGTAGAGGAAGGCTCTCCCAGAATATCTTGGGTTCTTGGTTATTGTACAGACAGGCTACATTTTTAGAGAAATGTTGTTCTAGTCCTAAAGTTAAGGCACCTCGTGACTCACTATAAAAGTTAATTGATTAATTACAAATCAAGCTTCAGCAGGATCAACTTCACCCATTAGTAAATTTACTACCTGACTATAAAAACAAACCAAACAAGACCCTCAAAACCCTTGAGATTCCTCAAAAAATGATAAAATCTAGAATTTCTACTTTTCCAAATGTCCAGGACACAATTACCATTTACTAGACATGCTGAGAAGCAGAAAAATGTGATACATAATTAGAAAATAATATCACAAACATGTTCAAGGACTTAAAGAAAATATGGGATTATAAGGAATGAATATACATCAAATTGTAGGAAATTAAGCTATAAACATAAGCACATAAAATTTTAGAACTGAAATGTACAATACTTGGAGTGAAAACTACAATAGACGGAAGTACAATTATATTTGAAATGGCAAAAGAAATGTTTAATCTGGGATGAAGATGAATCAGTAGAAAGTATTCAATCTCTATATCAAGGAGAGGAAACATTTAAGAAAAAAATCCAGACCTCAACAAACTATTGAATAATATTAAGTATCAAACTGCATAAAATTTAAACCTCAGAAATAGAAAAAGTTCAATCTTATATTTGAGCAAATAATGATTAAACACTTTACATATTTGTTTAAAAACATAAACTAAAGCCGGGTGCGGTGGTTCACGCCTATAATCCTAGCACTTTGGGAGGCCGAGGTGGGAGGATCACGAGGTCAGGAGACTGAGATCATCCTGACCAACTTGGTGAAACCCCGTCTCTACTAAACATACAAAAAATTAGCTGGATGTGGTGACATGTGCCTGTAATCGCAGCTACGCAGGAGGCTGAGACAGGATAATAGTTAGAACCCTGGAGGTGGAGAATGCAGTGAGCCAAGATTGTGCCACTGGATGCCAGCCTGGCAACAGAGCAAGACTCTTTGTCAATAATAATAATAATAATAAAAAATAAATAAATAAATAAATAAACTAATATATGCAAGAATCTCAGCAAAGACAAAAAAGGATAAATCCAAGATACGGTCACTAATTAATCATAGTCAAATTTTTAAAAATCAAAGTTAAGGAGAAAAGCTTAAAAGAAAAAGGACATATTGTATAACAAGGAAGAAGCAGAGTAATTATAGCTTACTCATTGTCAAAAACAATAAAAACCAGAAAAATATGACAATGTATTTACATTTCTGATAAAAATGTCAACCAAAAATATATACATGCCAAAAAAGTCATTTAAAAATGAAGATTGAGTAAAAACTAAAGCATGAAAATAATAATAAGAAGTGTTTATTTCTAATACACCTGAATACAGAAAATGTGAAAGTAGTCTGTTGAGCGTAAAGAACATTGACATAAAATGGAAACTCAGTTCTTCATGAATCACTGAAGAGCTGCAATAATAGCAAATATTTTGGTAAATATACAGTAATATTTTATTACTTTTAATCTTTTATAATATATGGCTATGTAAAGAGAAACTGGTAATACTATATTATAGGATTTATAATGTGTGTACTTATAATATTTATGAAAACCATGACATCTATGAGAAGGCATGAAAAATGAGAATAAGTAGTCATTAGTCACTTACATTACATATAAACTGATACAATATTAACTAAAAGTGTGTTTTAATAAGTTAAAAATACATATTGAAATCCCTAAGGAAAAAATAAATGTAATGTAAAAATTATAGCTAAAAAGTCAATGAAAAAGATGGGTTCAAACTATGTAACATTTCTATTTCTGTATAACAAAGTGGATTTCAGATTATCTCATTGTCATTGACCCCCTTAGGCTGGCTGAGCCTCTTCAATTTTACAATTACTGGTTAGTGCAGTAGATGATTAAAAATAAATAAATAAATGTTATGAATCACACTAGGAAAACACACACCATTGACAAAAATGTAATTTGAATGTGTCCAACTTTAGCTGCCTAGGGAAAGACAAACATATTAAGTACCTAAATGGAGAAAAGCTAGAATTATCAGTGAAGAAAACTGATCCTATGAAATATACCAAAATAGCTTGAAATCGTCTATTTAAAAATTCTGTCAATTGTGGTAAGCAAAATGCTTGACTCTCAAATATATTAATTCCAGGTACCTGTAATGTATAAATAACTTTATAAGAAAAAATTATCTTTGCAGATGGGAATAAACAAAAATATTAATATAAGAAAATTACCTGTATTTCCTGGGTAGACATAACTAAATGCAATTACAGGTAGAGGGAGATTGAACACATTCCATAGAAGAGGGGAAGTCCTTGGGGTCAGTAGGCAGAAATTGAAATGATGTGCCCACAACCAAGGAATGCAGGCAGTCATCAGAAGCTGGAAGACACAAGAAATTTACTCACTTGTAGTGGTTCCTGGGGAATGTGACCCTGCTTACACTTTTATTTCAACCCAATAAAAATGATTTTGGACATTGTCCTCTAGAACTGTGAAATAATACATTTCTTATTTTAAATCAATATGTTTCTTGTAATTTGTTATGGAAGACACAGGAACTGATAAACAATGTTTTCTCTAAAATACTTTGCTAATTAATCTCCCCAAAACTTTAACAAGATGACACACAGTTATATTAGTTTCTTCTCATACTGCTAATAAAGACATACCTGAGACTGTGCAATTTTTAAAGGAAACAGGTTTAACTGACTCACAGTTCCACCTGGGTGGGGACGCCTCACAATCATGGCAGAATGTGAAAGAGGAGCAGTCACGTCTCACATGGTGGCAGGCAAGAGGTCGTGTGTAGGGAAACTCCCCTTTATAAAGCCATCAGATATTGTTAGACTTATTCACTTTCACTAGAACTGCATGAGAAAGACCTCCACCCATGATTCAATTACCTCCCACCAGGTCACTCCCACAAACCATGGAAATTATGGAAGCTAAAATTCAAGAGGAGATTTGGGTGGGGACAGAGCCAAACCATATCATTCTGTCTCTGATCCTTTCCAATTCTAATGTCCTCATATTTCAAAATCTATCATGCCTTCCCAACAGTCCCCCAAAGTCTTAACTAATTTCAGAATTAACTCAAAAATCTACAGTCTAAAGTCGCATCTGAGACAAGGCAATAACCTTTTGCCCATAAACCTGTAAAATCAAAAGCAGTTTAGTTAGTTCTTAGATACAATGGGGGTACAAGCATTGATTAAATGCACTCATTCCAAATGGAAGAAATTGGCAAAAATGAAGGGGCCACTGGCCCCAGGCAAATCTGAAATTTAGCAGGGCAGATAAATCTTACAGCTCCAGAATGATCTCCGTTGATACCGTGTCTCATATCCAAGTCATGCGGATTCAAGAGCTGGACTTTCACAGGCTTGGGCAGTTCCATCTCTGTGGATCTGCAGGGTATACATACCCTCCTGGCTGATTTCATGGGCTGGTGTTATGTGCCTGAAGCTTTTCAGGTGCCTGATGCACAATGACTGTGGATCTCCCATTCTGGGATCTGGAAGATGGTAGCCGTCTACTCACAGCTCCAGTAGGCAGTGCCCTAGTGGGAACTCTGTGTGGGGATTTCAACCCCACATTTCCCTACTGCACTGCCCTGGCAGAGGTTCTCTATGAGGGTTCCAATCCTGCAGGACACTTCAGCATGGACATCCAGACATTTCCGTGCATCCTCTGAAATCTAGGCAGAGGTTCCCAAACCTCAATTCTTCACTTCTGTGCACCTGCAGGAAGGATGGAAGCTACCAATGCTAGGGGCTTGCACCCTCTGGAGCCATGGCCTGAACTGTGCCTTGACCCTTTTTAGCCAAGGCTGGAGCAGCTGGGACACAAAGAACAAAGTCTCTAGGCTGCACACAGCAGGGGCGCCCTGGGCCAGTCCCAAAATACTAGTTTTTTATCTTAGCCCCTGGGCCTGTAATGAGAGCAGCTGCTATGAAGGTCTCTGACATGCCCTGGAAACATTTTCTCTATTGCCTTCTGAGCCTGTGGGGATGGGGGATTCCTGGGCCCCCAAAAGTACAGAGATGCTCGGGTTGGCAGCCTCAACTAGGTAGTTGCAGCTGTGCCCAGGAGGGCAGGGTTCCCATCTATTCAACTCAGAAGGGGACATGGCTCCCACCTGTTCCTGGCTCCCACCGGCTCCATGGAGCATACAGTCCTGGCTGCCACTCTCACACTGCAGCTGGTGTCTTCACAGCAGCTGCTCGAGATGGGATGCCACTGTCATCAATTGTTAGCCTTGTGATAATGTGAATGTTAGCCTTATGATAATGTGACAATCTTCCACCTGATTTCTACTTATTACAAAATGTTCATAATTTAGTTCCTTTGCATACCCTCATAATTTTAGATCTATCATGGTAATTTCTACAAAATACCCTATGAGTATTTTGATTGGGGCTACATTGAGTACATAAAAAAAGATTGAGGATTAAATAACATTAATAATGTCAATTCTTCCAATTATGAGTATGGTATATCCTATTTAATTAAATCTAAGCATGCTTTTTCTCCTTGAAAGAAATTGTCACCGTTTTGTTAATTATGCCTCTAATAATTCATCATTTTGGTGTTTTTATGAAATTTATGTTTAAAATGTTATGTTCCAATTGTTTGTTGCTGGTATTATTATTATTATTATTTTGCTTTGTGTTTTTAAGGCAATATTTCAAAATATATTTTTAATTCTGGTAGGTTTTTAATTATTCTATTGGAGTTTTCTACATACACAATTATGTACTGTTTTGTTTTGTTTTGTTTTGTTTTTTGCTTTTTTATTGAGATAGAGTCTCTGTCTTTCCCCCAGGCTGGAGTGCAGTGGCACGATCTCAGTTCACCGCAACTTCTGCCTCCCAGCTTCAAGTGATTCTCCTGCTTCAACCTCTTGAGTAGCTGAGGATTACGGGCATGTACCATCATGCCCTGCTAACATTTTGTGTTTTTAGTTGAGACGGGGTTTCACCGTGTTAGCCAGGAAGGTCTCAATCACCTAACCTCATGATCCGCCCACCTCGGTCTCCCAAAGTGCTGAGATTACAGGCGTTACCCACCGTGCCCAGCCCACAATTATGTTCTTGAAGAACAAAAATAAATTCTAATTTGAATGTTTTTCATTTTTATCAAACAAAAATATTATTTATTCTAATATAAATTTCTATGTAACATTTCCAGGTAAAAGTAATTATGACATAATTGTATTTAATAAGAATTATCTTTTAAATAGCCATATTTTTAAAATGTCTTTAGAAATATAACTTTTTTTATTCCTCTATGTTTTTAAATTTCAATTAAGAGAAAATAAAGCTATGACAAATCTCTTCTAAATACAGCAATATTATTCACCAATCACTATATTAACTTCCAAAATGTCACATATATTACTTTCCTTAGCCTAAGATTACCCACATTTTACAGGGAAGGAGGAAACAAGTTCAAAGAGAATTTAGCGAGGTTTCAATCTGTTTGAAGCTAGCCCACATACTATATTTAAAAATATTTTTCAATAAATATACATATACATACATATATATTTGTTAAAACATTTATTTTAGATTCAAGAGGATACGTGCATGTTTGTTATATGGGAAAATTGCATATCATGGGGGTATGGTGTGCAGCTTATTTTGTCATCCAGGTAATAAGCATAGCACCTGATAAGTAGTATTTTGATAATTACCCTCCTCCCACCCTTCACTTTCAAGTAGGCCCTGGTGCCTGTTGTTTCATTCTTCGTGTTCATGAGTTCATAGTGTTCAGCTCCCACTATAAGTGAGAATATGTGGTATTTTACTTTCTATTCCTGTGTTAGTTTGATTAGAATAATGGACTCCCACTTCATCCATGTTGCTGCAAAGAACATGATTTCATTCTTTTTTACGGTGGTTTACTATTCCATGGTGCACACATATATTTTCTTTTTTCTGTCTACCGTTGATGTACATTTAGGTTTATTTCATGTCTTTGCTATTTTGAATAATGCTATGGTGAATATATACATGCATATGTCTTTATGATAGAGTGATTTATATTCATTTGGGGATATACCCAATAATGGGATTGCTGAGTCAAATGGTAGTTCTGTTTTAAGTTTTTTGAGAAATTGACAAGCTGTTTTTCACAATGGCTGAACTTAATTCACATTTCTATCATCTGTGTATAAGTATTCCCTTTTTTCTGCAACCTTACTAACATCTGCTATTAATATATTTTGACTTTTTGTAACAGCCATTTATTAGCGTGAGATGGTATCTCATTTGTGGTTTTGATTTGCATTTCTCTAGTAATTAAGGGTATTGACCAGTTTTTCAATGCTCAATGCAAACAGGGATAGTTTGACATCCTTACTTCCTATCTGGATGTCTTTTATTTTTATTTGTCAATTAATTGCTCTGGCCAAAACTTTCAATACTATGTTTAATAGGAGTGGTGAGAGTGGACATCTTTATCTTGTTTCAGTTCTCAAAAAGAATGTGTCCAGCTTGTGCCTATTCTTGAGGAGAATGCATCTAGCTTTTGCCTATGATGTTGGCTGTTGGTATGTCATAGATAGGTCTTATTATTTTCAGTTATGTTCCTTCAGTGGCCAGTTTTTAAATATCTTTTAACATAAAGTGATATTGAATTTTATTAAAAACCTTTTCTGTATCTATTCAGATAATCATGTGTTTTTTAGTTTTTAGTTCTGTGTATGTGATGTGTCTCATTATTTTGCATATGTTGAACAAACCTTGCATTCCAGGAATAAGCCTGCTTGATCATGGGGTATTAGCTTTTTCATATACTGCTGGATTCAGTTTGCTAGAATTTTGTTGAGGATTTTTGCAACTATATTCATCAATGATATTGGCCTAATGTCTTTTTTTGTAGTGTCTCTATCAGGTTTTGGTATCAGAATAATGATGTAATCACAGAATGAGTTACAAAGAAATTCCTCCTCGTTGATTTTTTGAAATTGTCTTAGTAAGCATAGTAGCAGCTCCTCCTGAAGTATCTGGTATAATTTGGTTATGAATCCCTCTGGTCTTGGGCTTTTTTTGGTTGGTAAATTTTTTGTTACTAATTCAATTTTGAAAGTCATTATTGGTCTGTTCAGGTATTCAATTTCTTCCTGGTTCAATTGTGGGAGGTGGTATGTTTCTACGAATTTGTCTAATTCTTCTCAGTTTTCTAATTTGTGTGCCAGAGATATTCATAGTAGTCTCTGAGTTTTATTTATTTTTTTATTTCTGTGGAGTCAGTGGTAATATCTCCTTTGTTATTTCTGATTGTGTTCATTTGAATCTTCTCTTTTTCTTTATTAGTCTAACTACTGATCTATAAATCTTATTCTTTCAAAAAACAGTCTCCTGAATTAGTTGATCTTTTGTATTTTTTCTCTCAATTTTCTTCATTTCAGCTCAAATTATTGTTGTTTTGGTTATCTAGTCTTAAGCTAGCTTTAGGATTGATTTGCTTTTATTCTCACATTTCCTTTAGGTATGACGTGAGGTTGTTAATTTGAGATTTTTCTAACTTTGTTATGTGAGCATTTAATGCTATGAATTTCCCTCTTAACACTGTTTTAGCAGCACCCCAGAGATTCTTGTATGTTGAATCTTTGTTCTCATTAGTTTCAAAGAATTTCTTGATTTCTGCCTTAATTATTTTGTTTACTTAAAGTCATTAAGGAGCAGGGTGTTTTGTTTCCATGTAATTGTATGGTTTTCAGCATTTCTTTAAGGTACTGATTTCTATTTTTACTGACCTGATGTTTGAGAATTTGTATTATATGATTTATTTATTTTTTTCTTTTTCTACTTGATGATAATGGTTTTATCACCAATCATGTGGTCAGTTTTAGAGTATGTGCCATGAGAAGATGAGAAAAATGTATATTCTGTTTTGAGGGATGGAAAGTTCTATAGATGTCGGTTAGATCCGTTTGGTCAAGTGTGAAATTCAAGCCCAAATATCTTTGTTAATTTTCTGCCTTGATAATCGAATACTGTCGCTGCGAAGTTGATGTCTTCCACTATTATTAAGTATCTCTGTAGATATCTAAGACCTTGTTTTATGAATATGGGTGCTCCTATGTTGGGTGAACATATACTTAGAATAGTTAGACCTTCTTGTTGAATTGAACACGTTATCAGTATGTACCCTTTTTGTCTTTTTTGATCATCCTTGGTTTAAAGTCTGTTTAGTCTAAAATGAGAAGAGTAACCTCTGTTTTTCCCTGTTTTCCATTTGCTTGTTAGGCTTTTTTCTCTATGCCTTTACTTTGAACCTATGGGAGTCATTTCATGTGAAATAGATTTCTTAAAAACTGCATATAGTTGGGTCTCACTTCTTTTTTTTTTTTTTAGCTTTTTTTTTTGCTTTTTTTTATTATTATACTTTAAGTTCTAGGGTACATGTGCACAACGTGCAGGTTTATTACATATGTATACTTGTGCCATGTTGGTGTGCTGCACCCATCAACTCGTCAGCACCCATTAACTCATCATTTACATCAGGTATAACTCCCAATGCACTTCTTTATCCAACTTGATAGCTGTTCAAATATTTTAATTGGGAAATTTAGCCCATTTTTATTCAGGTCGATATCTGGAGATTTGATCCTGCCATTGTATTGTTAGCTGGTTATTGTGCAGACTTAATTGTGTAGTTGCTTAGTAGTGTCAAAGATATGTGTTTAAATGTGCCATTGTGGTGGCCAGTAGTGGTCTTTTATTTCCAAATTTAATACTCCCTTAAGGAACTCTTCTAAGGTACGTTTCATGGTAATGAATTATCTTAGCATCTGTTTATCCAAAAGGGACCTTTTTTATCCTTAACTTATGAAGCTTAGTTTACTGGACACAAAATTGTTGGTTGTAATTTCTTTTCTTTAAGAGTGATGAATATAGGCCCTCAAATCTCTTTTGGCTCACAGTGTTTCTGGTGAAAGGTTCACTGTTAGCCTGATGGGGTTACCTCTGTAGGTAATCTGCCCTTATTCTCTAGCTGTCTTTTACCTTTTTGTTTCATTTCAACCTTAGAGAATCTGATAACTCTGTGCTTGGAAATAATCATTTTGTATAGTGTCTTGCAGGGGTACTCTACATTTCCTGACTTTGAATTTTAGCCTTTCTAGCAAGGTTGGTGAAATTTTCATGGATGATATTCTCACATATGTTTTTCAAGTTAGTTCCTTTCTCTCCTTGTCTTTTAAGGATACCCATGAGTTGTAGTTTTGGTGACTTTACATAAGCCCATATTTCTCAGTGGATTGTTCATTATTTTTTATTCTTTTGTCTTTGTTTTTGTCTTATTGAGTTATTTCAGATAGCTAGTCTTTGAGCTCTGATGTACATTCCTCAGCTTGAATGAGTTTTCTGTTAATATTTGACATTGTATTATGAAATTCTTGAAGTGAGTTTTTTAGCTATATCTGATTAGTTTCGTTCTTTCTTAAAATCGCCATTTCATTTTTCACCTCCTGCATCATTTTATTGTATTCCTTAGTTCCTTTGATTGGGTTTTAACTATCTCCTGAATCTTAGAGATCTTCCTTTATTTTCATATTCTAAATTATATTTCTATAATTTCAGCCATTGCAGTCTGGTTAAGAATTGTTTCTGGAGAACTAATGCAATTGCATGGATGTAAGAAGATGCTCTAGTTTTTTGAGTTGCCTTAGTTCTTATGCTGGTTCTTTTTTATATATGTGGGCTACTTCTTTAGTCTTTGAAGTTGCTTTCCTTGGAATTTTTTTTTCTGCTTTTATCTTTTTTTAATATCCTTAGGGGTTTGAAAGTGGTATAATATAAGTTTAGTTAACTGACTTTGTTTCTGGAACATTTTTCAGAAATAGAAAATCAAATATTATATGTTCTTACTTATAAGTGGGAGCTAAGTTATGAGGACCCAATAACACAAGAATGATGTAATGGACTTTGGGGACTCAAAGGGAAGGGTGGGAGGTAGGTGAGCTAAAAGTCTGTACATTAGGTTCAGTGTACACTGCTCAGGGATGAGTGAACCAACATCTTAGAAGTCACCACTAAATAACTTACCCATGTAAGCAAGCACCACATAAAAAATGTATATTCTCTAAAAAATAAAAAAAATAAAAATAAAATAAAATAAAGAGAGAGACCTGACAAATATCCTCTTCAAATTTTAAACCTTCAGGCAGAATAAAGCAAATGAAGAGTGTGAAAAATAACAACAACAAAAAACCTCAAACTAATACAAATAGTAGGAAAAATATCATTAAACGCTTATAATAATAACAATAATTACAATATATTCTACAACACTAATGTTCTGTGTTTCAATGGAAACAGATTTAGATCATATTGCCAAATTTTCTGGTAAGTAATTCATTTTCATTTGCTTGATTTCAAAGTTTTAAAAGATACAATCTTATTTTAAGAATTTAAAAACAAAAAAAAGTTTTAAAGGAAAAAAAGTAATAGTCTTCATAGTTTCCACTATCCTCCTCTCTTAAATTATTTTTCACTCTCAATCTCTGTGGCAAACAATGGTAACAGACTAAAATTTAAACCTGTTGTAACTTTTTTTATGCTCATATAGACAGATATACACATAGATGCAGATAACTGTGACTGGAACATTTTGTGTATTTATGTTTATGGATCGGAAATCATATATACTTGTTTAACAAAAGAAAAATCCAGTGCAGTTCTACTCTTTGCTCCCTTTAGGTAAGGTGTTTTGCTTCCTCTGGCTTTTTTCAAGATTTATTCTGTCTTTGATTTTCTGCAGTTTGAACATGATATGCCTACATTTAGACTTTTATATTTATTCTGCTTAGTGTTTTCTGAATGTCCAATATCTGTAGTTTGGCAGATGACATTAATTCTAAAAAATTCTTCATTACTATACTTTAAATATTTCTTCAGCTTTTCTATCTCTTTCTTATACTTCTGATATTTGTTTATTTTACACCTTTAATAATAGTATCACTGTTCTTGTATATTGTTTTACTTTTCTTTATTCTTTTTTTTCTTTTTGCAGTTTAGTTATTGCCATGCCTTCAAATTTACTTCAACTTGGCTGTGTTCATTATATTGAAGAGCCCATAAAAGGCACTTTGGGTTTCTTGCATCTCCTTTTGATGCTTTTTCAATGTTTCCATCTATCTGTAGATATCACTGCTATGTTCAGGCAAGTCATTTACTTTTTCCATTAAATCCCTCAAAGTACTACATAGCTTTTTCTAAATTCCTGGTCTGATAATTTGAAAATTCCTGCCATATCTGGATCTGCTTCTCATGATTATTTCCTCACTTCAAACTTTTTTTTTTTTTGTATTTTAGTATTATGTAATTTTTTTGTATAAAGCCATACATGAGGTATTGTGGAGAAACTGAGGTAGATTGGCTTTTAGTATGAGGTTTCATGTTTATTGGGCTAGGAGTTAGACTCTTCCCTGTTACATCCAGCTGCAGGTGTCAGACGCTAAAATATTCTGCTGTGCCCTTGTTTTTGTCTCCCCTGCTGTCTTTGAGTTTCTCTGTCAGGCTTTTAAAAAATCTGGGGTGTGCGATTATTTTCCTTCTATGCCTCTGCTATTATATAGTAGCCCTACTGATTTCCTAGGAAGATATGGGGATAGGGAAAGTGATTAATAGTCTTATGGTTATGTCTCACTGTTTTAGTAAGCCTGTACCCCCGGGCTGTAACCTTCACAACACAGCTGTGTTGGAACCATGACGTCCAACACAGGTGAGATAAGGCTAGATAGAGGAAAATGTAACTGGCAATTTAGTCTATGGAAGACTAAAGTGGGCTGGAGTTATGCATTTCCCTTCCCCAGGTTGGTCAATGTCTAGTACGGTAAAGTAGTTTCACTTGAGAGCCGGCCTTCATAAGGATAAATAAATTATCTAGGTGTAAAAATACATCCTGCCTAGAGCATGAGGGTTTTTTTCTCTTATCTTCTCTTGAGAACTTAGGAGGGTTCCTGGAGGTAAGAGTCATGAATGTGTACCCTCTCAATACTCTTCTTCCCCAGAGTTTTTAACTCTCAAGCTTTTCCACATTAAGCCTCCAGCAATTCATTGATTACAGTATAAGTTTTTCTGCCACCTTACCAGGTTCAGCAGTGGACTGCTGCTCTTGGGTTTCTGTTACAGCAAGTTGTGATTCTCTGTATCTGTCTGTCTGTGTCCCAAGTTTGGGGTGCAGAAATTTGCCCTATGACTTCAATTTTCTGATGGCTCTAATAATAATTGTCAGTGTTCTGTTTGTTGGGTTCTTTCTTGTTATAAGCACAAGAGCAACAACTTTCAAGCCTTCTACCTGCCTTTCTATTTTGCCATTATTAAATAAATTATGAGTATCACCATGATTCTTTAATCCTACGTTTGGCTTTTAAAATAATTTTCATAGTTTTTTATAAATTTATAAATTACTTCATATATTATGACTACACTTTTTGGTGTTATCTTTTTATTCCTCTTGGGTTTGCATTATCTTCCCTGTCTCTATCAAACTATTGACATTGTTATTTCTCTTTCCCTTTTCTGTATCTATGTTAGCAAGTTGTTCTTTCTCTGTTCACACAATCATGCATGTGTACACACACACACGCGCACACACCTTTTTAAATACATAATTATAAGATATTCCTTTACATCAGTACACTGAAAAAAATTTGCTTTCCTTGTAACTGCCCACCCCTAAAGACAGGTGTATCATATACTATTTTGGGAGGCCCTGTGCTATTCATCTAAGATGTGCAAGACCTACAAGAGTTAATTTTCACTTCTGAACACGTGATATAAACAAAGACACTCTGTTTCCCTTTTCCTTATTATAAGTTCAAATTATAAATGATTCATTCACCAGGCTCTGAATACTTGAACACAAACTGCACACACACACACACACAAGTATCTATGTTTGTGTGTGTATGTGTATTTACACACAAACATATATAATCATATATAAACATGTATACAAATACCACACATAAAATGTATTATTAAATGTACGTAATATTGTTTAAAAAAGAAGCTTCTTTTGCAGTGTGTATTAAAAATAAATTATCCCAACTTCAGTGTATATACAATACAGAAGCATTGACACTTTTTGAGTCTTTTAAAACATGTTACTTTTCTTAAAGATGTTTGTGAAAAGAGTCTAATTCAGAAGTTATTATGATAATTGTCTGTAAACTTTTATAACCACCTGCCAGGGAAAATGTCAAGAAAAGAAAAAGATGATGGTGAATTAAGCCATCTCTAAAAGGAATTTTTATTTTTAGTAAATATTTCTTCAATTTAAAAACAAAATGAAATTCATCTACACCCAGGTTTATATCAGCATTATTCAGAATAGTCGAAAGATAGAAGCAACCCATGTCATTGATAAATAAATAAAATGTGATATATACAAATAATGGACTGTTATTCAGCCTTAAAAGACAAAGAAATTCTGACACATGCTAGAATATGGATTCATCTTATAGACATGCCATGTGAAAAAAGCAAGTCACAAAAGGACAAATAATATAATTCCATTAATATGAGGTACCTAAAATAATCAAATTTATAGAGTCAGAAAGTTGAATGCACTTTGCCAGGCACTGAGGGAAGGAGGGTTGAGAAACTGTTGCTTCATGGGTACAAAGTATCAGTCAATGAAGTGAATGTGAATGTACTTAGATCCACTACATTTTACACTTAAGAATGTTTGAAATGGTAAATTTTACATGTGTTTTACCACGAAAAATAAATTCATCTGTGACATACTAGCAACTAAAGGTTTTGTACAGACAGGAACCTGAAAATGAATAAAATAGCTACCATATAAAATAGCTAATGGAAATATAATTTTCAAAAGTAACATATGAACAAAACTACCAATTCTTTCATTTGTTACAGTAAGCATGGTAGACATGTTCTTTGACCTGTTAGATATATCCAACTAAGACATATATTTATTAACATTTCACAAATGACTTAGATAAAAAGAGCACATTAGTAACTTTTACATTTAAATTTTATAGCAAGTAAGAAAATTTGCTATTATTCATCTCAAGCATTATGTAACTTGAAATCACGATGTGGGCCGTTGTGTGTTGTGCATGATTGTGTGTATATGTGAAAAGGACAGAGAGAGAGAGAATAAGATATAAAGAAAGAACTGACATAAAACATTATTTTAAAAGGGAATAACTGCATTTTCTATTTCAGCTTATAGTATGTTAAGGAGGCCAGGGATAAGGTAAATGTAAGATGCTGAATATATTAAAAATATACAAAACTGGAACCTTTTTTAATAATACATCAAACACAGAAATATTATCTTAAATTCAATCTACGTGAGAGGTAGGACCATTTAGAAAAGTAAATTAAAGCCTGTCTTTCACTACACTCTTGTAATGTTCTGAAATTCAATTTGGTATAACTAATAGACTTGGGACTTCACACTAAAATTTTATAATTGAAATACATAGTCATGTGTCCAGAATTGGTGGGTTCTTGGTCTCGCTGACTTCAGGAGTGAAGCTGCAGACCTTTGGGGTGAGTGTTACAGTTCATAAAGGTGGCATGGACCCAAAAAGTGAGCAGTAGCAAGATTTATTGCAAAGAGCCAAAGAACACATCCACAGCATGGAAGTACACCTGAGATGTTTGCAGCTGCTGGCTCAGGTGGCCTGCTTTTATTCCCTTATCTGGACCCATCCACATCCTACTTATTGGTTCATTTTACAGAGAGTTTTTTGGTCCGTTTTACAGACAACTGATTGGTACGTTTTGACAGGGTG
This sequence comes from Macaca mulatta, assembly GCF_049350105.2. Classification (NCBI taxonomy): domain Eukaryota; kingdom Metazoa; phylum Chordata; class Mammalia; order Primates; family Cercopithecidae; genus Macaca; species Macaca mulatta. The sequence continues at coordinate 74,863,982 of NC_133407.1, read as the reverse complement.
CTGATTGGTGCATTTACAATCCCTCAGCTAGACACAAAAGTTCTCCAAGTCCCCTACCTATTAGCTAGACACAGAGTACTGATTGGTGCTTTTACAAACCTTTAGCTAGACACAGAGTGCTGATTGGTGCATTTACAAACCTTTAGCTAGACAGAAAAGTTCTCCAGGTCCCCACCCAACCCAGAAGCCCAGCCAACTTCCACTCTCAATGGCTGGGGAAGGACTTTGCGGCATCTAGCCCGTGCACTCCAGCAGTCCAGAGGGAGCTGTCCCCAGATCAAAACCAGCAGGCACTGGCCAGCCACGTGGAGTGTGGGCCCCACCGAGCCTGTGCTTACCAGGAACCCACACCGTCCCGCACGTCCCGTCCGTGCAGCCCCGGCTCCGGTCCACGCCTCTCACTCCACACCTCCTGCAAGCAGAGGGAGCGGGCCTCGGCCAGACCCAGAGAGGGGTCCCCACAACGCAGGCGCAGGCTTATGGGATCCTCGACCTGGCCAGAGTGGACGCCCAGGCCCAGGAGATGCAGGGACAAGTGAGGGCTGCTATCACGTTGTCACTTCTCAGTCATACTTACTTTAGCTTTGTATTCAGGATGCTTTTCCAATTCATGTTGGGGCAGCAGTCAGACAACCATCATTGTCCATTATTGACTCCATAGACAATGTTTTAGGCTTGTGGTGTGCCATTTAATCCAAAGGACGTTTTTATGATAAAGGCATGTTTCTTCTCCTTAGCTATCATTATTTACTTATAGAAATATCCAAGCCTGATACTCTTTGATAGGTTTATGTCCTCATGACATTTAACAGGTTTATGTCGTCAAGTATTTGGTTTGCTTTTGTTAATTTCATTTATTATATATGTATATAGTATACGTGTGTGTGTGTGTGTGTATATATATATATATATATTTTTTTTTTTTGGAGTCTTTGTCACACAGGCTGGAGTGCAGTGGCACAATCTGGGCTCACTACAACCTCCTCATCCCAGGTTTAAGCAGTTCTCCTGCCTCAGTTTCCTGAGTAGCTGGGACTACAGGCCTCAGCCTTCTGAGTAGCTGGAAGTACAGGAGCATACCACCACGACTGTCTGTCTGTTGTAGTTTTAGTAGAGACAGAGCTTAACCATATTGGCCAGGCTGCTCTAAAACTCCTGGCTTCAACTTTTCCACCGACTTCAGCCTCCCAAAGTTCTGAGGTTATAGGCATCAACTACCACACCTGACCCTATTTATCATATCTTTAAATAATGTATATATTTGATTTATTTTTAAATTTCCATTTCAACCTCAAGCTCAAGCAATCTTCCCACCTAAGCCCCCAGAGTAGCTGGGACTAAAGACGTGTGCCACCACACCCGGCTAATTTTATTTTTTGTAGAGACGGGATTTTGCCACATTGCTCGGGCTGGTTTCAAACTCCTAGGCTCAAGACATCCACCCTCCTGAACCTCCCAAAGTGCTGGAATTACAGCCATGTACCATCATGTCTCGCCTTATTTTATTTACATTTTTATTATTTTACCTCTATGTTATTTTTGTCTGGGCCTAAGCTAAGAAATGTTTCCTGAGAACTATGACTGCTGATATCTTATTTTCTTCCGTATTTTCAGCTTCTAAATTGTTTTTTATAGGTTGCATTTGTGTCTGTATAGTCAGATTTTTAGACAATGATATGAACATAGGTTTTGCTGAAACATGTCAAACCCCTAAGGCTGGAAGCTATATGACGTTTGATTTTTGTGGGTGTTTAAAAGCACATTCAAATTTAAAATGGTTCTCATTGCACTCTCGGTTTTAGGTGCCACAGCATTCACCCTGGCCTGCACTGGTTTTGCACAATATGGCCCAGACAGCGGAGGTTGGGGAAGACTCTCTAGTTCTTCTGTAGCTGTTTTCCCAAAATATCTCTGGTAAATTACTGGTTAATTTCCTACTCAACCCCAAACTAAACAGCCTCAGTCTAAATAAACTGTCAGTTTCCCATGTCTTTTGCTATAACTTTTGCTTGACCAAGACATGTGTTTTGCCCACTCTCAACCCTCAACATAAAATATCGTATTTACTCTCTCTGACAGCAAAGCTACTGGTTTCTATTGCCAACATCACCCACTGAAACTAGTTTTCTGCATAGCTTGCATGGGGGTGGGGGACTGGGGAAGAGCAAATTCTATGAAACAGCTGTGACGATTTCACAAGAAGTCATTGCCATGAAATGTAGATGTAGCAACTTTGGATTAAATTTCATTCCCAATATTACATAACAATCAATGCTATCTATTTCTAAAACAGAAAATGTTCACGCATTAAGGAAGTGTGGATTTTCTTCACTCCCCAACCCTTAGAATCCCATAGTTTTTTCTTTATCATCTTGCCTATACTAAATAACTTATGTAAGAGGAACTACACAGTATTTGTTCTTTTGTGTATGAATTATTTCAGTTAGCACAGTATTTTTAAATTTTTAGTATTTATGGGTACATAGTATATTTACGTAGTTCATGGGATATTTTGATACAGGCATACAATGTGTAATAATGCTATCAGAGCAAATGGGATATCTATCACTGCAGTCATTTATCTTGAGGTGAATGCATTACATACATTCAAATTACACTTTTATTATTTAAAAATGTGCAATAAATTTTTGTTGACTATAGAAACTATATTATGGTATCAAATACTAGATCTTATTAATTCTAACTATATTTTTGTACTCATTGATCATCTTCACTTTCCCACTCTGCACCACTACCATTCCCAGCCTCTTATGTCCATGGTACTACTTTCCATCTCCATGAATTCAGTTGCTTTAATTTTTAAGTCCCATAAATCAGTGAAAAATTGCAAAGTTTGCCTTTCTGTGCCTGACTTATTTCACTTGATATAATGTTCTCCACGTCAATCCATGCTGCAAACGACATATTTCATTAATTTTTATGGCTGAATAGTACCCCATTGTGTGCATGTACCACATTTTCTTTATCCATTCACCTGCTGATGGACTCATAGGTTGCTTCCAAATCTTGGCTGTTGTGAATTCTACTGCAATAAACACAAGAGTGCAGATAGTTCTTTGATATACTAATTTTCATACTTTGACTAATTACCTAGCAGTGGGATTGCTGGATAAAATGATGGTTCCATTTTTACTTTTCTGAGGAGCCTCCATACCGTTATCCATAGAGGTTGTACTAATTTACATTTCTGCCAACAGTGTACAAGGGTTCCCTTTTCTCTATATGTTTGACAACATTTTTTATTTCCAGTCTTTTGACTAAAGACAAATTTACCTGCAGTGAAATTGTCTCTCATCGCTTAGTTTTGATTTACATTTCTCTGATCAATGATATTGAGTATCTTTTCATATACCTTTTGCCATTTGTCTATCTTCTTTTGAGAAATATCTATTCATATCTTTTGTTCATCTAACTAGAGTATTCCCTATAGAGTTTTATTGGGATTATTATGTATTCTGGTCATTAATCATTTTTCTGATGGATACTTTGCAAATATTTTCTTCCGTTATATGGGTGGTCTTTTCACTTTCTTGAATGCCTTCTTTGCTGTGCAGAAGCTTTTTAATTTGATGTGATATCATTTGTCCATCTTTTTTTTTTTTTTTTTTTTTGGTATCTGTGCTTATGAGGTATTGCTTAATAAATCTTTGCTCAGACCGATGTCCTGTAAATTTTTTCCAATATTTTCTTTTAGAATTTCATAGACTGAAGTTTTAATGTATTTAGATTTGATTTTGGTACATGGTGAGATATGAGATCTAGTTTCATTCTTCTGAACATGGATATCCAGTTTTCCCAGCCCCATTTAATGAATTTATTGTGTATGTTCTTGGCACCTTTGTTGAAAATGAGTTTAGTATGAATATATGGGTTTATTTTTATTTTTTCTATTCTGTTCCATTGGTCTGTGGCATTTTTTATGCCAGTACCATGCTGTTTTAGATACTATAGCTCTGTAGTATAATTTAAAGTCAGGTAATATGAGTCCTCCGGTTTTGTTTTGTTTTTCCTCAGGATAACTTTATCTATTTGTGTCTTTTATGGCTCCATATACATTTTAGATTTTTTTTTCTATTTCTGTGAATAATGTCATTGGCATTGTGACAGGAATTGTATTGACTCTACAGATTGCTTTGGACAGTATAAATATTTAACAATATTGATTCTTCTAATCAATTAACAATATCTTTTCATTTTTTGTGTCTTCTTTAATTTCTTGCATTAATTTTTGTTGTTTTTATTGTACAAATATTTCACTCTTTTGGTTGGATTTATTCCTATATCTTATTTTATTTCTAGCTATTCTACAATTCTAAATGAAATTAATTTCTTGATTTCTTTTTCAGATTGCACACTGTTGATATATGGAAAGGCTACTGATTCATGCATATTGATATTGTATTCTACAACTTTGCTGAATTTGATTATCCACTCTAATAGGTTTTTGGTGGAGTCTTATTTTCCCCATATAAAAGATTATATCATCTGCAAACAAGGATAATTTGAAGTCATTCTTTCCTATTTGAATGCCTTTTTTTTTTTTCTTTTCCTTATTTAATTCCTCTACCTTGACTTTCAAAACTATGCTGAATAACAGTGGTGAAAGTGAACAACAGTGAACACCTTGTCTCATTCTACATCTGACAGTTTATTTGTAAGCCTTATGATAATCTAAATTTTAAAAACCTTAAAACCTAAAACCCTTAAGAGAACTTGTTGAAGTTACTGTTTTTAATAGTTTCATCAGTCAGTCTTTCTACTGAAGACAGGAGTAATCTACACACCACACCTTCAGGCTTTCATTTGTTCCCATTCAATACAATGCTAGGTGTGGTCCATTCAGCACAATACTAGGTGTGGTACTGTCATATATGGTTTTTATTGTGTTGAGGCATGTTCCTTCTATACAGTTTGTTTGAGGGCCTTTTTGTTTGTTTGTTTTTATCATGAAGAGATGTTGAATTTTATCTAATGCTTTCTCAGCATCAATTGAAATAATTTTTTTCATCATTTATTCTGCATTATTTTCATTTTCTTTTTCTTTTTCTTTTCTTTTCTTTCTTTCTTTTTTTTTTTTTTTTTTTTTTTGAGACAATTCACTCTGTCATCCAGGATTGAGTGAAACGATGCTTTCTCAGTTCACTGCAACCTCCGCCTTCTGGGTTCAAGTAATTCTGCTGCCTCAGCCTCCCTAGTAGCTGGGTAATTTTTGTATATTTAGTAGAGATGGGGTTCCACCATATTGGCCAGGCAAGTCTCGAACTTCTGACCTTAGATGATCCACCCACGTTGGCCTCCCAAAGTTCTGGAATCACTGCCGTGAGCCACTGCATCCGGCCCATTTATTCTATCTATATTGGGTATCACATTGATTGATTTGTGTACACTGAACCAACTTTGCATCCCTGGGATAAATCTCACTTGGTAATAATCAATGGCCTTTTTAACGTGTTACTGAATTCAGTTTGCTAGTAGTTAGTGAGAATTTTTCCATCAATGTTCATCATACTGGGGTTGTTTTTTATTTATATATATTTTTATGTTTTTGATGTGTCTTTGCTTTTAGTATCAGGGTAATAATGGCTTCATATAATAAATTTGAAAGTATTCACTCCTCAATTCTTTAAAATAGTTTGAGTAGAATCGATATTAGTGCTTTAAAGTTTTACTAAAATTTAGTAGTGATGCCATCAGTTTCAGGGGGCTTTTTTTTTTTTTTTTTTGCTGGGAGTCATTTTATTATGACTTGATCTCATTTCCTGTTATTGATATGATCAGTTTTGAATTTCTTCATGGTTCTATTTTGATATGTTGCAGGTGCCTAGGAATTATTCCATTCCTTCTAGATTTTCCAAATTATTAGCATATAGATGATCATAGTACTCTCTAATGATCCTTTGTATTTCTGTAATATTGGTTGTAGGGTCTCTGATTGTATATATATGTGTGTGTGTGTGTATATATATATATATATTTTTTTTTTGATATTCTCTCTTTTTCTTAGTCTGGCTAAAAGCTTGTCAATCTTTACTTTTCAAATAATGACCCTTTTGCAGTACTGATTTGTGTATTGTTTTGTTTCAATTTCATTTATTTCTGCTCTTATCTTTATTCTTTATTTTCTTCTACTAATTTTTTATTTGATTAGCTCTTGTTTTTCTGTTTATTTAAGATGCATTGTTAGGTTGTTTATTTGTAGTTTTTCTACTTTTTCGTGTTGGCTCTTATTTGTAGAGGACTACGTGCCCGCAAACGAGGTGTTCCCAGTAAGTCCTGCTCTTGCAAACGAAGCAGGGTGTTCCCAATAAGTCCTGCTCTTACAAACGAAGCAGGGCATTGGGGGCTTGTTTATGTGTAAACATCTTGAAAATCCAGAAAGTCAGGGAAAGGTCAGAAAAACAACAATGTGTCTTGTGACTTGGTAACATTCCACAAACGACTGTATAAAATAAAGCAGAGCTCGCCATTCGAGGTGGCCACCATGTTTGTCTTGTCTTGTGTTGTCTTGTGTGTTCATTCCTTTGTTTAGTAAACATGCGGACCCCAACATCTGGCACAGTGAGCAGGGTCCGTGGCTCCATGAGAGCAAGGAACCAGAGGGGGAACACCCCGGGCAGGTAAATAAAGAGAGGGCGACCCACGGGAAAATTATGGGGAATTCCACCTCTCTGACCTCTGAATATTTGCGGTTACTCCAGGGACTGTTGATGTCTATAGGAGTAGAAGTTAGTTAAGGAACATAAGACTTTGAAGTGATTGTTTGCCCATGTTGAACAACATTGTTATTGGTTTCAATATCAAACCAAAGTGCAGTTAAATCGAAAGGAATGGTTACAAGTGGTTAAAGTATTGCATCGAGCTCATCAGCAAGGGCAAATGATGCCTCTGACTTTGTGGACTTTGTGTGTAGTTCCATTACTCAGGCATTAGAGTTACTTGAAACTGACTCAGAGCATGGCGATACTGCCACAGGAGGTGAGGCATCTGAAGCTTTAGAGAGGAATGATCCTAGAGAGGAACATATTTACGCCCCGGTTGTTGAGGACAAGGAATTGTAAAAAGAACTAATGCCTCCTTCATCTGAAGGAAATTCTGATTTGCAGCGCATTTTAGAGATGTTACAATAGTTGTTAAAATTGCAAGGTACCGCTGCTCCTGTTTCTCCTATCTCTCCACCATGAGCCTTCCCTGTTAACTTCTCTTCTGCTCCTTTGGCTCCACCTCCAACCTCTTTGCCTATGTCAGCTCAGGTTTCCTCTGTGCCTCTTCCTCCTGTAGGAGAAAAGAAGGAATCGAAGGAAAAGGATGATTTTGAGGAATTAGATTTATTCCCAATGACATGGGCTGTTTTCGGCCCCAATACTCCGTTCCCAAACAGTGGCCAGAATGTGACTTTTACAGCCCTACAATTTAAATTTTTGAAAGAAATGAAAGCTGCAATTTCTAATTATGGACCTCAGTCACCGTTTGTTCTTGGCCTTCTCGATTCCTTCTCTTTAGAACATGTGATGATTCCTATTGACTGGGAAACGTTGGGACAGGCTGCCCTTGATCATTCGCAATGGCTTCAGTTAAAAAGTTGGTGGTGGGAGGAAGCAAGAGTACAAGCTAGAAAAAATGCTACCCGAAATCCCCCAGGACCTACTGAAGAGCAGCTTACGGGTTCAGGACAATAGGCCACTCTTAATGCTCAGGCAGGCCTAGATGATATTGCTCTCACTCAGATTAAAGCCTTGTTTATAAAAGCGTGGACTAAGGTTGAAATAGCGGGTAAAACTTCTTTATCTTTTGTAAAGATCCTACAAGGAGCCACTGAGTCGTATCCAGATTTTGTAGCCTGTCTTCAAGATGCTGTATTAAAGACTGTAGGTTCAGGCCCTGCTGCTAAAATTCTTTTGGATACTCTGGCTTTTGAGAGTGCTAATCTGCGTCCTCTAAAAGCTAGTGGAGCTGATTTAGCTGAATACATTCGGGCTTGTGCAGGTGTTGGAGGAGCTATTTACAATGCTCAATTGTTTGCTGGGGCACTTTCTAAGGCTTTAAAAGGCAATTCTAAACAAGGTATATGCTATCAATGTGGGAAACCCGGTCATTTTAAAAAAGAATGCCGGAAAAAAATTAGGCTCTTCTGCTCTAAAAGAAAAAAGGTTACCATCTGATATGTGTAAACGATGTGGCAAGGGTCGACATTGGACCAATGAATGCCATTCAAAAACTGATAAAAGTGGGAATGTATTGTCACCCCTCTCGGGAAACGGGAGCTGGGGCCCGCAGGCTTGGGGTCCCAACTGCAATGCAGGCCTACCCCAGTACCCAGTGAGCAGTGACTTACAACATCAAGGAATGACCTCGAGTCCTCCTTAAAGACATCTTACCCTACCCCAGTTTCTCAGCTTTATGCTGCCACTAAGCAGAGTGCTGCTGCTGACCTAGCTATTGTCCAACCTTATACTTTATCTCCTAATGGAGGAATATATAAGTCGGCTACTGGAGTGTGTGGTCCTTTGCCAAAGGGACATGTAGGACTTTTACTAGGTTGAAGCAGCAGCGCTATGCAGGGGTTGATGGTGGTCCCAGAAATTATTGATCCTGATTTTACTGATGAAATATTTATTATGGTACAAGTCTCACAATTGATGCACCTAGAGGCAGGGGAACATATTGCACAATTGCTTTTATTGCTCTTTTTTTTTCCTTTCTTATCTAGAGATGTGTGTCATCAAGGAGGTTTCGGTAGTACTGGGAAAACTGTTTTCTGGGAAACTAGTTTCTGATCAAAAACCTTTATGTTCATTGCAAATTAATGGGATACTTTTTGAGGGGTTAGTCGACACAGAAGCAGATATATCTATTATATGTTTGGCTCAATGGCCTGATCATTGGAAAAAGAAACATATATCAGTTACTCTATCCGGCCTAGGTACTGCTTCTATAGTCTACTAAAGTGTCGAGCCCCTGAGCTGTGTAGAACCTGAACAACAACAAGGAAAAGTGTTCTTTTATACTGTTTCCATTAATATTAACCTTTGGGGCCGTGATCTTTTACAACAATTTGGTGCCTTTTTAAGCATTCCTCATATTTCTTCAGCTGCCAAAAATATGATGTTCAAAATGGACTACAATCCTTTAAACTCTTAGCCACTGTCCACAAGCCTCAAACTTTACAATTGAAGTGGAATACTACAACTCCTGTTTGGGTGGAACAGTGGCCATTATCTAAAGAAAAACTTAAGGCTTTAAAGAATTTAGTTAAGGAACAATTGGCCGAGGGGCATATTGAACCAAGTACTTCTGCATGGAATTCCCCTGTGTTTGTCTTGTCAAAAAAAAAAGGAAAATGGCACTTATTAACTGATCTTAGAACTGTAAATACTTGTATTCAACCTATGGGGACTTTATCCCCTGTAGCAAAAGAAAAATTGTCATTTGTAGAAAATAAAATTAGTGAAGCTCACCTTGATTATGTTGCACCCAATCTTTCACTTTCGTTGTGTCTTTTCATACTCCCCATTTGCCGATGGCCATTTTACACCAAGATAATAATATTCTGGAGTGGCTGTTTTTGGCTAATAAAGCCATTAAGAAAATTCACCCATATATTGATAAATTGTCTGAATTAATTATTAAAGGATGACATCGAGCTCGTCACTTGCTTGGTGCTGACCCTATAAAAATTATTACTCAATTATCTAATCAATACATTGAAGCTCTGTTGGAAATTCATAAGGGTTGACAAGTGGCTTGCACTGAGTATACTGGTTCTTTTTCTCAAAATAAATTATTTGCTTTTCTGCAACAATATTCTTTATTGCCATATAATCCTATCTCTTACACTCCAGTTAAAGGTCCCACCTTTTTTACTGATGCTTCAAGCAATGGAAAGGCTGGATACTGGACTTCAGACAATTCAAAAATTTCTCACTATCCATTTGAATCAGTACAACAAGGAGAACTTTTTGCCATTCTTATGGTTCAACAAGACTGGCCTATATGTAACTAAATATATTTCTCAGATTTTTTACCATTATTTCCTCAAACTCCTTTACAAAAATTATTTTCTTTATTATTTGTAACTCTTACTTCCCGCACTGCGCTCCTTTTTATCACTCATATTCATTCTCATTCAGCTTTGCCAGGACCTTTATCTTTTGGTAATAGTCAGATTGCTTCTTTTCTTATTGGCAATATCCAACGGGCTCAGGATGAGCACCAACTACATCATATTAATAGTTTAGGATTACAACAGCGATTTTCTATAACACGCCATCAAGCCCGAGCTATTGTCAGAGCCTGCCCATCTTGTGCTCCTATTATTGCACCTTTTTAAAGTCCAGGTATTAATCCTTGAAGCACTCAACAAAATCACATTTGGCAAATGGATGTAACTATGTTCCTTCCTTTGATCGTTTAAAATATGTTCATCATACTATTGATACGTGGTCACATTTCCAGTGGGCTAGGCCATTACCCTCTGAAAGGGCTGACTCTGTTATTACTCATTTACTTACTTGCTTTGCAGTTATGGGAGTCTCTGCTGAATTAAAAACTGATAATGCCCCTGCTTATTGCTCTCGCAAATTGGCTGTCTTCCTCTCTTTATTCCATATTTGTCATTCCACTGGTATTCCATTTAACAGTCAAGGTCAAGTAATTATTGAAAGAGCCAATGCTACCTTAAAATTACAACTTTTAAAAGTAAAAGGGGGAGATGGGTGAGATTCCCCAAAACATCAAATTCTGAAAGCCCTTTTTACTTTAAATTTTCTCAACCGTTGGCGCCAATTACAGCAATCTGCAGCGGTGAAACATTTTCAGCAGCCTTTAGAAAAGCTGCAAAACAGTAATCTGTGGGTGTATTATCCTTCATTACAAGGGAAATATTTAAAAGGAAAAGTTTTACAATGGGGTCGAGGCTTTGCTTTTGTCTGTACAGGTGCCGGAGACGAGTGGTTTCCATCTCGACGTTTTAAACAGTGCCATGGCGAAGAGGAACCGATCCGTAGAGTTCCTGAAGGAATTCCAGGAGCTAAATCTGAGCGCTCAGAGAACACTCACCTTTGGAACTCAACATGCGGAGCCCCCGACATGGGGACAACTGAAAAGGTTAAGAAGCTGAAGGGGTTGTTCAACAAGCTGGGTAGCCCAAAACCCCACTGACTTTATTCCTGGCTATGCTGGCCATAGTAAATTGTCAGGTAACAGCTGGATAATTTACATACTGGGCTTATATTCCTTTTCCACCCTTATATCAAGGTGTGGCCTGGGGAGACAGAGAAGTCCCAGTATTTACTAATGATACTGCTTGGATGCCATCGCCTTTTTTAAACCAGGATCCTGAATTAAACACTGGCACGGTAAATAGTTCATATCAATTTGGGGTTGAAGGGTTACCTATATGTCTTGGGGGTAGTCCACATAGTCTGCATCTTTCTCATGAGGCTTGGGCTGTTCACTATAACCATAGTCATATCTCTGCCTTTACTATGATTATTGTTGCTCAAAGTTTTAAGTATAATAATACTGCAGTACTTAATGAAACTCTGCCAAGTACATTATCTTTAGGCCCTATCCCTGATGTGTCCGGAGGTGTTTCCCAACTAGAGTGGACTAGATGTAGAAGTAGTGGGCCACGATTGTTGTTAGAAGTAAAAGGGAAGAGTCGTAAATACCTTGTTACAGATTGGAGTGTACATGGAGATTTTCAGACTAAATTCAGCCACGTCAACCTGTGTTGGCATAAAGGTAATCACAGCATTTCTGCAGATGGAAATAAAACTATTATTTGGCGTGATGGTGGTCTATCACCCCCTATGCGACATTTGGCTAATACCTCACAAGTACAAGGTCATATTTGGAAGTTGCTAGCTGCTGGTAAACCAATGTTCACTTTCACAGGAAACATGTCCTTAAATCTTATTAATATTGCTAACCCTTTCCATATATCTTTGCATTGAAATAGTTCTAGATATTTTATTGCATGTGTAAGAAAGCCTTACTTGTTGTTGACAGGAATTTTTAAATGGGATAATAATACAGGGATAGTTAACTGTACAAACAATTGTACATTCTTAAGTTGTATAAATACTACTTGGTGGAATAATAATTGGAATGAGTCTCATTCCAATTTATATATACTAAGAGCCAGAAAAGAAACCTGGCTACCTGTAAACTTAGCATGTACTTGGAGTGAATCTGCTGGGGTTACTCAAATTTACAAAGTTATGCAAGATCTTGTCCACCGCAGTTGGAGGATGGTTGGAATCATCATGACCACGGTGATAGGACTTGTAGCAATTGCTTCCACCACCGCTGTTGCTGGATTAGCTCTACACCAGAGTATACAAAATGCAGAATTTGTGCAACAATGGCATGAACAATCACATTTGTTGTGGCAGCAGTAACAAGACATTAAATGCTTATTTGACTGAACGAGTGGATAATCTGGAGCAAGTGGTTTCTTGTTTGGGAGATCAGCTAACAGTGTTGAATACCCGAGCTTTGTTGAAACGTGATTGGAGCACTACCCAATTTTGTATTACTCCTGTTCCTTTTAACAGCACTGTACATAACTGGACTGAGATAAAGAGACTTTTAATTGGTCATAATAATCTTTCCCTAGAAATACAAGAATTAAATGTTTCTGAAACATTTCGCAATCAGTTACCGTTGCTGACTGGTGCAGATTTGATGACTGGTATTGCACAAAGTTTGACGTCTTTGAACCCTATGAGCCCTGTAAAAACTTTGCTGACCTCTATTTCTAGTAATGTATTGATTGTTGTTCTTGCCTTTGTCATTTTCACAGTCTGCTGGAGACGGTGCCAAAGGGCAAACACTGAATCCCAGCGAGCCCAACATGTAATGATGGTTTTAAAAGAAATTCAAACTTGTAAATAAGGAAAGGGGAAATGTAGAGGACTACGTGCTCACAAACGAGGCGTTCCCAATAAGTCCTGCTCTTGCAAACGAAGCAGGGCATTGGGGGCTTGTTTATGTGTAAACATCTTGAAAATCCAGAAAGTCAGGAAAAGGTCAGAAAAACAACAATGTGTCTTGTGACTTGGTAACATTCCACAAACGACTGTATAAAATAAAGCAGAGTTTGCCATTCGAGGCAGCCGCCATGTTTGTCTTGTCTTGTGTTGTCTTGTGTGTTCATTCCTTTGTTTAGGAAACACGCAGACCCCAATGCTTATTATTATGAAGCTTCCTCTTAATACTGCTTTTGCTGTATTCTGTAGGCTTGGAATGTGTATTTCTATCTTCATTGTTTTTCAGCAATGTTAAAATTTTATTTCAGATTTCTTTATTAACTCATTGGTTAATCAGGAACATATTGTTTAAATTCATGTGTTTGTTTCGTATCCAAACTTCCTCATATATTTAATTTCTAGTTTTATTGCACTGTGGTCAGAGAAAATACTTGATCTGATTTCATTTAGTTAGAATTTTTAAGGTTTGTTTTTTTGGTCTATGCTTGAGAGTGATCCATGTGCTGAGGAAAAAAATGTGTATTCTGCAGCCATTGGATGAAGTGTTCTGAAAAAAAATCTGTTAGATCCATTTTTTCTATAGGGCAGATTAAGTCTGATATTTGTTGATATTCTGTCTGAATGATCTATCCAATGTTGAAAGTGGGGTATTTAAATCTCCAGTTATTATTGTGTTGGGGTCTACCTCTGTCTTTAACACTAACAGTATATATAATTTTTTTATATTTCTGGGTGCTCCAGTGTTGGGTATGTATAGATTTACAATTGTATTCTCTTGCTAAACTGACCCATTTATTATTATGTAATAATCTTCTTTGTCTCCTTTATAGTTTTTGTCTTGCATTCTATTTTATCTGATATAAGTATAACTACTTCAATCTTTTTTTTTTTAATTTCAATTGACATGGAATATATTTTGGCATCTCTTTATTTTCAATCTATGTGTGTCTTTATAGGTAGAGTGTGATTCTTGTATGCAGCAGATTATTGGAACTTTTTATTCATTCAGTTTTTTAAAAATCTTTTTGGGTACATAATAGGTGTATATATTCGTGGGTTGCATGAGATATTTTGATATAGGTACACAATGCTTAATAATCACAATAGGGTAACTGGACTATCCATCACCTCATTTGTCTTTCCTTTGTGTTACAAACAATTCAATGAGCGTTTAGTCTATTTACCTTCAATGTTATTACTGATAAGTAAGAACTTTCTACTGCTATTTTGGTATTTATTTTCTGGTTGTTTTGTGGTTTTCTGTTCCTTCTTTTATTCTTTCCTTTCATCAATCCCACTGAAGGTAATTTTCTCTGGCAGTATGTTTAACTTTCTTGTATGTGTGTGTGTGTGGCTGTTATAGGTTTTTAAATTTTAGATTACCATATGCTTTCAAATAACATCTTTTAACCCATTATTTTAAATTCATTATGACTTAACACTAATTATAGAAACAAATAAACAAAGAGAAAACTAAAAAACTCTACACTCTAACTTCTTTTCCCTACTTTTAAACTTTGTGTTGGTTCTGTTCATTTCTTATTATACTATGTTTGAATTTTTGGTAGTAATGTTTGATGGGTTCCTCTTTTAGTGTTTCTACTCAGCATATGAGTAGTTTATACACCACAGTAAGAGTTACCACATTCTGCTTTTCTGTGTACTTTCAATTACTAGTGAGTTTTGTACCTTCAGATGATTTCTTGCTCATTTAGGTCTGTTTCTTTCAGATTGAAGAATTACCTTTAGCATACTTGTTGGACAGTTATGGGGTTGATGAAATCTATTAAATTGTGTTTGTCTGGGGATATCTTTATTTCTCCTTCATGAATAAAGGATATTTTTGCTCTACATACTCTTCTAGGATAAAAGTTCCTCTTATTTGGCACTTTATATATGTCTCTCTTGACTTGTAATTTTCCACTGAGAATTATGTGCCATTTTGCAGTTCCGTTGTGTTGTTTGTTTCTTTTCTTTTTCTGCTTTCAGGAGACTTTCTTTATCCATGCTTTTTAGGAATTTGATTATTAAATTTCTTGAAGAAATCTTATTTGGGTTAAATCTGCTTGGTGCTCTATAACCTTCTTGTACTTAAATACTGTTGATATTTTTCTAGGTTTTGGGATTCTGTGTTACTATCCTTTTGAAAAAACTTTTTACCCCATTCTCTCTCTCTACCTCCTCCTAAGGCCAACAACTCTTAGATTTGCCTTTTGGAAGGCCATTTCAAGATCTTATAAATGTGCTTTACTCTTTTGTCTCCTCTCTCTGTGTATTTTCAAATAGTCTGTTTCAAGATCACTAATTCTTTCTTCTACTTGATCAGTTATGCTTGAGACACTCTGATACAACCTTCAGTATGCTAATTTAATGTATTAGCTAAAGAATTTCTGCCATATTTTTGAAAAATTATTTCAATCACTTTCTTAAATTTATTGGATAGGATTCTGAATTCCTTTTCTGTGTTATCTTGAATTTTAATATGCTTCCTCAAAATAGCTATTTTGAATCTGTGTATATATATAGATAATAGATATAGATGTACATACACACATATATTCCATTAGTTCTGTCTCTCTAGAGAACCCTGGCTAATACAGATTTTGGTACCAGGAGTGGTTCTAAAGGAAAATGATATTAAGTATGGAATTCTTTCATTGGTTTTAGGGTTCCTACTGTTGGCTGCTTAATATGATTAGACCCAAAAATGCTAAAGTCTCTACTTCTAATAGTATGGAGAACACTGATAGTCCTTGGTGTGAACTGTTTAGAGAATTATCCAAAATAAATGCATTTGAAACTCATGATTTATCACTTGTGAGAGTCAAAGAGTTTAGTGACTCTATATAGAATACCTTTGACCACATGCAGAGAACCAAGGAACATAATGAAACTGATTGGCTGCTCCTACGTTCACTGGACAAAGTGTTGAAATAAAAAGATGAACTCAAAGATTCTGTCTCCCAGCTTCAGAAGCAGATATTGGGCCTCAAATTTGCTAGGATTGCCCTGAATGACAGTCTTATCTCCAGTAGAGAAACAGTTGAAAGTGTGAAAAATCAGACACAGGCTCTTATCATGAGAGTGGCTGACATGCTACAACAGGTACATGCACAGCCTTGCCAGGTGTCTACTGCTGAAGTGAGGGTATCAAATTGAAAAAAAAAAAAAAAAAAAGAAAAAGAGACTGCAACCTGAAATGGGAAATCGTGGAAGGACCCTGGTGAAACTGGGGACACTGCATTTGTAAACTCTGATGAAACTTTTTTGCCAGGAGGAACAGCTTCCCAATCCCCAGTAGTCACAAGATCCCCTCCTTGACCCATGCTGCCATCAGATTTTCACATTTTGTCTAAGGAGATAAACCCTGAACTGCCTGAGGCAACAGTGATGGTTTCTCCTGATGCAGTTGCCAGGCAAAATAATGTTGGTTCTCCTCAGGAGCCAGCCCCAATACCCCTGTTTTCTTCTAGACCTCTTCCATCATGGAAAGGGCAGAGGTTTGTCCTCACTGAAACAAACACTTGCCTATTCTTCATGCAATGCTTCTGCCAAGACTACCATCTGTGAACTCACGGAATGCCTTATCCACCATCGTGGTATTCCATACAGCATTGGCTCTGACCAATGCACCCACTTTACAACTAAAGAAGTGCAGCAGGGAACTGATGCTCATAAAATTCGTGGGTTTTATTGTGTTCCCAATCCTCCTGAAGCAGCTGGATTGAAAAAGCAGTGGAATGGCCTTTTGAAGTCATAATTACAATGCCAACTATGTGACAATACTTTGCAGGGCTGGGGCAAAGTTCTCAAGAAGGTCGTGTATGTCCTGAATCGGTGATCAATATATGGTACTGTTTGTCTTATAACTAGGATTCACAGGTCCAGAAGTCAAGGAGTGGACGTGGAAGTGACACCGATCACCATCACCCCTAGTGATCCACTAGCAAAGTTTTTGCTTCCTGTTTCTGTGACATTACATTCTGGTGGGCTAGAGGTCTTAGTTCCAAAGGGAGGTACACTGC
Organism: Macaca mulatta; assembly: GCF_049350105.2. Lineage (NCBI taxonomy): Eukaryota > Metazoa > Chordata > Mammalia > Primates > Cercopithecidae > Macaca > Macaca mulatta. The sequence goes on along the minus strand of NC_133407.1, from coordinate 74,846,944 downwards.
AACAAGGAGACACAACAATTTTGTTAAACTGGAAATTAAGATTGCCACCTGGACAGTTTGGGATCCTCCTACCTTTGGGTCAACAGGCTAAGAAGGAAGTTACTGTGTTGGCTGGGGTGACTGACCTGAACTATCAAGATGAAATCAGTCTACTACTACGGAACAGAGGTAAGGAAGAGTACGCATAAAATACAGGAGATCTATTAGGGTGTCTCTTAGTATTACCATGCCATGTGATTAAGGTCAATGGGAAACTATAATAGCCCAATCCAAGCAGTACTGCAAATGACCCAGACCCTTCAGGAATGAAGGTTTGGATCACTGCACTTGGAAAAAAACCATGACCTGCTGAGGTGTTTCAGAAGGCAAAGGGATTACAGAATGGGTACCAGAAGAAGGTAGTCATCAATACCAGCTATGACCATGTAACCAGCTGCGGAAATGATGACTGTAATTGTCATGAATATTTCCTTATTCTTTTTTTAAAAATATGTTTGTTCATGTATATACTTGTACTAGGAAAATATCATTTTATTTCCTTTCTCCTTTTTCATGTGACATAAGATTTATTGACTCATACCAGTATTTAAGTATTGTTAACTTTATGTAATAGTATTTGGGTGGAGGATTGGTGTATTTCCGTTTGTACGAAGGATAGTTGTATTAGGTTAGGTTTAATTTTGACCTTATTATTGTCTTTATTTGAAGATTATGTATGATCTCAGGAGATGTTATGGGTTCAAGTTGACAAAGAATGGACTTGTGATGGTTAATACTGAGTGTCAACTTGACTGGATTGAAAGATACAAAGTATTGATCCTGGGTTTTTCTCTGAGGGTGTTGACAAAAGAGATTAACATTTGAGTCAGTGGGCTGGGAAAGGTAGATCCACCTTTAATCTGGGTGGACACAATCTAATCAGCTGCCAGCATGGATAGAATATGAGTAGGTAAAATAATGTGAAAAAGAGAGACTCTGGCCTAGCCTCCTAGCTTATATCTTTCTTCTGTGCTGAGTGATTCCTGCCCTCAATCATCAATCATCAGATTTGTTTCTTCAGTTTTGGAACTTCTACTGGATCTCCTTGCTCCTCAGTCTGCAACTGGCCTACTGTGGGACCTAATGATCATGTGAGTTAATACTTAAGAAACTTCCATACATAATTCGATTGATTTTGTCCCACTAGAGAACTCTGACTAATACACTATGGCCACCACCACAAGGAGCCCATGTTGTTTGCTGCCTAGATATTATCAATGCTCACTCAAGGCCCAAGAGCTCTTCAGTCAGCTTGTGGTAAATGCTGCCAGGCCTGGATCTCTCCCTTCAGGCCAATGTGCTCCCCTTAGGCCCACTACATGTTCAGAAATACCATCCAGGAGCCAAAGCCCAGAAGCAGAGACCACAAACTCCCACTCGCCCCTCTAACCCATTTTGGCTAAACTGAGCTGAGCTGCCTTGTATTTGGTAAGGAGTGACACAAGCACTCCCTTGGCCACTCCAGCTGATGTCTCATTTTCACCTCAAGTCTACTGGCTTTAAGCCCAACCCAGCAGTAGTACTTCCCTTAGAATTGCAGTCTCGTGGCTTAGATTGCCTTTCAAATTTGTTTAGAACCTCAGAGCACATTAACCTGCAGTGGTGGTGCTTGCCTGAACACAGGTTCCAGCCACCAGGATGGATGATTTTTTTCTGGCCAGGGTTGGTCTAAATGCTCCTTCTCTGGAAGCCAGCTGAGTTCTTCTCTGTGTTACTGTCCCATGTGGTAAGCAGCACTGAGTTCCAATGCAAAGTTCTACAATCGTTGCACTCTCCCTTCCCCAGCACACAGATTATCTCCCTGTACTACTGAGGCCACTGCCAGGGGTAATGAAGAAGGGATTTTGTATGCAATTCGAGACTGCCTTTCCTATCCACTTCCATGCTTCTTCTATTGACATAATAACAAAACCAGGTACTGTGATCACTCATCAGATTTTTTATTCTTATGGAAGTGTTTTCTTCTTTGTATAGTTGTTTAATTTGACATTCTTAAGAGGCGAATGTTCACTGGAGGATTCTATTTAGCCATATTGCTCTGCCTCCTCGCCCTTGCATAATGCTTTCATGTCATTATTGCTGTAGCAGGTATTAGTACTTTACTCTTTTGTACAGTCAAGTGGCACTTCATTATTATAATACTACATTTTGTTTATCCATTCGTCTACTGATGAACAATTGGCTTGTTCTCACTTTTTGGTTGTTGTAAATAGTGCTGCAACACACTTTGGCATGAACTTGTTTGCATCCCTGTTTTCAGTTCATTTGGGTACATGTCTAGAAGTGAAACAATTTCTGAATTTAAGTGAGTTTCACTTACTTCAACTCTTACTTTGCATATGTTTTTAAAATAAAAAGAATATGATCAGTAAAAATAATATTGGGTAATCTCATGAAATAATGATATTTGACCTTAGCTAACTTTACTCCTTATATTCTATTTATAGTAAAAATAAAATGTAAATGAAAATTAAATGATTAATCAAAATTATTTGTGGTCATAGAAAGCTATTTATTGACATTTGTGACATTCTTCCATACTTACTTGAATAATATTTAAATTATTTAATAAACATAAAACCAAACCTGATGCCTGCTATGTGTGTGCCCCAGAAAATGAGAGCATTAAAAGAATTGTCAGTTTAGTTAGGTGAATAAATTTTTGCATATGGTATCTATAGTATATTTAAGCCTGAAAAATAAATGAACTACAATTTACTTATTCAATTTTCCATTACTTTTGTTATGGTTCATAGATTAATATTTCTATAACATTTTCAGAGTATTTACCAAATATTTTGTTCATTTTGTAGTGTATTTTTATCAAACATATAAATTAAATATCTATCATGTGTAAAGAAAATGGCAAAGTGCTATAAGAGATACACAGAGAGAAGTGTAAAGAGAAAAAGAGATTGAGAGAGAAAGAGAGGGGTAAAGAAGGAGAAGGAGGAGACAGAGGCTGGAAAGGGGACAATGTGAAAGCAAACATTAAAAAAACATGCCAAATGCAGAATTGAACTATTTGTAAAAGCCTCTAAAATATTTATACTTATTCACCAGAGAATGATTAATACTAGTTCTTCCACAGAGTATTTATATTTAGCAAATAAACAATTTTGGTGCTGAAGTATCTATTTACATAAATGGTGATTGAATAATCAATATATTAGTAAAAATGTGGCAACATTTTTTGTATTAAAAGCTTTTTAAAATAAATGTTATCTGATAGAAGATATACAGATTGTTTTCATTAAATAAGAGTTTCTGTGAGAAATATTTAAGTCCCTGAGATCAAATACATAGCTTTCAAAATAAATAATTTGTGTATCTCTATTAAAATAAGTTGTATTTACAGATAGAGATTCATTTCCTAATTTTTTCTGTCAACGTTCATAAGTAATTGGCAATCAAATTACTTGAAATAAGACTGTAGATGAGTTTCAAAATGATACTTCATTCAAGAACTTTAGATTATAATAAGCAGATGAACTTTTTAACATTTGTAAGCAATAGTTAATATAGATTAGAATTGTCATGCTATATCTGACTTGTATCTAATTAAATTTTATTAATAAATAAAGTTAGTTCAGGATTAAAGAGTTTCTATTAACCCTGAGCTAACTGTAAAAGAATGAAAGTTTGAAAGCACTGGTACTTGGAAATGTCTTCATTAAAAAATGTTAAACTTCCAAAAGGTTCAGTTTTTATGTTTACTGCCAATTACAACAAAACAAATATAGAAATATGAGGAACTTCTAGGATGATATTCAGAAACATAATAAATCTAACTAGAAATCCATGTGCACAATAATGTGCCATCTTGAATTTTAATTGTATTAATATTAAACAGATACAAAATTTGATTTATAGTGAATTATGTTTGTACTACATATGACTTGCCTTTTTTACTGTTGTCACACTATGATTTATTAACTCTTCTGGAAAATATTAACAACTCAGCCTGTTGATTTTTCACTTTTCTGTCCTGCTGCACTTCACACTTCTAAGCTTGTTATATTGCTTCAAAATCTATTTGCCTTTGAAGTATAAAATACCCAACTGTCAGAATGTAAAGGCATTTGGTAATTAATTTAATACCAAATCACACATCTGCCATGGAAAAGGAAAGAGATAATTTGATATGTATTTTCTAATACTCATTACATTTCAAGTACAGGTTGATAATTTTTTTTAAAAAATGATAATTTTTAAGACATACCAATTTGTCATGTATCAATAGTTGAAGACTTTTATTACTGATATTGATTGAAAATATCAATGCAATCAACATTTCATATTCACGTGTAAAATATACCTACAGTAAACAAACAGGAAAACTTACCCCAAGGTAATTTTCAAGAAAAAGTACTTAAATCTATACATGTACAAACCTGTAATATTGTGAATCACTTATAACTTGGCTTACTTATAAACCTAGAAACTCTTATAGATAAGAGAAGGGAAACTATAAAGATAAGCATCTGGTTGTGTTTATGTCTTCATATTAATCTCATTAAGGGTCAGGAGTGGTGTCTCATCCCTGTAATCCTAGCACTTTGGGAGATAAAGGCAGGTGGGTCACTTGAGGCCAGGAGTTTGAGACCAGCCTGGCTAACATGACAAAACCCCATCTCTACAAAAAAGAACCAGGTGTGGTGGTGCACGCCTGGAGGCTGAGGCACAAGAATTGAACCTGGGGGCGGAGTTTGCAGTGAGCTGGAGTCAGGTCACAGCACTGCAGCCTGGGTGACAGAGTAAGACTTTGTCAAAAAAAATAAAAATAATAATTACATCATAATTTATTATGCCTCTAACAGAGATCACATACTTCTAAGTAAATAAATATTATGCAGAATTACGTTCATTAATTATGATAGCACATTTATGGGAAATAGTATCTGATATCAAAGTTATCATCATCTAAATGAGAAGACCTTTCTAATTTCCACTAGGCACACTTAAAACCACTTACACACTAACCCAATTTTTGAGGAAGCAAGTTATTATGAAATTTTATATAGGTAATTTGCTTAATGTTAAAATAAAGCTGATGTAATTTATAGTTAAAATAATATTTTGTGTAGGAAAAGGTAAAATTTCTGAGAAAACTGTAGTGTTTTTAAATTATTGTTATTAAACTTAAAAAAACATAATTTTGTATGTTTTATCATGTGCCACATGATGTTTTGAAGTATATACACATTGTAGAATTATCAAATCTTGGTAGTTGTACTTAGCAGGTGAGAAATAAGACAATGAGGCATGGAGAATTTCTTAATTTTTAATTCTTCATTTTTTTTCTACAATCTAGAAATAAGATTTAGAAGATTAACTTATTTAAAGTTTTTTGGGAAATATACTTCATAATATGTCACTTCAGAAACATTAGTTGGTTTTTCATTTTGTTTCAATATATTTTATAAGTATGTAACAAAGACAATTTAAAAATAATTTGTCATCAAGTGATTTGTCTTCGATGAAAGAAAGACAATTAAAAGGACCCTCTCTCTTTTGTACTTCTATGTTGTAATCATAAATTAAAAAGTCAGCAAAATACTAAACTTGCATGATATGTGACTTACGGACTTTGCCATATCTGTTCCTTGATCATTGACATCTGTATGACTCAAATATTTTGTCAGTATCTGAAAGTGAATATACAGATGCTAATAATTTGTCAGACAAGTTTTTAATCATGGTGTTAATTTTTTATTCTAATTAGAAATGAAGTTAGCCAATAAGCTTTCATAATCATTAATCAATAATGTACAAGTTCAGCAATACCAGAAATGATATTGAAGTAATAATTCAATCTAACCTTCTAAATATTGATTATGAAACCAATTTGTACTCTAAGGCTGATATGTGGTTTATCCCTAACATATGAATGCATCGTACAAATATAAATATGAACAGTTCCTTGTAGAAGAATGAAATCCAAAATAAAAGCCCCTCCATTTTCTGATTGCAGCTTGCAGTTTCCTCTTTATCCTTCTCTCTTTATCAACCATTGTGGAAATAATAAATAACAATCTACTTTAAAATTGTGCACCTTTTCATGGAAATAGTCCATTTTATCTGTGCATTTTTAGGTAAGTTTATTTAGAGTGGGCTTATTTTGACCAGCAGATTGCAAGCCAGCTCCATCTGTTTCTCATACTCTATGTATCAGCAGACTATCAGATAACTTTTCTTATTGTGGCTGTGTCAGAACTGCACCAAGGTAATTACAAACTGCAAGCTTATATTAAGCCTCCCTTTGCTGAAATTCTACAGGCATTCATTGGACCAGTGAAATCACATGGCCTAGCCCAAAGACATAGAGCAGGGTTACATGGAAAATGGCATCGATACAGAAAATATTAAAGAGTTAGATCTAATAAGTAATTACACTTTCTATGTAAATATTACCATCCCAAGTGAACCCTATGTCAGGTATAGTTATTCTTTCCTCTAACATATAATCAACATTGATTGTGCTTCAGTTTTATTACCTCATTTCGTTCTGATTATAGTGACTCCTGCACATGAAGACAATTTTGTTGAAAGACTAATCATGTTGAATAATTTAAGTAATAAGCAACACCAAAAATTCCAAATCCATATTCTCATCTAGAAAAATTTAGTGACTTTAAAAAAAATATTTCATGGCTTTTTATTTACAGACTAATTTGCAAGCAGATCACTTGAAATTAAAAATACTAATATACATATAACTGCCAATTCAAACTTTAGACATACATCTGTTACAGAATAGATGCTATATACATAAGTGTTTTTAGTAAAGGTCCTAGCTAAAACCATGATTAATGTCCTAATGTCAATGCAGCAAAGAAATAACTCAGATTTTTCTCAACAAGATGTTCTGGAAATGATTATACTACATTAAATGCATAATTTCAAGTGGTGCAGAGATCTGCCACAGGGTATGTAGTTAGATGGGGCAGATTCTTAACCTATGTCAATGTCTCTTTTATTAGCCTAATACAGTCTTGAGATTGGCACCATTAATAAAACCAATTTTCTTAGTATTCAGTAGTTTTGGATGTTTTGGCTCCCTTACTTGAACAACTTGTCATTTCTGTCAGCTGTCTTTCTTAGTTTCCTGTGGCCATTCAGAAAATGGAAAACAGAATGTGTTGTGAGTTACTGCTCGTTGATTAAATAGAACCAAAATATACCAGAGTCTTTTTCTTAGTGGTATTTTTTTTTTTTTTTTTTTTTTTTTGAGACAAGGTCTCAGTCTTTCACCCAGGCTGGAATGCAGTGGTGTCATTTCGGCTCACTGCAACCTCTGCTTCTGGATTCAAATCAATCTCCTGCCTCAGCCTTCCGAGTAGTTGGGATTACTGGTGTGCACTACCACACCCATGTAATTTTTGTAGTTTTAGTAGAGGCGGGGTTTCACCATATTGGCCAGGCTGGTCTTCTGACCTCAATTGGCAGCCTTTATAAACACTTTTATAAAGATTATTAACATTATTTTCTAATTGCTATATTTGCTTTTATAAAGTGTGTAAATATATTTTGCTTTATGCTTCCAAACCTGAATGACAACCATGATAACATTGTAAGGTAGGAATCTATAATTTAGAAATTGAAGAAACAATATATAATAAAATGCATTAAATTCAACTTATTTATATATCTATATATTATAATTATATAATTCTAACAGTTTAATATACATTAGGAATTCTAATTTAGAGTCTATCATGCAATTCTAATATATATTAGATATCCAATTTTAGTATTCTTAATAGAATAATATAATTTCAATTCACAATGAAAGTATTGAAGGCCCTAACTACACCCATTCCATTTCTATTTCAATTTCCTCTCTCTACACACCACATTTATCCTCTTGGTTCACACAAAACCCATGCAGTTTCCAAGGAATAGGACAAAAGCTCAAAATTTCTGAGATGGAAGTGTCACCTTCTGGGAATTCAGCTACGAGGACCAAATGCAACTATACAATGGAACTGTAATATTAAGAGCAATGTATATTTTCTTTGGAAGGCTGTAGCACTCAATATGTAAACTCTACCCTCTATTGATGTATCACAGAAGCTTGTGCAGGTAACTGGTAAATAGACCTCATAACAGCCACAGACCTTCTGCACAGAGGTAAAGGGCTAAGTTCAGCATCAACATTGCTTTACACTGAGAAGCCAGACAGGATTGAAGTCATCAGTCACTTTGTTCTTCATGTGTAGGTGTGGAAGATGGATTGATACTCATTGAGGCAGGTTGAGTGCTTGGCCTCTTGGAAAATACAAAACACTTCAAACTTCAGGAGAAAGTTCCTAAAATTCTTGCTAATAATGCTCGTAAACATTTTTATTTGTAAGCATTATGACTGCACATTATTATAAAAATAAATGTAGCATATAATACTTACAAACTATATTTGTGGTAAAGTTTGTAATCATTAATTTATTTCCAATCTTAAACATTTCATCTGAGTTTTACAAAGGAAAAATTCCAGAATAGGATCTTCTTAATGTCCTATCTTGTCTTCTTTGTCAAAAATATTTTAGTGTACTTGAACCTTCCAAACTCTACAATAATATGCCTTTCACTAGATTGCATTAGAAGACCAGGTCCAGAAAAGCAAATGTACATTTGTGAATAGATTATATTTCAGTGTATTATTGCATTAGAAGACCAGGTCCAGAAAAGCAAATGTACATTTGTGAGTAGATGATGTTCCAGTGTGTTTCATACAGTGAAAAAAACAATTTGCAAGTTTTCTAACTTTTGAAATGATTAAACTGTGTATTACAGTGTTCACCTTTTGATTCCTTAGTTGTTTTAATTAGAAAACTTAAAACTCCCCTCATAATTTTTTAAATGTTAGATTGTGTTCTTACATTTTCAGTAAAGATAGTAACATGTTAGGAGGCCCAGTTACAAAAAAAAACTTTGGATTACAAATTCATTTGAATTTATATTTAATAAAATGATTTATTTTTATAACAATTCCTTCCTATTTGCAAATTTGCTTTGCATTAAATTGCTGCTTGTGGGAACGTAAAATTGTACAGCTACTTTGGGAAATCATCTTGTAGTTAAACACATATCTATTGTGTGAACCAGATATGTTACTCCTAGGCATTTACTCAAGATAAATGAATATATATATATACACACACACACACATATATGTATATACGTGTATATATATATGTGTGTACCCACACATATATATATCTCCATACAAAAACTTCTATATACAGATATTGTTAGAAGCTTTTTTGTAAGCAGAAATGGAAATAATCCTAATATTCACCAACATGTAAATGGATTAATCAAATCTGGCATATCTTCAATGAAAAATTATTTACCATTTAAAATATTGATTCACATAATAACATGGATGAATCTCAGAATAACTTTGCTAGTAAAAGAAGTGAGATAATAAAACATATTGTATGATTCCTTTTATATGTTACTCCAGAAAATGCAAACTAATATAAAACAATATAGCAATTGAACACACAACATTATTGTCTGGGAAGGAAGACTAGGAGGAAAGGATTACAACTAAATATAAAGATTTTGGATGATGAATACATACTATGGTGTTGATTTTCTGGGCATATAACTATGGTAAACATTATCAAAATGTACTCTTTAAATATAATCAGTGTTAAATGTATAAAATTATATTTTAATGAAGCTGTTTAAAAATAAAAGAGAACAGCCTGTCTATTCTATAAGTCACAGAATCCTATTTTCCTGTACACCTGTGGTTACTATAAAGAAACAAAAACTGAAGGGTATACTTTGTTGTTCTTATTGTGTTTGTTTTTTTTAATAAATGTTTGCATAGGCATTCAACATAATCTGGATATATGTAGAGAAAAATAACTGTATCTCAATTTTGGATTTGTTCTCTCTTTTAAAAGAGAACAAAGAGAATGGAAAAAATAAAATAAAAAGAGTTAAGACAATTCAGAAGGAAAACTAAATTAACAGGGAGAAAAAAGAGAAAAACCAAACAATTTATACGTGCAATACTTAGCAAACAATTGCAAACAATTGCTAAACAATTGATAATAATTGTTTGCAAACCTTAGCAAACAATTTATATGTGCAATACTGTGTACAAGACTACCATTGGCTAAACACCAGCTTCTTTTTTTTCGTGTAATGTCTCTATAGATTATCTGCACTAGTACTTTTCATCAATGCTGTTAATACAAACTACATTGTACTTGCAATACAATGTCTACCACTGGAAGCTGCTAAGGGGCTAATTAAGTAATTTATTCAAATTACTTTTAGATATTTCAAGGGAAAATAGTTTACGAATGTCCATTACTGTTTTGAGGCATTTGCTTCTAATTCTTGTTTTTAAAACAATGAATACTCCCATCCTAATGCACTGGCCGTTTTCTCTAGTTCAATAATGTGTTGACAATTTATCCTGTTTTTCTTCCCAGATAAATATAATAATATATTATTCAAATTACTTGTGAACATAAAAATTTTCAAACAAGTAAATGCAAAATGGCATTAATAGAAATTGGTAAATAATTCAACAAAAAACAAATCACATGATTCTATATGCTCAGAAAAACTATACAATATCAATATATTTTAATGAAATGCTAGGAAAACGCTTAACAGAAATTTGAATGACATCAATCACCGAAGAATCAAATTACTTTTAGTTATAAAACTGTTGAGATTATACTTTTCTGAAAACATATCAATAATGCAGTAAATTGACAAAAACATATATAGTCATATAATATACATACTACATATGCATGTTTTTATATATACTATATAAACATGAATAACTAAGCATTTAGATAACACTTTCATTATAGAACTTGTTTAATGTCATTCAATCACACAGTGTAAGATGAACAGTTAAAAAGTCTTCTACAAACAAAGATGCTTTTATGTACCATATAAAGAGGTTAGATATGTATCTTTATAATAGTGGGTGACTTGTCAAAGTTTCATTATACATCAATGAAATCAGAAAATGAAAATGACTATGATAAATAAGGTAAGCAATTTAGTATAAAAAAGTAATTAAAAGTCTGAATTTATATTTCTACAAACACGAATTTCTACAGACACAAACACAAATTTTTACAAACACAATTTTTGTTGTTCATTTAACAATAGTGGAGGATGTACTCATTAATCAACGAGTAACTTTAGATTTCATGACATACACAAAAAGTTCAAAGATTTTCAATGTTATAAAATGTAATTCATGCAGAATATGCATGTGTAAATTGTAGAAAGGAAAAAATGAGCATAGAAGACACATATTTCTCTCTAGACTTATGGCTTCTTATGTAATATTTATACATACTTATATATATCTCTATTACAGTTTTCCACTTTTATTTCATAAATCTATATATAGATTTATGACATATATAATATATATAATATATATGCACACACACACAAATCATGTGTTACATGTTCAAGCATTAGGCCTTTCAGAATAAAGAAGTATATTAATATATACTATAATATAAACAAATATATACTTATATATACATACTATAATATATACATGTATACACACACTTATTTTTAACAGCTTCAAGCTGAATATGCTTACATTAATAAGGGTAAAAAATGGGCTCTTCACATTCACATTCCCTATATACTTTAATACTTAAAAGTTTAATCAATTTTATTTCACATTATATATTATATAAGCAAGTAAATTTACAAAACAAGTGTGTGTGTTCATGACATATTTTGCATTAAGTAACACACATCTTAAAATCATTTTTCTCCCATGGACAAATGTGAATAAATATTGATTGAAGTATTTATTTTATGTCCTCAAATCAACCAATTATCACTCTCAGAAAATCATTTTTTAATCAGGACTATAAGAACTGTGAAGAAACCAAAACAGACACATGCTTACACATGCTCCACACAAACATACATACATACATTCCTGAAGTCGTTCATACAATAAACATTAAATAATTACTAAATTAAATAATTACTAATGAAATAATGAATGAAAAATTCACAAATTAAATATTCTCAGAATTATTTCATAATAGCCATGTAAATTGGCATAACTATGAATTCATTTGGGCAAATTAACTGTACCATTTTAATACATATATGAATTTAATTAGCACAATTTTCACATTAAATATATTATTCGCCAACAACAGGCTTGGATATTCCTAAGTTGCTATTGTTTTGATAAATGAAAAAATAAAATTAATAAAATAATATTGAGTAAATAATAAGTCTGGGTTTTGACTAAGTTTAGTAGCAACTGAAGAGTGACCTTGGCAAATCACTAACCTCTCTGAACCTCAGTTTCCTGAACTGTAAAATGAATGGCTGTAGTGAATGAACTTTGTACTCACTGCCATCTCTGAGATTTTCTACGCCTCTGAATACTAGGATGTAAAAAATATTAACTGCTAAAATTTCTATTTCTATTTAATTTGTAATATGCTTATTTCTTAGAAATTTGCAGCCTTATTTGCACATTTCTATTATATTTATTAAGTGAATTTTTAGGGTGAAACTATCCTACAATGACATTTTTAGCATATATATCTTTCCAGAGTTTGAAAAGTTTCAGCTTCACCTTCATCTGACTCAGTATTGCAAATAATTAAATGTCTTAAGGTGTCAAAACTAATTTGTTCACAGTAAGATGTGGCTTGGTTATTCAGGGTCCTGAAAAGGGAAAGACTAAAAGGATTGGCAAATTGATCGTACCATGAAAAATGAATAAACCATAGTCTTAAATTGCTTATACTTAAAACTTTCTTGAAAACATAAATCACAGTTTATTTGTCCCTTACATTGCTTTATTACAGATATGAAGATACACAATTATAATAGTTATATCTTGGGAAAATAATGCTTACTAATTTTTACATTTGCTGTTACAATACTGGTCCTTCAAATTATGTTGATTCAAACTTAAGCAATACAGAATGTTTTAATTAAGAGCTTGACCAATTCAATTTCTTAGTATTGAAATTACACAACTGGCATTATATTAAATGCTTAGAAGCAAATAAACTATAATATATGCCTCAATCTGTTTTGGCTGTTATAACAAACAAATGTGTGTGGTTTAAACAACAAATATTTATTTTTTGAAGTGCTGAAGACTGGAAGTCTGAGATAAAGATGCCAGTATGAGAGGGATTTTGGTGAAGCCCCTCTTCCTGATTATGTCCTCTCATGACCTTCCTTGGTGTAGGCACCGAGAGAGTGAAATCCTGTGTTGCTGCTTCTTTTCATAAGACCATTCATTCCACCATGATGGTTATACTTCATGATCTAATCTAACCCTAATTATCTCCAAAAGGCCCTATTTCCAATAGTATCACATTAGGGTACAATTTATGAATTTTGGGGGACAGGGTACAGACATTCTGTTCATAGCAGTATTTTAATAATCATGCCCAAATACAAATATAGTGTTATCACTATTACAAAAAAAAAACAAAACAGTTTTTTCCTATAATAGGACAAAGAAGTAAATCTCTGAAAGCTAGAAAAAGATTCTACTTTACTTTTTGTAATTTTCACATCTTGCGTTTGTGTTTTTTAAATTTGATATAGATATTAATTGAAGTTTATGCTTCTTGAAAAAATAAAATATTATTACTTTATTTAAATAAAAATAATATGTTATTGCTTCAGATAAGTGAATGAATTGAGTTTTTTTAGAGTTTAAACTAATATTTTCTTTTAAACATATTATCATAAATATTCTATTTCATCTCACTAGTCAAAGTAGAATGGCATTACTTTTGTTCTTAAAAGCAGTATACACACAATTAACCTTATAAAGACAGAATTTTAAGGTATATGATATACTTTTGACCAATCTAAGCATAGGAGTTTGATATGTTAGAATTAGAGAGTTTCTGCCCCTTTCAAGTTTTAAAAAATGAGATTTCAACCACTCAGAGATCTTAATTACTATTACAAATAGATTGATGATACAAAAGTAATCTACACAATGAGAACTAGAGTTATAAATGTATTCATTTATTGACCATCTTCAACATGCCAGACAATGTGTTAACTGTGTTAGAAATATAATTTGTCCTCCTCACAACCCCTCCAGTTAAGTATTATTCTTTTCATTTCCAAAGTAAGTAACTTAACTAAGTTGCACAACTAATGGTTGAATGATTATTCCAGGTTACATATATTGATTGTTGTAATTTTCTCTAATTTGGCCTTGAGATCTCTCTGGAGAGTGTCTGTGAATTCTAGCTCTTTCTTGCTGGGGCTCCAGGAGAAGTGATCGTGCATACCTACAGTGTGCCTTTCACTAGATACTTCTTCATTCAGAAGGAAGGCCTAGTACCTGAGTGTCCACCACATGACCAGGCCTCCTTCTCACAGGAAGGAGACTGTTTACACTGACAGACACTTTTTTGGCTCTTGTTTAGTTTATTATAGAAACCTGTGTTTAGTTTATTCTTGACAAGATAGCTACTCTGTAGAAGAACTTTGACAGGGAAGAAAGTTAGGTTCTGGTATGTTGGTTGAATGAGACACAAAGGAGAAAACAAAACAAAAACATATTGAATAATCTAAGTAGGTTATTACTCATAGGTCCATAAGAAATGAGACATACCCATGGGTTGATGGGAAAACCAAAGAATCAATGTGTTCAATCAGCAAGTAGGGAGCCAGAAAAAAGTAAAGTTCCTATGGATCAAGGACTTTATTGGAGTCCAGAGCATTACCCAAGCAGAATTTCTAAGGGGAGTTTTAATTGATTTGTTTAGAGCAAACAGGTGCCAGTTCTGTGGAGTCACTTAGTGACTGAGAATGGCCACCAGAGCATCTCAGCAGTTTGTGCAGGGTTCAGGGTCAGTGGGTTGAGTTAAGTAGGTTGTATGTATACATCTATGGGACATGAAGATGATCATCAGGAGGCAATTGTACAAGATAGATATGTGGATTAACCAAATAAAGAACTGGGAGGAAGTGGATAATTGAAAACTATGTCAAGGGTGACTAAGCTCTTATTGTGGTATGACAAAGTTAAGCCTATATTCAAAATGGATGCTGTTTTAATCTGTTCTCACACTACTTTAAAGACATATCTGAGATTTGGTAATTTATAAAGAAAAGAGGTTTAATTTGTTGACGGTTCTGTGGGCTGTACATGCTTTTGCTTCTGGGGAGACCTCAGGAAACTTAAAATCATGGCAGAAGGCAAAGGAGGAGCAAACACATCATCACATGGCCTGCAGGAAGAAGAGAGAATGAGGGAGGTGCTGCACACTTTCAGGTCTTGTGAGAACTCTATCACAAGGCAGCAGTAGTTGGATAGTGCTAAACCATTAGAAACCATGATCCAATCACCTCCCACCAGACCCCACCTCCAGCATTGAGAATTACAATTTAACATGAGATTTGGGTGGGGACACAGAAGCAAACCATATCAGACGCTGAGGCAACATAAAATTATAGGAATGTACTACACTGAAATATAATAACTATTAATAAAATAACCATACATCCTATTATGCCCAGGAAAGCCTGATTCCTACCTGTTGTTTTAGAGAAATGTGAATAGAGCCTCATTTCATTATCAAAAATATATTGGTTGAGTTGGTAAATTATGTAATCTCTCTAAATATAGAAAATATGCAATAGGTTTCTACGTTAATGTCTAGTCAACAAGGGATTTGCAAAAATAATTAATTAGTTTATTATACTCTGTATTCTAGTAAGGTCTAATTACTTTTCTTTCTTTGGGTGTCATTTTCTTATTACATCTGAGCAGGAATGCCATTCTGATGTATCAGGGAACTTATTACTGAAAGCATGATTGTTTATCATCTTGTTCACTGCATAGTTATTTAGGTGACAAATTATCCATTGATTTTTAAGGAAAACTTTGTAAATAGCAAACAGCCTGTTTGTATAATTTAATGGTAAGTGTAAAATTCATCTTTCTGCCTGTTTAACCAAGTGGTCTATTTTATAATTGTTATGGTTGTGCACTTTTTTGGTTTTTGCTTGTTTGAACTCACTGTCTATATAAGTTGCTCAAAGCTCTGCATGTAGGTGGGATAGGAGGTGTGTTTTAAATTTTTTCTTGCAGTGTCACCTGAATAATAGATCTCTTATTGTGTAGTTTTACCTGTTTCTGAAAAACACTATTAACTATGACCCAGACACAGTCACTAAGAAGTTATACTGATTAATGGTTCGGTGACCTACTTGGTGCAGTTTATTACAGGTAAACATACATTTCTTGGAAGAAGCACTATGAAGGTCAGTTTTCTAGGCCTTTGGCCTTAGACAAAATTTATATCTCCATGTTTCTTTTAAGATCTATGGTTTCTATAACTAAAGGAAAAAGCAAACTGTAGAGTTTGAAGATTATGCTCTGAGTTCCAAAGATGTTAGTCAATGTGCTGGCAGTTCTTAGGAATATGACCTTGTATAAATTACTTGGCCTCCTTAAACCTTAGACTTCTTACTAGTATATAAAGATATTAATGCATTAATATATAATATCATCCAAGGGAAATATGAGACATTTTAACATTTATTTGAGTACCTCGACCACACTATTTACTCAATAAAATGTAGCTATGATATAATTATTATATTGCATACTAAGTTTTAAACTCCAAGTTTGTAAGTATCCAGGTTTGTAAACTCGTGAAAATCACAAAAAAAAAAAAAACCTCGCAAAACTGGGCCACATAAACTGGAAGGCAGGGTACATCCAAACGTAACTCATGTAGATGTGATAACATTGTACAATATTCAAAGTAGCTATCAGTATTTTCTCTGAGTGGTTTCCATACAAAAATATACTTCTCATTTTCTTAAAAATAGACTGCCAAATAAATCTGATATAAGCAATGCCTTAAAAAATCATAGGTATCTACCCTCTAGTCTCTGGACAAACAAAATGCTTCCTATAAGAAAGGATATCCAAATCAATTTTTATTTATAGAGTGCAAACATGCAAAATTGTTTGTCTATAGTAGTAAAGATAAAATTTCTGTTAACTCTTATGGTAAAAGGGCCTGTGGCTTTCTAATTTAATATTTTAGGGAAAAAAATCTCTTAATCTTCAGTAGGTATTATGAATAAGGGTCATTTTGTTTCCTAAAATTAAATAAATATAAGAAAGTGCTTAATTTTAATATTAACCTACATTAATTTAATTCTGAATGTATGTAATATGCCACTTTGACCTGCTGGATTTTAAAAGGAGCGTCAAGGTATCTCAAACTTGCCTCCTTCCTCTTGTCTCTTAACCCTCTATTTTGTCCAAAGCCCAGAATGAAGCTGTTCTCTGAAGTTCCCTTAACTGTCTGCAGTCTGGACTGCCAAAGAAGAAAACAACCATCTCTGGTCCCTTCCCTGAGTTTTCATTAACTGAACTCATATCACAGGAAGAAAGACCGAAAAGTCTGCCAAGACGCCTGGACAGACTATTGTAACGAAACATCATCTACTGGCTGGGCGCGGTGGCTCACGCCTGTAATCCCAGCACTTTGGGAGGCTGAGGTGGGCAAATCATGAGTTCAGGAGATCCAGACCATCCTGGCTAAGACGGTGAAACCCCGTCTCTACTAAAAATACAAAAAATTAACCGGGCGTCGTGGAGGGCGACTGTAGTCCCAGTTACTCTGGAGGCTGAGGCCGGAGAATGGCGTGAGCCCAGGAGGAGGAGCTTGCGTTGAGCCGAGATCTCCCCACTGCATGCTCCAGTGTGAGGGACAGAGCAAGATTCTGCAGGAGAAAAAAAAAATATATATATATATATACACACACACACACACACACACACACACACACACACACACACACACATATATATATATAATCTACCGTGTAGACCCAGCAGATGTTGTCCTAGGTCATTGTATGTCCTTCAAGTCCATTCACTTTCCCCTAAAAATTATTTACTATTCCTCAAATATCCACCTTTTCCCCACTCCCTTTCCCCTGTGGAGAAAAGTATATAAACATCTGTACCCCACTGAGCTATGTGATTATCATTTTCCTGTGCAATGCACATTGTAATACAATTTAAATGATTTTTCTCCAATTCATCCATCATTTGTCGCTTAATTTTCAGTGAACTTTTAGAGGCATGTGAAAAGGGTTTTCCCTCAGTCCCTAAGTGATCCAGACTAACCACTGACCCTTGGGTCTGACAAATTCTTTTTAGAGAGTTACCATATTGTACAAATTGCACCAACATATATGAGTATAAGAATAATCACAATTATGTCCTTTGCAAGGACGTGATATGGAGATGGAGGCCATTATCCTTACCAAACTAACACAGGAACAGAAAACCAAAAATGGCATGTTCTCACTTATAAGTGGGAGCTAAATGATGAGAACACATGGACACACAGAAGGGAACAACACACACTGGGGCCTATTGGAGGGTGGAAAGTGGGAGGAGGGAGAGGATCGGGAAAAATAACTAATGGATACTAAGCTTAATATCGGTTGATGTAATCTGTGCAACAAAGGCCCATGACACATGTTTATGTATGTAACACACTTACACCTCCTGAACATTTACCCCAAACTTAAAGTAAAACAACTTAAAAAAAAAAAAATCACAGTCCATATTGTTTTGTTCAAATGAAAACTGGTTAAGCACACACATATTGGGGTCCTTCCTATGGGATAATACTATAGTAAGCATTTTTTGAGAAATTATGACATATAGGATTTTGTGAAAAAATTATTTATTTGTGCCTGTTATTTCCACCCCTCTCAAATTGTTCACTAAAAATGAAGCTTTCTAGCTTCAAACAAACAAATAAAAACCAAAAAAGCTTATGATTTAAAAGTATTAGTGTTAAACATCTATCTACGTTAATAAAACCATGGAATTATATAGAAATTAAGCAGCTGGAATAGAGAACTTTAATGTCATTATCCTAGAACTTATTTTCCTCAGCCTTATCCTTGGAGTTGTAAAATGATATGAATCTCATATTTAACCTCCAAAAGGCTTTATTTTTGACCCCATGCTCTTTTTGTTTGAGTCAAAGGCTGCCTGCGCTTTATCTGCCCTGGTATTGTAAAATATTTTGCAGGGTCATTTTTAATTCTTCTTAAAGCAGCAGCATGCTTCAAAGCAACATTGACTATTAGGGGTTGCTGATCTCTTTATGTCAGTTTACTAAAAAGGTTATAACTGATTTGTTATAAATCAACTGAGTAAAATTAATCCTTTGTTAAGCGATTTTTTGTGTGGTTATTCTTAACACTACTGGTTTTGTTTCCAAAATTTAACTTGTAAAATTACTCCTTAAGACTCATAAGCAGACAGCACCACATTTGCATTTTAAATGTATGTAATATTGCTCAAACTATTTCACCTTACACTACAAAGAAATTTATTTATTGTAATTTTATTTTCCCTTTCCTCTCCCATATGATAATCAGTATCTTTTTGCTTATCAAATCAGAAATATTAAGAAAAGGCGTCTGATCTTGTACCACTGGTGCTATACATTTTTCCTGTTCCAAGCTGAAAGCCCAAACACACAGTTATTTATGATATCTTCCAATTCAATTCACATTGTATTCAGTCTGCAAGCCTCATGCAGCCTCTAAAGAAAGATGTATCTATTTCTTATGTTTTTTGTTTGAACTTCTCATTCACTTCTAAGGGGCATCTCTGCATCATCTTCTTTCCTAGTTTTATATCTTCATTTGGAACAGGACTGTACCCTCTGCTTTAGCACTCAGATGCCACCCTATAGAGTTCAGTTCCTTGACATCCTGAGCCTACATTCTAAACAGTAACCTATGAGCTTCATCAAGCATACCCTAAACCCTAGTTAAACTGTAAAGCAAGTTTAGAGTAGAGCATATTTTCTGATTAAAATAGAATTAAATTAGAAATCAACTGCAAAAATAATCACATAAAATATTTGAAAATTTAGCATCACATTTCTAAATAATGCATTAATCTAATAAGTCATAAAGGAAAATATTAAGGTGAAATGAGGTGAAAATACAACATATAAAATTGGCAGAATGCAGAAAGAATATTGATTAGAAGATAATTTATACTGTTATATAGTATTATTAGAGCTAATAAATTACATAAAATCAGTGGCCAGAAATTCCTGCTTAAAAATATTTAAAAAGAGAAAAATATTTACATAAAATAAACAGGAATAAAAATTACTTTTTTTTAAAAAAGAAATCAGCAAAATAATAATAATCAAAAAACAGAACACCATGGAAAAAAATAATAAAACCAAAAGCTGGCCCGGTGCGGTCACTCACATGTGTAATCTTAGCACTTTGGGAGGCTGAGGCGGGTGGATCACGAGATCAGGAGTTCGAGACCAGCCTGGCCAAGATGGTGAAACCCCGTCTCTACTAAAAATACAAAAATTAGCTGGGCGCAGTGGCAGGCTCCTGTAATCCCAGCTACTCAGAAGGCTGAGCCAGGAGAATCACCTGAACCCAGGAGATGGGGATTCCAGTGAGTCAAGATCGCACCACTGCACTCTAGCCTGGGCAATGGAGCAAGACTCTGTTTCAAACAAACAAACAAACAAGCTTATGATTTAAAAATATTAATGTTAAACATCTATCTAGGTTAATAAAACCATTCAATTATGCAGAAGTTAAACAGCATACTCCTGAACGACTTTTGGGTAAACAATGAAATTAAGGTTGAAATCAAGAAGTTATTTGAAACAAATGAGAATGAAGATACAACATATCAGAATCTCTGGGACACACCTAAGGCAGCGGGAAATTTATAGCATTAAATGTTCACATCAAAGAGTTAGAAATATCTCAAATTAACAACCTAACATCACAACTGAAAGAATTGGAGAAGCATAGCTTTTATCAAAAAGACAACAAAATAATGAAAGTGAAGAAATGTAAAGCAAGGGCAACCCTCATACTCTCTTTCTGGGAAGGCAAATTAATACAACCACTGCGAAAAACAGTATGAAGGTATCTTAATAAACAAAAAATTGAACTACCATATGACCCAGTAATCTCATGGCTGGGTATATACCCAAAAGAAAAAAAAAATAGTATATCAAATAAGTAACTTTGCTTCTATGTTTATTTATTTATTTATTTTTATTAGTAGTACAACTTTTTTGAGACAAATTATCAGTCACCCAAGCTGGAGTGCAGTGGTGTAAACATGGCTCACTTCAGCTCAAACTCCTGGGCTCCAGTGATTCTCCTGCTTCAGTCTCCTGAAAAGCTGAGACCACAGGTGCTTGACACCACACCTGGCAATTAAACAACAACAACAAAAATAATAATAATAGTAGAGATGGTATCTCACCATGTTGCCCAGGCTGGTGTTGAACTCCTGGGCTCATGTGATCCTCCCAGTTAAGCCTCACAAAGTACTGGGATTACGGGTGGGAACCACAATGCCTGGCCCTGGCTTCTCTCCTGTTTTTATTGAAGCACTATTCATACTAGCTAAACTATAGAATAAACCTGTGTCCATCAACGGATGAATGGATAAGGAAAATGTGGTATATATACGCAATGGAGTATTATTTAGCCATGAAATCCTGTCATTTGCAAAAACATGGATGGAACAGGAGGTTATTATTCTAGATGAAATATGCCAGAGAGAGAAAGAAAAATATCACATGTCCTTATCCATATGCGAGAACTAAAAAAAGAAAAAAAAAACAAAAAACAAAAAACGATTTTATAGAGCTAGAAAGTAGAATGATGGCAACTAGAGGCTGAGATGTAGAGTAGGAAGGAAGGTAAAGAAGAGTTGGTTAATGGATACGAACATTCGGTTAGATAGAAGAAATAAGATTTACTGTTTGGTGGTACAATATTTCAATCACAGTTAATAATTTATTGTGCCAGGCATGATGGGTCACATCTGTCATTGCTTGACCCCAGGACTTTTATACTAGCCTGGGCAACATAGTGAGATTCCATTCTTTTTTTACTTTAAAATATACAATAAATTATTGGTATTATTATTATTGAGACAATGTTCCACTCTGTCACTCCGGCTAAAGTTCAGTGGTGCCATCATGGCTCACTTTAGCCTCAGTCTCCTAGGCTCAAGTGATACGCCTAACTCAGTGTCCCAGGTAGCTGTCTCAATAATAATAATTAAAATTATTTGTTGTATATTTTTAAATAACTACAAGAATGGAATTGGCATGTTCCTAACTCCAATTAATTATAAATGTTTAAGGTGATGGAAATTCTACCCTGATTTATTTATTTATATTATATTATATTATATTTTATTTTGAGATGGAGCCTCACTCTGTCACCCAGCCTGGAGTGCAGTGGCACGATCTTGGCTCTGTGCAACCCCCGCCTCCCAGGTTCAAGCAATTCTCTGGCTCAGTCTCTGAAGTAGCTGGGATTACAGGTGCCCGCCACCAGGCTTGGGTAATTTTTGTATTTTTAGTAGAGACAGGATTTCACCATCTTGGCCAGGCTGGTCTTGAACTCCTGACCTCGTGATCCACCTGCCTCGGCCTCCCAAAGTGCTAGGATTACAGGAGTGAGCCACCGCACCTGGCAGATTTATTTATTATACATTTTATACTTGTAACAAAATATCACACATACCTCATAAATATGAACTATTATCCATAGAAAATTGTTTAAAAGAAATGAGCTGTTAAGTCAAAAATGACATATAGGAATCTTACATGTATATTTCCAAGTACAAAAGACTAGACTAAAAAGGCTTCGTAGTTTATGTGTTTAGCCTTATGATGTTTTGGAAAAGGCAAAACTTCAGAAACAGTAAGGTCAGTGGTTACCAGTTTTTTGAGGAAGGGTAGGGAAGGAGGGATGAATATGTAGAACACAAAAAATTTTTAGGAAAGTAAAAAGATTCTGTATGGTACTGTAATAGTGAATACCTAATGTTATAAATTTACTGAAACCCATACTGTGCAACACAAAGCTCGAATCCTAATACAATCTATGGAATTTAGCTATTATTATTATTTTTATTTTTTATTTTTTATTTATTTATTTATTTTTTTTTTTGAGACGGAGTCTCTCTCTGTCACCCGGGCTGGAGTGCAGTGGCCGGATCTCAGCTCACTGCAAGCTCCGCCTCCCGGGTTCACGCCATTCTCCTGCCTCAGCCTCCCGAGTAGCTGGGACTACAGGCGCCCGCCACCTCGCCCGGCTAGCTTTTTGTATTTTTTAGTAGAGACGGGGTTTCACCGTGTTAGCCAGGATGGTCTCGATCTCCTGACCTTGTGATCCGCCCGTCTCAGCCTCCCAAAGTGCTGGGATTACAGGCTTGAGCCACCGCGCCCGGCTGGAATTTAGCTATTATTAAAGAATCAATATTGGGTCATCATTTCTAAAAATGTACCACAGCAGTACAAAATGTCACTAATAGGAGAAACGATGGGTTGAAAGAGGATGTATAAAAGGACTCTGTATTATTTGCTTTTATTTTCAATTTTGAAAAGTAACTGAAAAGTCAGTAGGGAAGAAAAAATTATCTTGACTACCCTTATTTATTATCAAGTAAAAGCAAAAATTTCAGTCTAATTTTTAAAATGAGACTGATTTAAAAAATTCTACAGCTTGAAAAATAATGGGGTTTATATCAGTAATACAAGGTTAGTTTCAGATATTACAATTAATGCCTTTTACCATATTAAGAGAATATAAGAGAAGAAAGCATAGGATCATTCTAATAAATGCAAATAAAATGCTTGAATTAAAAAAAAATTCTATAGGAAACTCCTCAGAAAATTAGGAATGAAAAAAGAATGCTTAATGTTGAAGAAATTAATGATTTTAAAAATTTTGAACACAGTAAGCATGTTCATTGCCACCATTTTTTTTTTCAGTTTTGTACAAGAGGTTCAATCTTACGCAATACAAAATAATGAGAAAGAAAAATATATAACACATAAAATTTCAAAGAAAGAACTCAGACTTTCTTTTCGTATAGATGGCATAATCATCTCTATAGATAATCCAAAACAATCCATAAAAAAGTGCTAGAGCTGATAACTAATTTTATTGGGTAAGAAGAACTAAAATCTAATACACAAAAGTCAGTTTGGGTGCCACACAATGAATGGTGAGTTAGAAAATAAAAATTAAACTATCACTCACAAAAGCATAAAATTAAAATTTAAAACATAATTTAACCAGAGGTTTATAAAATGTGCATACTGAAAATTAAAAAGAAAAAAGCTATGAGAAATTAAATTTTGAGTGAATAATTAAATATTCAATAATTGGAATATTGATGATGTAAAGATAAAAATTCTTCACAAATTCATATATAGATTAAATGTAAGCCTAATTAAAATTCCAGTAGAATTATTTAAAAAATATGAGCTGAATCTAAAATATATATGCAAAGGCAGAGGTCCTTAGATATACATAATGATATGATAAAAGAAAAACATTTGGAGGACTTACACGACCTAGTTTTAATACTTACTCTAAAGTTATGGGGAAGAAAATAGTGTGCTATTGGCATATAAATTAATATACAAATAAAACAAAATGGAAAGTATAGAAATACATCCACATTTGCATGTTAAATTGTCTTTCTACAAAGATACCAAAGTTTATTCAATTGAAAAACATGTCTTTAAAAAAACAGTGCTGAAAAACAAAGCATGACATCTGTGTAGACAAAGATTAACCTCAATCTTCCTCAATATTAAAAATCACAGTATTAAAAACCTTAATCTGTAAAATCTCATTGCTAAAATAAATCAGCTCAGAATCAATCATAGAACTAAAAGTTAAAACTTAAAAACTATAGGCAAAATATATACATTTTTAGGCAAACGTATTTTTAATTATGGGTCAAGCATAGATTTGTCAAATAGGACACAAAATCATGAACAATAAAATAAAATAAAATGTGAAAAATAAATATTATTAAAATAAAACTAAAAATAAAATGTTTGCTGTTTCAAAGACACATATGAGAAAATAAAATAATCACATAATTGGAAAAAAATTAAATATGCATAATGTATTTATGAATATACATGATTCTATGTAAAATTATTGTAAACGTGTAATATGCACAAAATGTATAAATATAATAAACAGTTACATAATATGCACAAATATGCACATTTATGTGCAAATATTTTTGCATATTTATATCCAGAATACATAAAGAACTTTTATAATCGATAATTCAAAAATACAATTTAAATTGAGCAAAATGTGTGACTAGATACTTCACTATAAGTGATATACCACTGGTCAAAAGGAACATGGCAATATACACATCATCACTAGCCATCAAGGAATTGCACATGAAAACCAAAATATAATACTACTGTTCATCCAATAAAATGTGTTCTGAAATGAAATTGACAGATAATATCAAGTGTTTGGCAGTGTGTATAATATTAAACACTGTGTGACCCAACAATCCCATTTTGGGTATTTATCTAAGTGAAATGAAAAGTTACATCCTCAAAAACCTGTACTCAAATGTTTATAACAGTTTTGTCTCACAATTTTCAAACCTGGAAACAACCCAATTTCTTCAACTGGCAGGAGCGTAAAGAAATGATGGATACTATGCAGCAATATAGATGAGTTAACTATTAATATTCACAAATACATGGATGAATCTCAAAAGCAACAGGCGAAGTGAAAGAAGCCAGACCCAAAGACTCCATATTTTACAAATCAATTTTTGTGGAAATTTAAAACACAAAGCAACAGGTATGGTAAACAGATCAGTGATTGCCAGGGTTAGAGATGGGGATAGCATTTAACTACAAAGAGCAACACAAAGAAACTTTGGATGGTCACGGGGCCATTCTCGATTTTAAGTGCACTGGTAGTTACACAATTTTACATACTTGTACTTAATGCTACAGGGCTGTAGCTCCCAAAATAGTAAATTTTACTGTATGTGAATTAAAAGATAGCTTTTTAAAATGTAAAAAATAGTGCACAATATCCCGGTTTTTTTTTCTTAGTGTGTCTTTCTTGCACCTTTCTCCACACTTTCTCTTTCCACGCGGAGGCAAATGTAATATACAAGATTGTAACTTGCAGTGTCCTGACATAAAAAAAGATGGCATATGCAAATTGAAATTAAGAAAAATTTAGAAAAATGATTTACAAAATGTTGGGAAGGATTTAGGTAAAACAACGAAACATAGGGTAATCCAGCAGCCTGAAGTTAGTAATGGAGTGATCTATTACCAACTTTGGGCCTGAAAGAACAAAGTGGGAGGAATTACTGGACCTAGAAAGAAAGTCATCTGGCAAGAGTTGCCTGACAAAAGCTCTGAACCTCCGTATAGGGGGGCACTCTACCTGCAAAGTCCCAGCAGAGAGGGACAGGTAGGAAACTGTGAGTTCTCTCTTGTTCCTGCACGTAATTTCCATTGGAAAGACTTAACTAGAAACCAGAAAGCAAGAAGTCCCACTGATACAATCTAAGCAGGTCAGCCTCACCAACGACAGAGGCAAGTGGAATATGAGAGTCTATTTTGGGCAAATGGAAGACATACAGCAAAGCCTTAGCATTTCCAATAAAGATACGGAGGAATAGAATCCATAATACTAAAAGAAAAATATAGTAAGATAACTAACATGTAATTATCTCATATTTCTGTAGCTTCTAAAATCCTCTTATTACTTCAGGATTGTCTACTCACAGTGGCATTTATAACACCAGGAAACTATGTGTAGCACTCCATACTATAACTTTATTTTTAGTAAAGGATAAATTTCATAAACACTTGCCAAAATAATCAAATATAGATAAAATTTCTTACTTTTTTTTGTGAAGGCTCTATGAGTAGTTTCCTTGGGCTTCTTTTAAAACAGACTATTCTCTTCCATATTATATTTCCCAACATAAATTTATATCTAACAATAGACATTTGTTTTCACATTGTGATTTTTCTCCTTTAAGTCTGCCACTTTTTACACAGGCTGTGCATGTTGGTCATCCCACCAATTCCCACAGTTTCAATTGTAACCTGTGAGTAGGTGGCACACATCCTCATCCTCCTCATCTATCTGTTCAAAACTGTCCTTCATTTTATGGCACTACCATCTAATGTGTTTGTCACAACCTCATCAAAATAGTTCACTACCAAGTTCCTAATACCCTTCTTTCTATAGAGATTCTTCTTCCTACTTTCCACCAAAGAAGGTTCTTCTTTTGCATCTCACTTTTCCTTTAATATTCAAAAAGTAGAGCATGGGATATTACTTATTTATTTATTTATTCATTCATTCATTTCTGACAGGATGTCACTGTCGCCCAGGCTGGAGTGAAGTAGCACTATCATGACTCACTACAGCCTCGACCACACAGTCTTGGGTTACCTTCCCACCTCAGCCTCCCTGGTAGCTGGAACTGCAGGTGTGTACGACCACAGCAAGCCATTTTTTTTTTTTTTTTTGTATTTTTCATAGAGATGGAATATCATCATATCACCCCGGCTGCTTTTGAATTTCTGGGCTCAAGCAATCTGACTGCCTTGGCCCCTCAAAGTGCTGGGATTACAGGTGTGCCTGACCTCTTATAGTCTATATTACATTTTCATAATGATTGATATAAACAATGAAAATGTAATGTATGATTCATTCTGTTAAAGATATATAACGTATATAAATGTTTTGAAATTTTAAATTCTCTATTTGTACTGTGCAATACCAAATATCTTCAACTGGAAAATTCAGGGTTTTTTCAGGCAAATTAAGTGTCTTCATTGTTTACTTTTAATTTTCTCATGTTTTGAAATATTTCTAAATTCAAATTTTCCACATTTTGCATTTACTTAAAACATGTGTACTGTTTATAGTAATTTGTTTAATAAGAGGATGGCTTTTAAGGAATATAAGTCATATCTCTCAAATTTATTTGGGCATTGATATGGTTTGGCTCTGTTCCCCACCCAAATCTGATTTTGAAGTGTAATAATTCCCATGTGTCAAGGACATGGCCAGGTGGAGATAATCAAATCGTGAAGGCAGTTTCTGTCATACTGGTTTTGTGGTAGTGGATAAGTCTCATGAGATATGATGGTTTTATAAACGGGAGTTCCCCTGCATAAGCCCTATTGCCTGCTGCCATGTAAGATGTGTCTTGCTTCCCCTTTGCCCTCTGCTGTGGTGTTAAGACCTCCACTGCTATGTGGAATAGTGAGTCAACTAAATCTCTGTCCTTTATGAATTACTAGTCTCAGATATGTCTTTATTAACAGCATGAGAACAGACTAATACAGTAAGTTAGTACCAGGAGTGGGGTGCTGCTGTAAAGATACCTGAAAATGTGGAAGCAACTTTGAAAACGGGTAACAGGCAAAGGTTGGAAGTGTTTGGAAAGTTCAGAAAAAGACAGGAAAATATGGGAAATTTTGAAACTTCTCAGAGTCTTGACGAATGGTTTTGACCAAAATGCTGACAGCAATATGGACAATAAGGTCCAGACTGAGGTGGTCTCAGATGGAGATGAGGAACTCATTGGAAACTAGAGCAACAATGACTCTTGCTATGTTTCAGCAGAGACTGGCCATATTTTGCTCCTGTCCTAGACATTTGTGAAACTTTGCACTTTAAAGAGATGAAATAAGGTATCTGGTGGAAGAAATTTCTAAGTGCAAAAGTGTTCAAGAGGTAGCTGAGCTTGAAAGTTTAAAAGAGTTGCAGCCTGATGATGCAATAGGAAAAAAAAAAAAAAAAAAAAACTATCTGGGAAAAATTCAAGCCAGATGCTGAAATTTGCATAAGTAACAAGGAGCCAAATGTTAGTGTTCAAAACAATGAATAATATGTCTCCAAGGCATGTCAGAGACCTTCATGGCAATCCCTCCCATCACAGGCCTGGAGGCCTAGGAGGAAAAACTGATTTCCTTGGCCCAGCCTAGGGACCACTTGCTGTGTGCAGCCAAGGGACTTGATGCTCTGCATCCCATATGTTCCAGCTGTGACTAAAAGGGGCCAAGGTACAGCTCAGACCATGACTTCAGAAGGTGCAAGCCACAAGCCTTGGCAGCTTCCATGTGGTGCTGAGCCTGTAAATGCATAGAAGTCAAAAACTGAGGGTTGAGAACCTCCACCTAGATTTCAGAGGATGTATGAAAACACCTGGATGTCCAGGGCAGAAGTTTGCTGCAAAGACCTCATGAAGAACCTCTGCTAGGGCAATGAAAAAGAGAAATGTGGTGTGGGAAGTCCCACAAGGAGTTCCCACTGGGACACTGCCTAGTGGAACTGTAAAAAGAAGGTCACTGTCCTCCAGAACCCCAAATGGGAGATCCCCTGACAGATTGCATGGTGTGCCTGGAAAAGCTGTAGGTGCTCAATGCCAACTTTTGAACACAGTCTGGAGGGGAGCTGTACCCTGCAAAGGCATAGGATCAGAGCTGCCCAAGGCTGTGGGACCCCAATTCTTGCATCAGCATGACCTATATGTGAGACATGGAATCAAAGGGGATAATTTTGGAGCTTTAAGATTTAATTACTTGGCTGGATTTTGGACTTGCATGGGTCCTGTAGTGCCTTTGTTTTGGCCAATTTCTTTCATCTGGAATGGGTGCATTATGTAATGCTTATACCTCCATTGAATATAGGTAAAAACTAACTTGCTTTTAATTTTACAGGCTCATAGATGGAAGGGACTTGCCTTGTCAGATAACACTTTGTACTACGGATTTTTCCTCATACAGTGGACTCATGCGTTAAGACTCATGAGTTAAGACTTTGGGGGACAGTTGGGAAGGCATGAGTGGTTTTGAACTGTGAGGACATGAGATTTGTGAGGGGTCAGGGGTGGAATGATATGGTTTGGCTGTGTCCTCACCCAAATCTCACCATGAATTGTAATAATCCTCACTTGTAAAAGGTGGAACCAGGTGTGGATAATTGAATAACTAGGGCAGTTATCCAATACTATTCTTATGGTAATGAATAAGTCCCATGAGATCTGATGAATGGGAGTTAACCTACACAAGCCCCCCTTCTTGCTACCATATAAGATGTATCTTGTTTCCCCTTCACCCTCTGCCATAATTGTGAAGTCTCCACAGCCATGTAGACCTTTGAGTCAATTAAAATGTTTTCCTTTATAAATTATCCAGTCTTGGGTATATCTATTCACTTTATTGATTATTTATTTTGCTGAGCAGAAGTTTTCAGTTTTATTAGGTTCCATTTCTCTGTTTTTATTTTTGTTTTCTGTGTTTTTGAGATCACATTCATAAATTCATTTCCTAGACCAATATGCAGAATTTTCCCTAAGATTGTATTGAGACTTAAATCTCACATTTAAGTTTTTAATCCTCTTTGAGTTAATTTATATATAGTTAGATATAGGAGTTAAGCTTCATTTTTTAATGTATGGTAATGTAACTTTCCCAGCATCATTGATTGAATAAAGTGTCTTTTCATCAATGTATGTTCTTCTTAGCTTCATCAAAGATCAGTTGGTAAGTATGTTGCTTTATGCCTGGGTTCTATATTCTGCTCCATTGATCTATGTGCTTATTTTATACCAATACTATCCTGTTATTTATATAACTTGCAATGTAATTTGAAGTGAGATAATATGATGTCCATAGCTTTGATCTTTTTGTTTAAGATTGCTTTGGCTATTAAGGCTCTTTTATGGTTGTATATTAATTTTAGGTTTCTTGTTTTTCGATTCTGTTAAAAATGACACTGATATTTTCATAGGGATTGCATTGAGTCTACAGATTGCTTTGGACAGTGTGATTATTTTAAAAACAATATTCGTTTTTCCAATTCGTTTGTGTTATCTATGATTTCTTTCATTAGTGTTTTATAATTTTCCTGTAGTTATCTTTCACCTCCTTAGTTAATTTTTTTTCTAGGAATTTCATTTTTTTGTAGCTATTGTAAATTGACCTCCTTTATCTTTTTTTTCTTAGCTAGTGTGTTGTTGGTGTAGCAGAAATGACGCAGAAATAGTAGAAAGGATAGAGTAGCAGAAATGCTCCTGATTTGTTGTATGCTGATAATGTATTTTTGAAGTTAATTAAATTCACGTTTCAACCTAAGGGTTTTTAGGAGAATCTTAAGTTTTTCTAGATGTAAAATCATATCACTGAAAAACAGAGATAATTTGACTTTCTTTTTTCCAATTCGGATACTTTTCATTTATTTCTGTGGCCTAATTTATCTGGTTGAGGTTTATAGTATTATGTTGAATAAAAAGGATGAAACTGGATATCTTGTCTTGTTTGTACTGTAGAGGGAATGCTTTCGACTGACTTCTCCATTTAGTATGATGTTGGCTGTTGGTTTGTCACAAACAGCCTTGATTATCTTGGGGTCTGTACCTTCTATGCATAGTTTTTGGGGGTTTGTATTATGAGAAAATGCCAAATTTTATCAAGTGCTTTTTTCTGTATCTATTGAGATGATCAAATGTGATTTATCATATTTCTTGATTAATATATGTTGAACCACCCTTGCATCTCTGGTATAAAACCCACTTGATCATGATGTATTATCTTTTTCTTGTGTTATTGGATTTTGTTTGTTGGTATTTTGTTTGAGAATTTTTGTATATGTTAATGGGAGATTTTGGTCTATAATTTTTCTTTTTTGTTGTATTCGTGTTTATTTTAGTGTCAAGGAAATATTGGCTCATGAAAAGAGGGAGAATTCCCTCCTCCTTGATTTTTTTTTTTTTGGAACAGTCTCTGGAGGACTGGAATTACATCTTCTTTACATGTTTGGTAGAATTTCGCTGGTGCTGGGCTTTTTTTTAAATTGAGAGACTTTTTATTACCGATTCAATATCAATATTCCTTACTGATATGTGCAAGTTATCTATTCCTTGTCCAATTTTGGGAGGTTTTATGTTTTCAGGAATTCATCCATTTTCTCTTGTTTTTCTAGTTTGTGAGTGTATTGTTCATAATAGTCTCTTATGATGGTTTGTATTTCTGTGTTATCAGTTGGACATATTTTCATTTCAAATAAACTTTATTTGGGTTTTTTCTCATTTTTTTTTTACTCTAACTAGCAGATTATAAATTTTGATTACCTTTTGACAGTTGGACATATTTTCATTTCAAATAAACTTTATTTGGGTTTTTTCTCATTTTTTTTTTTACTCTAACTAGCAGATTATAAATTTTGATTACCTTTTGACAGAATCACCTTTACATTTTGCTGACCTTTGTGGTCTATTTAGGCTGTACTTCATTTCCTTATTATTTGATCTTTTTTATTTTTTTCTTCTGTTAATTTTGAGTTTAGTTTCTTCTCACTTTTCTAATTCCATGAGTTGTGTTGTTAGATTGTTAATTTCTAATAGTTCTATCATTTTGATATAAGTATTTAGAACTGTTAAATTTTCTCTTAGCAGTGCTTTTGTTTTGTGGTGGTTTTGGTATGTTGTGTCTTTATTTTTGTTTGTTTCAAATGTTTTAAAATTTTTGATCTTAATTTCTTTGTTGATCCAGTGTTTGTTCAGAAGCATATTTATTAATTTTCATTTATTTGTATAGTCTCTGCATCACATCTTCTTTTAAAAAATATTTTATTTCACTTTAGTCTGAGAAAATACTTGATATGATTTTGATTTTAAAAAATTTGTTAAGACTTCCTTAAGACCACATGTGAGCTAAAATACAGTTTTTGCTGGAGAATGTTCTATGGGTTGATGAAAATAATTGTATTCTGCAGTTGTTAAGAATATTTTGCAAATTTCTTCTAGGTCCAATTTGTCTAAAATATCATTTAAGCCTAAACTTTGTTTGATTTTTATACCTGATAATCTGTCTAATGCTGTGATTGGGGTTTTGAAGTCCCCAACTGTTATTTTGTATTTGTCGTTCTCTCACTTTAGGTACAATAATATTTGGTTTATGATTCTTAGTTCTCAAGTGTTAAGTGCATACTTATTTAGAATTGTTGTGTTGTTATATTGATCCATTTATAATTACAGAATAACCTTCTTTGCCTTTTTTTTCTTTTGTTTTTAGATTTCATGATTTTTTTAAAAATTTATTTATTATTATTATACTTTAAGTTGTAGGGTACATGTGCATAACGTGCAAGTTTGTTACATATGTATACTTGTGCCATGTTGGTGTGCTGCACCCATCAACTCATCATTTACATCAGGTATAACTTCCAATGCAATCCCTCCCCCCTACCCCCTCCCCATGATAGGCCCCGGTGTGTGATGTTCCCCTTCCTGAGTCCAAGTGTTCTCATTATTCAGTTCCCACCTATGAGTGAGAACATGCAATGTTTGGTTTTCTGTTCTTGTGATACTTTGCGAAGAATGATGGTTTCCAGCTGCATCCATGTCCCTACAAAGGACCCAAACTCATCCTTTTTTATGGCTGCATAGTATTCCATGGTGTATATGTGCCACATTTTCTTAATCCAATCTGTCACTGATGGACATTTGAGTTGATTCCAAGTCTTTGCTATTGTGAATAGTGCCGCAATAAGCATACGTGTGCATGTGTCTTTATAGCAGCATAATTTATAATCCTTTGGGTATATACCCAGTAATGGGATGGCTGGGTCATATGGTACATCTAGTTCTAGATCCTTGAGGAATCGCCATACTGTTTTTCACAATGGTTGAACTAGTTTACAATCCCACCAACAGTGTAAAAGTGTTCCTATTTCTCCACATCCTCTCCAGCACCTGTTGTTTCCTGACTTTTTAATGATCACCATTCTAACTGGTGTGAGATGGTATCTCATTGTGGTTTTGATTTGCATTTCTCTGATGGCCAGTGATGATGAGCATTTTTTCATGTGTCTGTTGGCTGTATGAATGTCTTCTTTTGAGAAATGTCTGTTCATATCCTTTGCCCACTTTTTGATGGGGTTGTTTGTTTTTTTCTTGTAAATTTGTTTGAGTTCTTTGTAGGTTCTGGATATTAGCCCTTTGTCAGATGAGTACATTGCAAAAATTTTCTCCCATTCTGTAGGTTGCCTGTTCACTCTGATGGTAGTTTCTTTTGCAGTGCAGAAGCTCTTTAGTTTAATGAGATCCCATTTGTCAATTTTGGCTTTTGCTGCCATTGCTTTTGGTGTTTTAGACATGAAGTCTTTGCCCATGCCTATGTCCTGAATGGTACTACCTAGGTTTTCCTCTAGGGTTTTTATGGTATTAGGTCTAACATTTAAGTCTCTAATCCATCTTGAATTAATTTTCGTATAAGGAGTAAGGAAAGGATCCAGTTTCAGCTTTCTACTTACGGCTAGCCAATTTTCCCAGCACCATTTATTAAATAGGGAATCCTTTCCCCATTTCTTGCTTCTCTCAGGTTTGTCAAAGATCAGATGGCTGTAGATGTGTGGTATTATTTCTGAGGACTGTGTTCTGTTCCATTGGTCTATATCTCTGTTTTGGTACCAGTACCATGTTGTTTTGGTTACTGTAGCCTTGTAGTATAGTTTGAAGTCAGGTAGCGTGATGCCTCCAGCTTTGTTCTTTTGACTTAGGATTGTCTTGGAGATGCAGGCTCTTTTTTGGTTCCATATGAACTTTAAAGCAGTTTTTTCCAATTCTGTGAAGAAACTCATTGGTAGCTTGATAGGGATGGCATTGAATCTATAAGTTACCTTGGGCAGTATGGCCATTTTCACGATATTGATTCTTCCTATCCATGAGCATGGTATGTTCTTCCATTTGTTTGTGTCCTCTTGGATTTCACTGAGCAGTGGTTTGTAGTTCTCCTTGAAGAGGTCCTTTACATCCCTTGTCAGTTGGATTCCTAGGTATTTTATTCTCCTTGAAGCAATTGTGAATGGAAGTTCATTCCTGATTTGGCTCTCTGTTTGTCTGTTACTGGTGTATAAGAATGCTTGTGATTTTTGCACATTAATTTTGTATCCTGAGACTTTGCTGAAGTTGCTTATCAGCTTAAGGAGATTTGGGGCTGAGATAATGGGATTTTCTAAATATGCAATCATGTCATCTGCAAACAGGGACAATTTGACTTCTTCTTTTCCTAACTGAATACCCTTGATTTCTTTCTCTTGCCTAATTGCCCTAGCCAGAACTTCCAACACTATGTTGAATAGGAGTGGTGAGAGAGGGCATCCCTGTCTTGTGCCAGTTTTCAAAGGGAATTTTTCCAGTTTTTGCCCATTCAGTATGATATTGGCTGTGGGTTTGTCATAAATAGCTCTTATTATTTTGAGGTACGTTCCATCAATACCGAATTTATTGAGCGTTTTTAGCATGAAGGGCTGTTGAATTTTGTCAAAAGCCTTTTCTGCATCTATTGAGATAATCATGTGGTTCTTGTCTTTGGTTCTGTTTATATGTTGGATTATGTTTATTGATTTGCGTATGTTGAACCAGCCTTGCATCCCAGGGATGAAGCCCACTTGATCATGGTGGATAAGCTTTTTGATGTGTTGCTGAATCTGGTTTGCCAGTATTTTATTGAGGATTTTTGCATCGATGTTCATCAGGGATATTGGTCTAAAATTCTCTTTTTTTGTTGTGTCTCTGCCAGGCTTTGGTATCAGGATGATGTTGGCCTCATAAAATGAGTTAGGGAGGATTCCCTCTTTTTCTATTGACTGGAATAGTTTCAGAAGGAATGGTACCAACTCCTCCTTGTACATCTGGTAGAATTCAGCTGTGAATCCATCTGGTCCTGGACTTTTTTTGGTTGGTAGGCTATTAATTATTGCCTCAATTTCAGAGCCTGCTATTGATCTATTCAGGGATTCAACTTCTTCCTGGTTTAGTCTTGGAAGAGTGTAAGTGTCCAGGAAATTATCCATTTCTTCTAGATTTTCCAGTTTATTTGTGTAGAGGTGTTTATAGTATTCTCTGATGGTAGTTTGTATTTCTGTGGGGTCAGTGGTGATATCCCCTTTATCATTTTTAATTGCGTTGATTTGATTCTTCTCTCTTTTCTTCTTTATTAGTCTTGCTAGTGGTCTGTCAATTTTGTTGATCTTTTCAAAAAACCAACTCCTGGATTTATTGATTTTTTGGAGGGTTTTTTGTGTCTCTATCTCCTTCAGTTCTGCTCTGATCTTAGTTATTTCTTGCCTTCTGCTAGCTTTTGAATGCGTTTGCTCTTGCTTCTCTAGTTCTTTTAATTGTGATGTTAGAGTGTCAATTTTAGATCTTTCCTGCTTTCTCTTGTGGGCATTTAGTGCTATAAATTTCCCTCCACACACTGCTTTAAATGTGTCCCAGAGATTCTGGTATGTTGTATCTTTGTTCTCATTGGTTTCAAAGAAAATCTTTATTTCTGCCTTCATTTTGTTATGTACCCAGTAGTCATTCAGGAGCAGGTTGTTCAGTTTCCATGTAGTTGAGCGGTTTTGATTCAGTTTCTTAGTCCTGAGTTCTAGTTTGATTGCACTGTGGTCTGAGAGACAGTTTGTTATAATTTCTGTTCTTGTACATTTGCTGAGGAGTGCTTTATTTCCAATTACGTGGTCGATTTTGGAGTAAGTACGATGTGGTGCTGAGAAGAATGTATATTCTGTTGATTTGGGGTGGAGAGTTCTATAGATGTCTATTACGTCTGCTTGCTGCAGAGATGAGTTCAATTCCTGGATATCCTTGTTAACTTTCTGTCTCGTTGATCTGTCTAATGTTGACAGTGGAGTGTTGAAGTCTCCCATTATTATTGTATGGGAGTCTAAGTCTCTTTGTAAGTCTCTAAGGACTTGCTTGATGAATCTGGGTGCTCCTGTATTGGGTGCATATATATTTAGGATAGTTAGCTCTTCCTGTTGAATTGATCCCTTTACCATTATGTAATGGCCTTCTTTGTCTCTTTTGATCTTTGATGGTTTAAAGTCTGTTTTATCAGAGACTAGTATTGCAACCCCCGCTTTTTTTTTTGTTCTCCATTTGCTTGGTAAATCTTCCTCCATCCCTTTATTTTGAGCCTATGTATGTCTCCGCGTGTGAGATGGGTCTCCTGAATACAGCAGACTGATGGGTCTTGACTCTTTATCCAGTTTGCCAGTCTGTGTCTTTTAATTGGAGCATTTAGTCCATTTACATTTAAGGTTAAGATTGTTATGTGTGAACTTGATCCTGCCATTATGATATTAACTGGTTATTTTGCTCGTTAGTTGATGCAGTTTCTTCCTAGCCTCAATGGTCTTTACATTTTGGCATGTTTTTGCAATGGCTGGTACCAGTTTTTCCTTTCCATATTTAGTGCTTCCTTCAGGGTCTCTTGTAAGGCAGGCCTAGTGGTGACAAAATCTCTAAGCATTTGCTTATCTGTAAAGGATTATATTTCTCCTTCACTTATGAAATTTAGTTTGGCTGGATATGAAATTCTGGGTTGAAAATTCTTTTCTTTAAGAATGTTGAATATTGGCCCCCACTCTCTTCTGGCTTGTAGAGTTTCTGCCGAGAGATCTGCTTTTAGTCTGATGGGCTTCCCTTTGTGGGTAACCCGACCTCTCTCTCTGGCTGCCCTTAAGATTTTTTCCTTCATTTTAACTTTGGTGAATCTGGCAATTATGTGTCTTGGAGTTGCTCTTCTCTAGGAGTATCTTTGTGGCGTTCTCTGTATTTCCTGGATTTGATTGTTGGCCTGCCTTACTAGGTTGGGTAAATTCTCCTGGATGATATCCTGAAGTGTTTTCCAACTTGGTTCCATTTTCCCCCTCACTTTCAGGCACCCCAATCAGACGTAGATTTGGTCTTTTTACATAATCCCATACTTCTTGCAGGCTTTGTTCATTTCTTTTTCTTCTTTTTTCTTTTGGTTTCTCTTCTCACTTCATTTCATTCATTTGATCCTCAATCGCTGATACTCTTTCTTCCAGTTGATCGAGTCGGTTACTGAAGCTTGTGCATTTGTCACGTATTTCTCGTGTCATGGTTTTCATCTCTTTCATTTCGTTTAGGACCTTCTCTGCATTAATTACTCTAGCCATCAATTCTTCCACTTTTTTTTCAAGATTTTTAGTTTCTTTGCGCTGGGTACGTAATTCCTCCTTTAGCTCTGAGAAATTTGATGGACTGAAGCCTTCTTCTCTCATCTCGTCAAAGTCATTCTCCGTCCAGCTTTGATCTGTTGCTGGCGATGAGCTGCGCTCCTTTGCCGGGGGAGATGCACTCTTATTTTTTGAATTTCCAGCTTTTCTGCCCTGCTTTTTCCCCATCTTTGTGGTTTTATCTGCCTCTGCTCTTTGATGATGGTGATGTACTGACGGGGTTTTGGTGTAGGTGTCCTTCCTGTTTGATAGTTTTCCTTCTAACAGTCAGGACCCTCAGCTGTAGGTCTGTTGGAGATTGCTTGAGGTCCACTCCAGACCCTGTTTGCCTGAGTGTCAGCAGCAGAGGCTGCAGAAGATAGAATATTTCTGAACAGTGAGTGTACCTGTCTGATTCTTGCTTTGGAAGCTTCCTCTCAGGGGTGTACTCCACCCTGTGAGGTGTGGGGTGTCAGACTGCCCCTAGTGGGGGATGTCTCCCAATTAGGCTACTCAGGGGTCAGGGACCCACTTGAGCAGGGAGTCTGTCCCTTCTCAGATCTCAACCTCCGTGTTGGGAGATCCACTGCTCTCTTCAAAGCTGTCAGACAGAGTCATTTGCGTCTGCAGAGGTTTCTGTTCCATTTGTTATTGTTTATTGTGCCCTGTCCCCAGAGGTGGAGTCTACATTGACAGGCAGGTTTCCTTGAGCTGCTTTGAGCTCCACCCAGTTCGAGCTTCCCAGCAGCTTTGTTTACCTACTTAAGGCTCAGCAATGGCGGGCGCCCCTCCCCCAGCCTCGCTGCTGCCTTGCCGGTAGATCACAGACTGCTGTGCTAGCAATGAGGGAGGCTCCGTGGGTGTGGGACCCTCCTGGCCAGGTGTGGGATATGATCTCCTGGTGTGCCTGTTTGCTTAAAGCGCAGTATTGGGGTGGGAGTTACCCGATTTTCCAGGTGTTGTGTGTCTCAGTTCCCCTGGCTAGGAAAAGGGATTCCCTTCCCCCTTGCGCTTCCCAGGTGAGGCAATGCCTCGCCCTGCTTCAGCTCTCGCTGGTCGGGCTGCAGCAGCTGACCAGCACCAATCGTCCGGCACTCCCCAGTGGGATGAACCCAGTACCTCAGTTGAAAATGCAGAAATCACCGGTCTTCTGTGTCACTGGCGCTGGGAGTTGGAGACTGGAGCTGTTCCTATTCGGCCATCTTGCTCCGCCCCCCTTCTTTGCCTTTTTTAATGGCTTTTATTTAAGGTATGTTTTTTCTTATGTAAGTACAGCTCATTTTGCTCAGTTTTGATCTCCATTTGCATGGAATATATTTTTTCACCCTTTTAATCTATATGTCTTCAGTGGTAAGGTAAGATTTTATAAGCAGCATGCAGTTGTATCATTTTATTTAATCCATTCACCAATCTTTGTATATTAAGTATTTAATCAATTTACTTTCAAGGTTATTATTAATACATTAGGTTTTATAAGTCCTTAATCTTGTTATTTGATTCTTTTTCTCCTTTGTGTGATTGCTTTACCAGTGACTTTTATACATTTCTGCGTTTTCATGATGGTAAATATATTCCTTTTGCTTCCAAGTGTAGGACTCACTTAAGCATTTCTTATAGGCTCATCCTAGGTTTGATTAATTTCCTCAGAATTTGTTTGTCTGAAAAAGACTATTTAACCTTTATTTATGCAGATCAGCCTTGCTGGATTTACACCGTTGACTAAAAAAATTTTCTTTGAGCATTTTGAATATATCAGCCAATTTCCCTCTGTCCTGTAGGGTCTCTGCTGTGATGCTCACCATTAGTATGGTAGAGTTTCCATCTAGGTTACCAGATGCCTTTGCTGTTTTCAGAATTTGCTTTTTTGGTTTGACTTTAGATAGTCTTATTATAGTGTACCACGTCAAAGTCTTTCTTGCATCCCGTCTCCTTGAGGATTGCTGACCTTCATTTATATCTAAATGTGTAAATTTCTTGCTGAAGTCGGGAAGTTTTTATATATATATAAAAATTTTAAATATATATATAACCTCTTACACAGTTGTTATATATATAACAACTTACACAGGTTTTCAAAACTTCTTGATCTCTCTTCACGCTCAGGAATACCAACACTTCATAAATTTGGTTGCCTTATGTTATTTCAAAGATTTTGAAGTCTTTCTTCATTCTGTTTAATTATTTTTTCTTTGTTTACCTCTAACTAGATTATTTCAAAATACTTCTTTTCTAGTTCTGAAACTTATTCTTCTGCTCAGTCTAGTCTATGATTGAAGCTTTCAAATGTGTTTTGTATTTTTATCAATAAATTTTTTTAATTTCAGAATTTTTTGTTTATTTCTTGCTTACTTGTTTTTAAAATATCTGTCTCCTTGGTAAAGTTCTCATTCACAAACTAAATTACTTTTCTAAATTTCTGGTATTAGTTTTTGATTTCTCTTGCATCCCATTGTACATCATTGAATAAATATTTTATATTCTTTTTCTGAAATTTTGAAGATTTTTATTAAGATATATTGGTGGATAATTATTTTATATCTTTGGGGTATGATACTACTTTGCTTTGCATGTTTCCTATGTTTTTATTTTGATTTATCTGCACATGGTGTAAAAGTTTTTATTATTTATTGAATTTATTTATTTTTGAATTTACTTTTATTAAGGTGTACTTTTGCTTGAGGATGTGCCTATAATGTTCATTGGGTAGAGTCCTTTGGTTTTGCTTCTGGATACATGCCATAGTGAAGTATATGTAGAATTTTTTTTTTTTTTTTTTTTTTTGGCTATATGCAGTGTAGTGGTATCTATGGTTTCATCAATTCAGGTTATTGGTGGTGGGGACTTTGGTAAAGTTGTGTTGAAAAACTAAAACACCAGATGAGCCCATCTTCAGGTTTCAGTGGTGGGGGTGCTGGATTAAGTACATCTATTCTTGTGCCTTGGGCCAACACATGCTGGCACCTGTTTTGATGATTCCAGGTATCCAAGCTCTTGGGCAGACAGCATGTCATGTTCAATGGTGGTTGCATGGTGATAAAATGTTATTTTGGTTCCCAACTACTGAACCTTGTGTTGTCTGTGGTTCAATAGGCTGTGTGGGTCAGCCTTCAGGCCAGTAGCTGTTGCTTGCAGGTAGAAACGAACTGAGTTGATAGTGGTAGAGCGTTTATGGTCAACATCAGTTCTCTGGGAAGAGTACTCCAGTGATCTAGGCCGTGAATTGGGTTGCGGAGCCCCCAGGGCCCTGGATTTTACACTCTGTTTCATGGGAGGAGGCAAAGCCTGGTAGAGCTGCGTTACTGAGTAAGCTGTTACTCAGGAGTCCTAAATGCAAATGCCTCCACCAGCTTTGTCTGGCAGAATGCTTGGGTGCAGGGTGACCACAACTGTGCTAAGGTCCTGCCACAGGAAGGGTGGGACAAATCCTAGTGGTCACAGATCTTACTGGCAGATGGGAGACTTGTGTCCTTTTCACATTCCAGTCCGAATCCATCTTGGCTATTGTAGCTGACCTGTCTAGCCTGTCAGACCCAGGAGATTACATCTAGCCTGAAACTCAGGCCCAGGCTATGTGAGTCCCCATCCAGCTTAAGACCAAATATTCACAGCAACTCTTGTCTGGCTTATGTCCTGGTGGCAATACCCACTTCCAGCACTGATGGCTGTAGCCTATACTATGTTTACTTCTCAGTTCTGGTTGTAAAAGCCACCTCCAACTCATGCCTTGGTTCCACAATGAGCAACCTGTTTCCCTAATGTATGGGACTAGTGCAGGTTCCCAGGACTGCACACAGCCTGCTAAGTGTAGGAATAAGGATGACATCTTGCTATAGCCAGTTAGGTTTCAGAAACTGCATGGGACCCAGAGTGATTTCTCTGCCTTGAGAAGTTTCTTCTCACAGTCTCTTGGCTGCTCCCTAAGATTCAGGAATTAGGAGTGTCAAGATGCTCTCCTATGGCCTGGATGGCCTTCTTCCCCAGTGGAAAAGGGGACTACAGAGAAACACTTACACATTCTCATCTGTACTGGGAAGTCACTTTGAATTCCCAGCCAATTCCAGTCACACCAATTGCCTGTTTCTTTTCTTCCTAGTTTTTGGAGTTTCCTGTTCTTTTTCTGCTAAACTGCCATGTTTCTCATTGGATAATGTATTCAAAGTATTATATTGTCTATACATTACTAAGGTTTTTCTAAGTGGATGAGATGTACTTGAAATGCTTCTAATCAGTCATCTTAAACATTTTAAATTAGAGCATTACTGCTTTACAGAATAAAAGCATCTGTATATACTGGTATCAATAAATTATATAAATATATAGCTCTATACATATTTTATATTAAGGTATAAATAATGAATGTTGCCTTAAATAATAATTTAAACAATATCTGCTATGGTATCAAGAATTTGCCATTTTCACACTAAATCTGATTTTATTATGCTTTGAGATTATTTAATTTCTATAAAAATTGTACATTCTATTTAAGGAAGTTATTTTTGGTATATATGTCTTGATTAAGTAACATGAGCTTCAAAGCTTCTATTTTAATATGACTATTATAATTGTGTGGATATTATAATACTTTACACACATCTAATTTCTTATGTTAAATGATACACTAGGTTCATTTATAGACACTTTTGTGAATATCAGCTACTGCTGAAAATTATAAGGCTCAGCATAATCTAAAGATTAAAATTGGAGCTCCTTCCATTAC
Organism: Macaca mulatta; assembly: GCF_049350105.2. Lineage (NCBI taxonomy): Eukaryota > Metazoa > Chordata > Mammalia > Primates > Cercopithecidae > Macaca > Macaca mulatta. Next base: position 74,804,244 of record NC_133407.1, on the reverse strand, counting down.
TATGTTCAACTGAAATATCCTTCCCAGATTTGTCTTCCCATTTTAGGTAATCAAAATAATTATCATAATAGTAGTAATAAAGAAAAGAATAAAAATAAGAGAGAATTTTAGTCCAATTGAACTACACATCAACTACCATATACATACTTCTTAGCCTCAGCTTGTTCTTGGTGTTGGGATTTCTTATGTCAGTCTTTCTTTGGAATACATATTTTTACAATTTCTGTAACTATTGAAATCCATCTTATATGTCAAGGACTAGCTCACATAATAAATTTAATTTTCTTTCTTCTAATAAAGCAAGCTTACTTTCTACTACAATGTCCTTTACCACATAAAATCTATTGTATAAGAACTCCTCTAACAGCTTAACATGTTATCAAGTTTAAATTCCTTGAAGGCAAGCATCATTTTCTCCATGTACATGTTAAAACTACATTAAAAATGCATAGACAACACACATTTTAACACCTTAATTTGATTCAATTATATATCATTGTCTTGACTATAACTTAACAGAATACTTTTAAGGATCGCAGGCTCTCATATTGTTTATTTTTGAAAAATCTAATTTTCTCATGTGATTGAACTACACATTTAGAGTAATGATTCATATATTTTCTTGAAAACCTTAATTGGAGAATCATCTTTAATCTCTATGCTTTCAAAATATAAATTTAAATGAGATTTCAGTATTATACATTTCTTTTTAGTAATAAATATTTAATTTTTAGTTCAAAGTGACCCACAGAAACCATCTTTTAGTTAAGTTTCTAAATTTAAGAATATATGTTTAAAATTAATTGTTTTCTCTAACAATTAACACTATTAACTCCTCACCACTTCACAGCCCTGAACTACACTCTATAACTTTATTCCAGAATACAATAAGACTTTATATAGAACATGTTTTATTAAATATAAACTACAAATTCTTACACACTCATGAGTTATACACTGGGAGAACAGAGAACAGAAGGTATTTTTAACAGACATCATTTTCAAAAATAGCCTACTGATACCCTTCTTTTTTTTTTTTTTCTTTTTTTCTTTTTTCTAGGAGAGATACTATCATCTGGTGGTTCTCTGGTTCTGTTTTGTTAAAAACACCTATATACTTTTAAGCTGTTCTCCTGATCCTATGTTACTGAGAGAGAAGGTTGATCTTTCAATTTACTTTTATTTTCTGCCTGCCTTTACAAAGCGTTGCATTGTATATCTAATGTTGATATCAGTTATAATAGATAGTAAGGGTAGATACTATACCAGACTCTTTTTCTACAATATTGGCACTGTTAGAAAGATCACTGAACTTGGAATAACTTTTATGTTACCTTGACTTCCTCTCTAAGTCATCTGTACTAGACTAACAGCTGGTGAGATAATGTATGATGTCTATATATAGCCTGAATATTCCTTAATATTGGTTCTTTAACTATTTTATTGTGCCTATTTGTGCCCATGTCTATTTGACTGTGGCAACCACAGTATTTTTCAACACATTTTCTGCACTGTGATCTCGTCCCTCTCCATGAGAAAGGAGAGTCAGTTTGCCTGACCATTAAATCTGAGGAAAAAAATATGTACGACAAATATGCTAAATAAGTAAAGGTGATAAATGCAACAAAGAATATGAAAAATAGGGTAGGGCATTGAAATAGAAAGGTACAGGTGGAAGCCTAGATGTAACTTTTAAATAAAGAGGTAGGAAAGTCTTTGTTAAGTGGTGACATTTAAGTAAAAACTTGAAAGAAATGAAGAAGGTGCCTCCGTGGATATCTGGAAAGAAGGCTGTGTAATTGCTAATTTTAATTAATTTTGGTTTTTCATTAAATTTAACTTTCTTTTTTCAAATTCAGTCAGAAACTTAATCACATTTATAATACATTTTTCTAGCATTATTGAAGTATAGTTGACAAAATAAATGTACATATTTACAATGACAGTATACAATGTAATGTTTTGATACATGAGAACACTGTGAAATTATTAGTACAATTGAAGCTAATTAACATATCCATGACCTCATATCTTTTCTCTGTGTGTGCGTGGTGAGAACTCTTAAAACTACTGTCTTAGCAAAGTTCCAATAACCAATTCAGTATTAAATATAGTCAGCAGGCTGTATATTACATGCATTCATTAAGCTTGCCTGGTTGAAATTTTGTTCCCTTTGATCAATATCTTCCCATTTCCCCAACTCCCCACACCTCACAACCACTATTCTACTCTTTGCTTCTATATATTTGATTCTGTTTTGCTTCCACATATAAGTGACAGTATACAGTATTTGTTTTTCTGTGTCTGGCTTATTTCACTTAGCATAACATTCTCCAGGTTCATTCATATTGCCATAAGTGACAGTGTTTCCTTCTTTTTTAAGACCCAAAACTATTTTAGTATGTGTGTAATTTTCTTTATACATGTATCCATCAATGGAAACATAGGTCGATTCCATATCTTGTCTATTGTGAATAATGCATCAATAAACATGTATGTGCAAATATCTCTTTAACAATTTGATTTTATTTCTTTTAAATTTTTTCTCCAAAGGGATATTGCTGCATCATAGTACTTTTATTTTTATTTTTTTGAGGAATCTTCATACTATTTTACACAATGACTGCTCCAATTTGTACTCCCTTCTAAAAATGCAAAAAAATTCCCTTTTCAGCACATTCTTGTCAACAAATATATTTTGTCTTTTAGATAATACCCATATTAACAGTTGTGAGGTGATATTTTACTATGATTTTGATTGGGATTTTGCTGGTGATTAGTGTTGTTTAGCATTTTTTTATATATCTGTTGGCCATAAGCCTTCTTTTGAGAAATGTCTATGCAGGTCCTTTGACTATTTTTAAAATCAGGTTATTTGTTTACTTGCAATTGAGTTGCTCATATTTCTTATACATATTGGATATTAACATATCATCAGATATATGACTACCAAATAATTTGTCCCTCTCTATGAGTTGCCTCTTTAATCTATTGATTGTTTTCTTTGCTGTGCAGGAGCTTTAAAATTTGATGTAATTCTGTTTGTCTATTTTCCTTTTTTGTTCCCTATGCTTTTAGAGTTGTATGGAAAAAAATCACAGTCCATCACTATTATCAAGAAACTTTATCATTATATTTTCTTCTAGGAGTTTTACAGTTTCATACGTTACATTTAAGTCCCTAATCCATTTAGAGATTTTTCCATATGGTGTAAGCCAAGAATGTGGTTTAATTATTCTACATGTGGATATCCAGTTTTCCCAACCCATTATATGTTCTGGGAGTGCTAGTCAAAAACTAGTCTTATATCTATGGGTTTATTTCAAGATTTTCTCATCTGACATATATATACACACACATATATATGTATATATACACATATGTGTATATATACATATATGCATATATATACATATATACATATATATATATAGCCTGCTTTGAAAATACAAGTATCCTACTCTTTTTATACTCTAGCTTTATAACATACTCTTAAGTCAATAGTGTGATTCCTCCATCCTTGTTCTTTTTTCTCAATATTGCTTAGGCTTTGGAGGGTATTTTATGATTGAAAGCATTTAGAAAACTTCAGCATCCCTTTCTGATTAGAATTCTAAACTAATTAAGTATGAAGAAATGTACCTCAACATAATAAAAGGCTTTCCTGACAAGCTCAGAAGTAACATCATATAGAAATCTCTTTCTCCATGATCAGGAACAAGATAAGAATGCCAACTCTTACCACCTCTATTCAATATAGTACTGGAAGCACCAGTCAAAGTAATTGGGAAATGAAAGATATCAAAATATGAAAAATATAAATAAAACTGTCTGTGTTTGCAGATGACGAGATCTTTTTTACATAAAACCCCAAAGACTCCACCAAAAAAGCTCTTAGAACAAGTACATGAATTAAATAAAAGTGCACGATACAAAATAAATACACAGGCCACAAGGACCGTAATACATGGACCATTCCTGGTGCTGGGCAAGGCTTGAAGCCAGTAGGCTTGGGGGCATGCAAATTAGTGAAACACCAGTCCAGGCAGCCAAAGAGTGCTTGCATCACCCTTCCACCATCTGCAGTCAGCAGAGCTCACACCTCTGAGAGAATCTTTCCTTGCCCTTGAGGACAGGAGAGGGAAGAGGAAATATAACTTTACTTGCAACTCTGATACTAACTCACTCACAGTACAATAGAGCACCAGGGAGAATTTTGAGGCCCCCATTCCAGGACCTAGCTCCCAAATGACACACCCTGGTCCAGAAGGGTATCCATCCACTGCCTTTAAGGAAAGGAGTCAGTCTAGGCAAGATTCACCACCTACTAACAGGTTTGTGCTCTGAATAATCAGCATTGGTACTCATGCAGTACTCGCTATAGGCTTTGAGTAAGACTCTAAGACATGCTGGCTTTAGGTGTAACCCAGCACATTCCAAGCTGTGGTGGCTACAGTGAAACATTCCTTCCATTTAACAAAAGCAAACAGCAAATTGAAGAGGACTTGGTCCTGCACCATAAGAAGTAGCCTGGACAAAGTGGGGTAGAAAACAAAGCAGGCTCTTGGGGATCCCCATTCAAGGTGTTGGGTCTTAGATAGAACTTCTAGACCTGTCCTGTGCCAGAGAAGATACCACTGGCCTGCAGGGATAGTCCCAGGCTTGGAAGCATTCATGATAACCTGGCTAAAGAAGAATGTTTGGGTCTTAAATGAACACTTGTAGTGCCAAGCAGTACTCACAATGAGCCTGGGATGGTGGTGGCCATGGGGAGAGACTACTCTGCTAATGAAAAGGGAATATAAGAATGGAAAAAAAAAAAAAAAAAAAAAACAAACTCTGCTTGTGGCTTGGGTGCCTGCTCAGCAGCAGTAGAACAGAGCACCAGGTAGATTCCTATCATTTCCAAATTCAGGACCTGGCTCTCAAATGACATCTCTGAATCTACCAAATACCAGGGAGAATTTCCCACCATGAAGGGAAGAACACAACTGCTGTATTGGTGTCAGGTCTGATCCAGCACAGTCTACGTGGTAATTGCCATAAGGGTGCTTGTGCCATCCCTTACCCAGCTTTAGGCAGTTCAGTATAGAGAGAGTGACTGCTTATTTGGGGGAGAATAAAAAGGAAGAAATAGAGAGTTTCTACCTGGTAATCCAGATAATTCATCTGAATTGTACCCATGACTACCAAGGCAATACCTCTATTAGTCTGCAAGAATCACAGCAGTGCAGAGATTGGGATGTCCCTAATGTAGGTATGACTGCAATGATCAAAAACTTGGCTCACAACACTCAAGTCCCTATGAATATCTGGAAAGTCTTCCTAAGAAAGACAGGTCTAAAATGTCCAGAATGTGAAAACTAAAATTAATACCTAACTCTTCAATGCTTCAATACCGAAAAACATCCAAAAGGATCAAGACCATCCAGAATAACATGCTCTCACCAATAAAAAAATAAATAAAAAACCTAAATAAAGCATGAAGGACCAATCATGGACATGGAGAAACAGAAGCATGTGAACTTTCAGACAGAATATTGAAAAATAGCTGTTTTGAGGAAATTCAACAAAATTCAAGAAAATACAGAGAAGGAATTCAGAAGCATGAAATATAAATTTAACAGTGAGATTAATATAATTTAAAAAATGAAGCCGAAATTCTGGAACTGAAAAATGAATTGACATACTAAAGAACACACTAAGCAAATATAACACCCCTCAAGACCTCAAGACATTTAATAATAAAACTCCAAAAAGACGAGGATGAATAAATAATCCTAAAGGCAGCAAGAGAAAAGAAAGAAATGGCATGCAATGGAAATCCTATGTATCCGGCAGCAGAATTCTCAGTGGAAGCCTTAGAGGCCAGGAGAGAATGGCATGACATATTTAAAATAAAGAAAGAGAAAAGAACTTTCATCCTAGAACAGGACATCCAGCAAAAATATCCTTCAAGCAAGTAAGAGAAATAAAGACTTACCCAGACTAACAAAAGCTAAAGGATTTCTTCAACAGAGTACTTGACCTACAAGAAATGCTAAAGAAAATTATTCGGTCTGAAAGAAAAGACATCAATGAATGACAGAAAGTCATCTGAAGGTACACAACTCTCTGATAATAGTAAGAACAAAGAAACACACAGACTAGTATAACACCATAATTGTGGTGCATAAACTACCCATATCTTGAGTAAAAAGACTAATAGATTAGTCTATCAAAAGTAATAGCCACGACAACTTTTCAAGACATGGACCCTATAATAAGATATAAATACAGACAACAAAAGTTAAAAATCGGGGTGAAAAAAGTTAAAGTATAAATAATGTATTAGTTTTCTCTTTGCTTGTTTGTTTATTCAATCAGTGCTGAATAGTCATCAGCTTAAAATAATGGGTTACTATATTTTATTTGAAAGCCACATGGTAACCTCAAATCAAAAACATACAACAGACACATAAAATCAAAAAGCAAGAAAAGAGAAAATCACCTTTCCTTTACTAAAAAGAACACAGAAAGAAAGAAAAGGAGGAACATAAGACCACAAAACAACCAGAAAAACATTGCAAAATGACGAGTAAGTCCTTACTTTTTAACAATAACAATAAATGTGAATCAACTAAATCCTCAATGAAAACAAATAGAGTGAATGAAAGGCTTTTAAAAAATCCAAAAATCTGTTGCCTGCAAGAAACACTATTCACCTATAAAGACAAATGCAAACTGAAAATAAAGAGATGGAAAAAAGAAATTACATGCAAATGGATTTTTTAAGTAGCAATGGCCATACTTAGATTAAATAGATTTCAAGACAGAAATTTCAAAAATATACAAATAAGGTCATTATATAATGATAAATGCATCAATTATACAGGATAAAAATTGTAAATATATATGCACCCAATATTAGAATACCTGATTTCAAAAGCAAATATTAACAGAGACAAAGAGAAAGACAGACTCCAATACAGTAAAAACTGGAGACTTCAGCACTTCACTTTCAGCTTTGGTGAGATTATGGAGATAGAAAATCCAAAAAGAAACTATAGATTTAATCTATACTCCAGACCAAATGAACATAATGGATATTTAGAGAACATTTTATCCAACAGCTGCAGCATACACATTCTTCTTCTCAGCACGTTGATCATTCTCAAGGCTATCCCATACACCGTATGTTATCCACAAAAAAAAAAATCTTGAAAAATTAAAAAACACTGAAATTATATCAAGTATCTTCTCTGAAAGCAGTTAAATAAAACTAGAAGTCAATAACAAGAGAAATTTTAGAAACTATACAAATACATAGAAATTGAACCATATGCTCCTGAATGACCAATGAGTTAATGAGTAAATTGAAAAGGAAATTTAAAAACTTCCTGAAACAAATAATGGAAACACCACATCCCCAAACCTATGAGATACAGCAAAATCTGTACTAATGAGAAAGTTTACAATCCAAATCACCTACATCAAACAAGTAGAAAAATTTTAAATAAAAAACATTATTGTATGAGTCCAATATTATGCTGATTCCAAAACCAGATGAAGACACATCAAAAGTGAAAACTACAGGCCAATATTTTTTATGAACATTGATGTAAAGATTCTCAAAAAGTAATAACAAAAAAATCACCAACGCATTAAAAAGGTCATTGATTATGACATATTGAGATTTTTCCCCAGGGATGCAAGATGTTTAAACATATGCAAATTAATAAATGTGACACACGTTATATTAAAAAAAAAAGGGACAAAATCCACATGATAGTTTCAATTGAGGCTAAAAAAGGATTTGATAAAATTCAACACCTCTTCTTGATAAGAACTCTCAAAAGCTAAGTGTAGAAGCAAAATACCTCTATACAATAAAAGCCATATGTGACAGACCAACAGCTAGTATCGTATTAATTGGGTAAAACTCCAGCCTTTCCTTTAAGGTCTGGAACACAGCAAGAATGTCCACTTTCATGACTATAATTCAGCATAGCATTGAAAATCCTAAATAGAGGAATCAGATAAAGGGCATCCAAATTGGAAAGAAAGAAATCAAATCATTATTTGTGTGTGTGTGTGTGAATAATATGATCTTCTATTAGAGAAAACCTAAACATTAAAACTACTAGAACCGATAAACAAATGTAGTAATTTTGCAAGATACAAAATCTAGCTTGCAACTATCATTAACAATTTTATATACCAACAGCAAAGAGGCTGAAAAAGAAATCAAAACAGTAATCCCATATACCATACTATGAATGTAATAAAATATCTTGAAATTAACTTAATGAAAGAATTGAATGATGTCTATAATAAAAACTATAAATCATTGATTCAAGAATCTGAAGAGGACACAAAAAATAAAAAAGATATTCCATCTTCCTGGAATGAAATAACTCACATTTAAAATGTCCATACAACCCAAAACAATCAAGATTCACTGCAATCCCTGTTAATATAACAATGACAATCCTCACAGGAAGAAAAAAAACAAAAACCACAATCTTAACATTTATATGTTTCCGCAAAAGACTCAGGCGAAGCCATCTTGAGCAAATAGAACAAAACTAAAGGAATCTCATTCCTGACTTCGAATTATACCACACAACTATATTAATCAAAGAAGCATAGAAATGTCATAAAAAGTGATACACAGACTAAAGCAACAGAGTAAAGAACCCAGAAGAAGAACATTCATACATCTACAATAAACTTATTTTCAACAAAGATGCCAAGAACATACATTGGGAAGAAGATAGTCTCTTCAATAAATGGTGCTGGGAAAACTGGATATCATTATGGAAAATAATGAAACCAGACCCCTATCTCTTGTGACATACAAAAATCAATTCAAAATATTAAAGACTTAAATTTAATACCTAAAACCATGACACTATTAAAAAAATAGGATCACATGTAGTTAGAAAGTTTCTGCACAACAAAGGAAGTGATCAACAACGTGAAGATAAAGCCCACAGAGTGGGAAAAAATTTGCAAACTATCCATCTGAAGAAGATTAATAATAGGATCTTATAAGCAGCTTAAGAAACTCTACAGGATCAAAAATAATCTGATTAAAAAATGGGCAAGTGGTCTGAGTAGACATTTTTTCAAAAAAAGACATACAAATGGCAATCAGGTACAAAAAAGTTGCACGTATTTCTGCTGATGGGAAGTTTCTTTCAGAAGAGGTACATTTGCCATGTTGAGCTCACTGTGAAAAGTCTTTAGCTCTAATTCAAGAGTCTGGTAGCCCTGGTGCTCATGAATGGTCTTGGAGAAGATTTCTTTTCCCTTTCATCCAACACTGAAGACACAGCTGGCCCTTCTCCCATAGGGGCTCAGCATTGGTGTGTCTGTAGTCAGCCTTTTGAAACAGTTAAGTGTGACTGCATCCCCACAGGAGAAGAAACCTTCAGGTTCAGGCTTGGATGACAGGTAAACACCCAAGTCCTCTCTATTTGGAACATCAACATTCCTGCAGATAAAAAGGGGTGCTTATCTGATATGAACAGCCAGATGCAGAGTCAGAAGTGTGACTGAGAGATAGGTTGCTTTCCTGCTGGCCAGGCAGATGAGATAAGGTGGCTCCAACACTTCCCCCTGATAAGTCTTCAGTGCATTTCATGAGAGCTCTTCTAGTCACCTCTGTCAAGGTGGGACCTGTGCCCACCATTAGGTATTACATTTACTCACCTTTTTTAGCTAAAGCTGGTTTCTACTCAGCAACATCTCCCCTCTGGCTTGAAGCTTGAACTATTCAACCCAATAAATAAAATACTTAGAAAAAGCAGTATTTAAAAAGTGCATAACACGGAGGAGTGACATAAGCTTCAAGAGACTTCTGCCATTCCAACCCCATAGGGACCGAGAACTTCATTACACACTAAGCACATAAGAGACTTCTGCCATTCCAATCTGATAGGGGACCAAGAACTTCCTCATACACTGAGCACATTGCTGCTACAACTATATCTGAGAAAGCCATTATGCAAAGACTCTGTGATGTTTAATATTGAATATCGTATTGATTGTATTGAAGGATGTAAGGTATTGTTCCTTAGTGTATCTGTGAGGTTGTCATCAAAGGAGATTAACATTTGAGCCAGTGGGCTAGGAGAAGTGGACCCGTCTCAATTTGGGTGGGTAGCTTTTGGACTCTTGGACTTACACCAGTGGTTTGCCAGGGACTCTCAGGCCTTTGGCCACAAACTGAAGGCTGAATTCTCTTCCCTACTTTTGAGTTTTGGGATTCCCACTGATTTTCCTGCTCCTCAGCTTGCAGATGGCCTATTGTGGAACTTCACCTTGTGATTGTGTGAGTCAATACTCCTTAATAAACTCTCTTTCATATATACATCTATCCTATCCGTTCTGTCCCTCTAGAGAACTCTGACTAATACAGACTGTCTATAACCAAGGAACTCATACACAGTCTTCACCGCTGAAACAACCAAGAGCCAAAATAGGCTACAGTAAAATATATACATTAAAGTCACGTTCTAAAGAGAAAACATAGATTTTTTAAAAATCCAAATTAAAAATAAACTCAAGAATAATTAGAAGAAATAGTCTCCCAAATGAGAAGGACCAGAAACATAATTCTAGTAATATGACAAAACAGAGTTCTGTAACACCCCCCACCACAAAAAATCACACTAGCTCTTCAGAAATGAATCCAAAGAATGATAAACTTTTAAAAACACCAGACAAAAAAATTCATAAGGTTGATTATCAAGATACTCAAGGATATACCAAAGAAAGGTGAAAATCAACATAAATAAATTTAAAAAATAATTTAGGAAATAAACATTTTCTAAAGAGATAGATATTTTAAAGAAAAAGTAATCAAACCTCTGGAAATGAATGACACACTTAGGGAATTCAAAAGTGCAGCAGAAATTTTTGACAATAAACTAGAAAAAGTCGAAGGAAGACTTTTCAGAGATTGAAGACAATGCTTTTGAATTAACCCAGAAAGACAAAAGTGAAGAAAAGGAAAACAAAAGAAATAAACAGAGTTTCTAAGAAACACAGGATTATGTAAAATGACGAAACCTAAAAATAACTCATGTTCCTGAGGGAGAAGAGAATGTAAAATTTTGGAAAACTCATTTGAGGGAATAATTGAGGAAAACTTCCCTGGCCTTGCTAGAGATTTAGACATCCAAATGCAAGAAGTGCAAAGAACTCCTGGGAGATTCAACACAAAATGTACCAAAGTATATAGTCACTGGGTTACCTAAAGTCAACATGAAGCAAAGAATTGTGGGAGCACTAAGACAAAAACATCCGATAACCTATAAGGAAAACATACCAGACTGAAAGAAGACTTTTTAGCAGAAATCTGACCAGCCAGAGTGGCTGAGGCCCTGTGTTTTATCTCCTTAAACAGAATAAATGTCAGCCAAAAATTTTGTATCCCACAAAACCGTCAGGCCTCTGAGCCCAAGCTAAGCCATCATATCCCCTGTGACCTGCATATATACATCCAGATGGCCTGAAGCAACTGAAGATCCACAAAATAAGTGAAAATAGCCTTAGATGATGACATTTCACCATTGTGATTCGTTTCTCCCCCACCCTTAAGAAAGTTCTTTGTAATCTCCCCCACCCTTAAGAAGGTTCTTTGTAATTCTCCCCACCCTTGAGAATGTACTTTGTGAGATCCACCCTTTGCCTGCAAAACATTGCTCCTAACTCCACTGCCTATCCCAAAACCTGTAAGAACTGATGATGGTCCCACCACTCTCTTTTCAGACTCAGCCCACCTGTACCCAGGTGAAATAAACAACCATGTTGTTCACACAAAGCCTGTTTGGTGGTCTCTTCACACGGATGCATGAGACAAAAACTAAGTTTCATAAATGAAGGACGAATAAAATCACTTTGGGCATTTGTCACTACCAGACCAGCCCTATAAGAAACGCTGAAAGGAATTCTAAATCTTGAAAAAAAAGGTTAAAATGAATCACGATATAATCTCTTGAACAGATTAAACACCTCAAAGCTTATAAAACAACAACACGATAAGGAAAACAAAGTATCTTAGTAACAATTAACATGATGACTGAAATAGTTCCTTACATCTCAATATTAACACTGAATGTAATTAACTTAAATGTTCCACTTGAAAGATATAAATTAGCAAGATGAATTAAAGAAAAACACAAATCAAACATTTGCTGTCTTCAAGGTACTTACCTAATATGTCAGTATTCATATAAATTTTAGTTAAAGTGGTTGAACAAAGATATTTTACAAAAATGGAAGGCAACAGCAAGCAGGAATAGCTGTTACTATATCAGATAAAACAGACTAAAGCAACAACAATAATAAAGAAAAATACAGGCCGGGCGCAGTGGCTCAAGCCTGTAATCCCAGCACTTTGGGAGGCCGAGACGGGCGGATCACGAGGTCAGGAGATCGAGACCATCCTGGGTAACACAGTGAAACCCCGTCTCTACTAAAACTACAAAAACTTAGCCGGGCAAGGTGGCAGGCGCCTGTAGTCCCAGCTACTCGGGAGGCTGAGGCAGGAGAATGGCGTGAACCCGGGAGGCGGAGCTTGCAGTGAGCTGAGATCCGGCCACTGCACTCCAGCCTGGGTGACAGAGCGAGACTCCGTCTCAAAAAAAAAAAAAAAAAAACAAAGATAATTATAATATAATTTTAAAAGGATAAATTCAAAAGGATATTACAACCATAAATTTATATACATGTAACACTAGAGCTCCCAGATTCATTAAGCAATTACTACTATATCTAAGAAATGAGGTCTATGGCAATGCAATAGTAATGGAGGACTTCAATACTCCATTGACAGCACTAGCTAGATTATCGAAATAGGAAGTCAAAAAAGAAACAACGAATTTAAAGTACACTCTAGAACAAATGGATCTAACAGGTATAAACAGAATGTCCTACCTAAGAACTGCAGAATACACATCCTTTGCATCAGAACATTGAATATTCTCCAAACTAGCCCGTATGACAGGAAACAAAGCAAGTCTCAATAAATTTTTGAAAATTGAAATTATGGCCAGGAGCAGTGGCTCTTGCCTGTAATTTCAGCACTTTGAGAGGCTGAGGTGGGCAGATGCCTTGGGGCCATGAGTTTCAGAGCAGCCTGACAACATAGTGAAATGATGACTCTACTAAAAAAAAAAAAAAAAAAAAAAAAATAGCTGGGTGTGGTGGTGCATGCTTGTAATCCAGGCTACTCAGGAGGGTGAGGCATGAGAATCATTTGAACTCAGGAGGTGGAAGTTGCAGTGAGCTGAGATTGTGCAACTGCAGTCCACCCTAAGTGACAGAGTGAGACACTGTCCAAAAAAGAAAAAAGAAAAGAAAATTGAAATCATTTCAAGTGTCTTCTCAGACTAGAGTAGAATACAAATACAACTAGAAATCAACTCAAAAAGGGACACTGAAAACTGTACAAATACATGGAAATTAAACAACCTTCTTTGGAATAATTTTGGAGTTAATAGAATCAAGATGAAAATTTAAAAATTCTTTAAAGTGCATGATTAGTGACACAAGTTATCAAAACCTCTGGAATACAGCAAACACAGTGTTAGAAGGAAAGCTTATAGTGCTAAATGTTTATATCAAAAAGTCTGAAAGATCACAAATTAACAACTAATTTCACACCTCAACGAACTAAAGAAAAAAGAAAAAACTAAACAAGCAGCTAAAAATTAATAGCAAAGATTATGGTAGAGCAAACGATATTGAGACATAAAAACTACAAAATATCAATGAAACAAAAAATTAATTATTTGAAGGGATAAGCAAATTTATAGACCAATAGCTAAATTAAACAATAAGAGAGAAGATTCAAATAAACTCAATTAGAAATAAAATTGGAGACACTGCAACCAACACCACAAAAACACAAAATACCACTCAAGACTACATCAACACCTCTATACATACAAACTAGAAAATATATAAATAATGGATGCATTCCTGAAAACATACAACCCTCCTAAATTAAATCTGTAAGAAAGAGAAACCTTGAACAACCCTAAAATAAGTAGTGAGACTGAACCAGAAATTTTAAAAGAACCTTCAAATAAAATCCACGGCCAGATAAATTCAGAGATGAATTCTATCAGTCATTCAAACAATTGGCACCAATCCTCTGAAACTATTTGATATGATTAGACTTTGTGTTTCCACCCAAATCCCATCTTGAATTATAATTCCCATAATCCCCACATGCAATGGGAAAGAACAGGTGGAGGTAATCAGATCATGAGGGCAGTTTTCCCCTTGCTGTCCTCATGATAGTGAGTGAGTTCTCACGAGATCCAATGGTTTTATAAGGTGCTCTTTCTCCTTTGCTTGGTCCTTTTATATCCTGGCACCTTGTAAATAAGGTGCCTTGCTTCCCCTTCGCCTTCAACAATGATTGTAAGTTTCCTGGGGCCTCCTCAGGCATGCTGACTATGAGTCAATTAAACTTCTTTCCTTTCTAAATTACCCAGTCTCAGGCAGTTCTTCATAGCTGTATAAAAATGAACAAATACAGTAAATTGATACCACAGAGAGTGGTGTTCTGCTATAAAGATACCCAAAAATATGTAAATGACTTTGGAACTGTGCAACAGGCAGAGGTTGTAAAAGTTTGGAGGGCTCAGAGGAAGTCAGGAAGATGTGAGAAAGATTGAGACTTCCTAGACACTTTTTGAATGACTTTGATTAAAATCCTGACAGTCATATGGACAATGAAGTCCAGGCTGAGGAGGTATCAGATGGAGATAAGGAATTTGTCAGGAAGTGGAATACAGGTGATTCTTGCTATGCTTTAGCAAAGGGACTGGTTGCATTTTTCCCCTGCCCTAGAGATCTGTGGAACTTTACACTTGAGGGAGATAATTTAGGGTATCTGGCAGAATAAAAGTATAAGCACCAAAGCATTCAAGATGTGACTTGGGTTCTCCTAATAGCCTTCAAATTTTACGCATTCAAAAACAGATATTTTGGAATTGGAACTTATGTTTAAAAGAGAAAGAGAGCATAAAAGTTTGGAAAATTTGCAGCCTGACAATGCAGTAGAAGAAGAAAAAAAATCTGATGAGAAATTCAAGCCATCTGCAGTAACTTGTGTAAGTAATGAGGAGATAAATGTTAATTGCCAAGACAATGGGGGAAAAAAAGGCATATAAGAGATATTTGCAGCAACCCCTTCCATCACAGGGTCAGAGGCCTAGGAGGAAAAAAAAATGGTTTTGTAGGCCACGTCTGGGGCCCCACTGCTGTATGCAGCCTTGGGACTTGGTACCCTGCATTTCATCTGCTCCAGTCATGATTAAAAGGAGGAAAAGTACAGCTTAGGCTGTGGCTCAAGGGAGTGCAAGCTCCAGGCTTTGGTGGCTTCTACATGGTGTTGAGCCTGAAGGTGTACAGAAGACAAGAATGGAGGCTTGGGAAACTCCACCTACTTTTCAGAGGATGTATGGAAATGCATGGATGTCCAGGCAGAGGTGTGCTACAGGAGCAGAGCCCTCAAGTAGAACTTCTGCTGGGGCATTGCAGAAGGGATATGTGGGGTTGGAGCCCCCACACAGAGTCCCCCTTGGGGCACTGCCTAGTAGAGCTGTGTGAAGAAGGCCTCCATCCCGTAGACCCCAGAATTATAGATCCACTGAATGCTTGCACTGTGCACCTGGAAAAGCCATAGACACTTATTGCCAGCCTGTGCAAACAGCCAGGTTTGAAGGCTGTACCCTAAAAAGCCACAGGGGAAGAGCTGCCCATGGCTGTGGGAGCCCACTTCTTGTATCATCCTGACTTGTAGATGAGACATAGAGCCAAAGGAAATCATTTCAGGACTTTAAGATTTGAGTGCCCTGCCAGAAATTAGACTCGTATGAGGTCTGTAGCCTCATAATTTTGGTCACTTTCTCTCATTTTGAATGGGTGTATTTACCTAATGTCTGCACCCTCATCGTATCTAGGAAGTAATTGACTTGCTTTTGATTTTACAATCTCATAGTCAGAAGTGATTTGCCTTGTCTCAGATGAGACTTTGGACTTGGACTTTCGGATTAATGCTCAAATGAATTAAGACTTTGGATGACTGTTAGGAAAGCATAATTGATTTTGAAATGTGAAAATGACATGAAATGTGGGAGGTCCCGGGGTGGAATGATATGGTTAGGCTTTGCTTTCTACCCAAATTACATTTTGAACTTTAATTCCCATTATCTTCACATGTCAAGGGAGACACCAGGAGGAAGTAACTGGATCATGGCGGGGGGTGAGTGGGGTTCTCCCATACAGTTCATATTATAGTGCGTGAGATCTCACAAGATCTGAAGATTTTATTAGGGGTTCTTTTCCCATTGCTCAGCACTTCCCCTTCCTGGCACCTTCCAGAAAGAAGGTGCCTTGCTTCCCCTTTGCCTTCTGCCATGATTTTAAGTTTCCTGAGGCCTGCCTAGCCATGCTTAACTGTGAGTCAATTAAACCTCTTTCTTTTTATAAATTACCTCTTCTCTGGCAGTTCTTTATAGCAGTATGAAAATGGAATGATACACTATTCTGAGGGATTGAAAAGGAGAGACTCCTGCCTATCTCATTCTCTGAAGCCATTATCACCCTATTATCAAAACCCAGAAAAGACATGACAAAAACAGAAAACTACGGAACAATATCCCTGATAAACATAGATGTAAAAATTCTCAGCAAAATGAACTAACTGAATCTAACACCACATCAAAAATATAATTAACCATGATCAAGTAGGTTTCATCCTAGTGATAATGGGACAGTTTAAAATACATTAGTCAATAAATGTGATATATCACATAAACTGAATTAAAAGCAAAAACCATATAATCATCTCGACAGATACAGAAAATACATTTGATAAAATCCAGCATTACTTGATGATAAAAACCCTCAACAAACAAGGCATACTTTTATTACCTCAAAGTAATTTTTATTACCTCAAAGTAATAAAAATTACAAAGTAATAAATATTATAAATATAAATATTATATTATAAATATTATAAATATAAATATATTATAAATATTATAAATAAATAAAAATTACAAAGTAATAAAATTACAAAGTAATAAAAGTCATATATGACAAACCCACAGCCAACATTATACTAAATTGGGAAAAGTTAAAAGTATTCACCCTGAAAACTGGAACAAAATAAAGATATCCATTTTAACCACTTCTATTTAATATAGTACTGGAAGTTCTAGGCAGAACAATCAGGCAAGAAAAAGAGATAAAAGGACATCCAAATTGGCAAAGAGGAAGTCAAACTATTGCTGTTTGCTGATGATGTAATAGTATACCTAGAAAACGGTTCCAAAAGCTGCCTAGATTTGATAAATAAATTTACTCATCTCATGTTACAAAATAAATGATCACAAATCAGCAACATTGTTATATACCAACAATGACCAAAGTGGGAATCAAATCAAGAACTCAATCCCTTTACAATAGCTCCAAAAAAATACTTAAGAATATATTTAACCAAGGATTTAAAAGTTCTCAACAATCAGAACTACAAACCACTAATGAAATAAATTATAGATGACACAAACAAATGAAAATGCATCTCATGCTCTTGAATTAGAAGAATCAATATTATGAAAATAACTATACTTCCCAAAGTAATCCGAAGACTCAATGCAATTTTTATCAAAATACAACATCATTGTTCACAGAATTAGAAAAAAAAATCTTAACATTCATATGCAACCGCAGAAAGCCCGAATAGCCAAAGCAATCCTAAACAAAAGAAACAAATCTGGAGGCATCACATTACCAGACATCAAGTTACACTACAAGGCTACAGTTACCAAAACAATATGGTAATATTATAAAAGTAGACACTTAGACCAATAGAACATTATAGAGAACTCAGAAATAAAACTAAATACTTATAACCAAATAATTTTTGACAAAGCATTCAAAAACACAAATTGGAGAAAGGAAACCTTATTTAATAAATGGTGCTAGGAAACCTTGCTAGCCACATATACAAAAATAAAACTGGATCCTTATCTTTCACCTTATACAAAAATTAACTCAAGATGGAACAAAGACTTAAATTTGCTACCTGAAATTAGAAAAGTTCTAGAAGATTATCTAAGTAAAACTTTTCTGACATTGGCTTAGGCAAAGATTTCATGACTAAGACTCCAAAAACAAATGGATCAAAAATAAACATAAATAAGTGGAACCTAGTTAAACTAAATAACTTTGGTCTAGCAAAAGAAATAATTATCAGAGTAATGAGACAACCCAGAGAATGGGAGAAAATATTTGGCAACTATGCATTTGACAAAGGGCTGAAATCCAGAATCTACCAGGAACTCAAACAAATCAAAAGAAAATAAACTATCTCATCAAAAACTGGGCAAATTACATAGATATTTCACAGAGGATATACAAATGGCCCACAAACATAAGAAAAAAAAAAAAAAAAAAGCTCAACATCACTAATCATCAGGGGAATGCAAATGCAAATTAAGATCACAATTAGACACCACCTTACTCCTGTAAGAGTGGCCATTATTAGAAAGTCAAAAAACAATGGATATTGAGTGTGAATGTAGCGAAAAAGGAACACTAATACACTGTTTGTGGGAATGTAAACTAGGAGCACTTCCATGAAAGCATGGAGATTTCTGAAGGAACAAAAGTAGATCTGCCATTTAATCCAGCATTCCCACTACTGGAGATACCCAAAGAAAAAAAAGTCACTACATCAAAAAAATACCTGCACACGTATGTTATTGCAGCAGACTAATCTACAATTGCAAAGTTATGGAACCAACCTAATTACCCATTGGCCTATGAATAGATAAAGAAAATGTGGTGTATATACACCATGGAATACTACTCAGCCATACAAAGGAACTTAATGATGTATTTTGCAACAAGATAGATGGAACTGGAGGTCATTTTTCTAAGTGAAATAACTCAGGAATGGAAAAAAAAAAATACCATATGTTTTTACTTACAAGTGGGATCTGTGCTATGAGTATACAAAGGCATAGAGAGTAATATAATGGACTTCGGAGACAAAAGCGGGAGTATGGGAGGAGGAGGAGGGATTTAAAAAACTACGTATGGGGTATAATGTACACTACTCAGGTGATTGGTGCATTAAAATCTCAGACTTCATCACTATACAATCCATTTATGCAAACAAAAAGCACTTGTACCTCCAAAGTTATTAAAATTTATTTATTTTTTATTTAAAGAGAGCAGAATGATGGCTACTAGAAGTTGGGAGGGGTAGTGGTAAGGCGAAGTGGGAAAGAATATTGGGTACAAAAATATAGTATGATAAAATGAGTAAGATCTTGAATTTGGTAGCATAACAGGGTGAGTATAGTTAACAATAATTTGTCTGTAAAACAGAAAAAGGATAGATACTTGAAGGGATGAAAATCCAATTTACTCTGATGTAATAATTATACATTGCATTCCTGTATCAAAGTGTCTCATGGACCCATTTGAGATTTTCCCCATTTAGTATAATATTAGCTATGGGTCTGTTGTATGTGGCTTTTATTGTTTTGAGTTTTGTTCCTTCTATATTCAGTATTTTTTAAGGCTTATGAAGGGATGTTGAATTTTACCAGTAGCTTTTTCAGCATCAATTGAAATGATGTTTTTTATCTTTTATTCTTTTGATATGAAGTATCACATAGATTGATTTGTGTTTGTTGAAGGATCCTTGCATCTCTGGGAAAAATATTACTCGGTCATCATGAGTGGCCATTTTAATGTGTTGGTGAAATTGATTTGCCAGTATTTTCTTGTGAATTTTTATATCAATGTTCATCATGGATATTGGCTTGTAATTTCCTTTATTTTTCGGGGGTGTACATTTGTCTAGTTTTGGTATCAGCATAGTACTGGTATTTCACAATAAGTCTGAAAGTATTCTTTTTTCTGTTTTTGTTTGTTTGTTTGTTTGTAATAGCGTGTGTAGGATTGTTATTAGTGCTTTTTAAATGTTAGCAAAATTCAGCAGTGAAGCTATTGGTTCTTGGTCTTTTTTGTGCATAGAGACATTTTGTTATGACTTTGATCTTGTTATTTGTTATTCTTTGGTTCAGTTTTTGGATTTTTTCATGGTTCAATCTTAGTAGGCTGTATATGTCTAAGAATTCACCCTCTTGCAGAATTTCCAATTTATTGGCATACACTTGTTAATAGTAGTAAGGAATGATCATTTGCATTTCTATGGTATTTGTTGTAATGTCTCCTTTTCATCTCTGATTTTATTTATTTGGATTATCTCTCTGTTTTTCTCAGTTAGTCTGGCTAAAGGTTTGTCATATTTATTTATCTTTGAAAACAAAGCTTTTTGTGTTGTTAATTTTTGTATTGTTCTCTTCATTTCAATTTTATTTATTTCTGCTGTGACCATTACTTTGTTTCTTCCACTCATTTTGAATTTGGTTTACTCTTGCTTTCCCATTTCTTTAAGATGCACTGTTAGGTGGTTTATTTGATGTGTTTCTACTTGTTTGATTTAGGCACTTAATTGCTTTAAATCAACTTCACTCTTAGTACTGTTTTCACTGTATACCATAGATTTTGGTATGTGGTCTTTCCTTTATCATTTGTTTCAATAACTTGTTAAATTTTTGTTTTAATTTTCATATTTATCCAATCCCTTCCTTGGCCACACCAGTTGGTATCTCACCATGTTATGTGCACTCCAAGTCTATTGGCTCAAAACCCAACCCAGTACCTGAATATTCCTAGGAATTGTAGTCCTTGTGGCCTTGACTGTCTGTTACGTTAATTTAGGCCCCTGAGCACTTTATCCCTTGGTGGTGAGACTTGATAGAACTCAGGTTCTGACCACTGCGATGGACAGTTCGCCTCTCGTTAGTGCTGGTGTACAAGCTCCCTCTGTGGACACCGGTTGAGTTCTGTCCTGTGTTGGTCTTTGCTGCGGTAGGGCAGCACTCAGTTCCAATGCAACATCCAGCAATCACTGTACTTTCCCACACGTACGGGGACAGATTCTCTCTACCACGTGGTTGCTGCCAAGGAAGAATGAAGGGGTGGAATTGGCAATTCAAGGCTGTCTTTCCTAATCACTTCAGTGCCTTTTTTATTGCTATGAAGTTAAAACCAGGTACTGTAATCACTCACCTGATCTATGGTTCCTATGAAGGTTCTTTTTCATGTATTTAGTTGTAAATTTTGGTGTTCCTACAGAGGGGTAATCCATGAAAGCTTCTATTCAGTATTCTTGTTCAGCTCACTTCTTTTTAACTTTTAAAGTGTTATCTTTATGTTAATACAATGTGCATGCAAATATGCCATTGAGATATTGAGATGGCAAAATTAATAGTGCTTTAGGATTCAAGTAAGTGAGATAGAGATAGAGAGGGAGATAATATTTGTTATAGACCTTGGACCTTGAGCACCCGACGGAATAGCATGCTTCAGAAGTTGGCTTCATAATGAAAACAAAGGGGAATAACTGAAGAGGTATAAACAGGAAACTGAAGTGAGTAACATTAAAGTTAACATTTATTTTACATAATAGTGTGAAAATGAAGTGATAGGAAATGTAGCAAGACACTAGACAGGAGCTCTACCTGAAAGATTGTTGCAGCAAAGCAAACAATATATTTTGGGGATACATACTATTCTTAGCTAGTGAGGTGGTGTATTAGTCCATTTTCATACTGCTATGAAGAAATACATAAGACTGGGTGATTTATAAAGAAAACGAAGTTCAATTTAATGGACTCACAGTTCCACCTGGCTGGGGAGGCCTGACAATTGTGGTGAAAGGTAGCAGAGGAACAAAACACATCTTACAGAGTGGCAGGCAAGAGAACATGTGCAGGGGAACTTCCCTTTATAAAACCATCAGATCTCATGAGACTTACTACCATGTGAACAGCATGGGAAAAACCTGCCCCCATGATTCAATTACTTCTTACCAGGTCCCTTCCAGTAGGGATATGGAAGCTAAAATTTAAGATGACATTTAATCATATCAGGTGTCTTTGAAGAAGAGAGTACCAAATAGAGGGCAATTGTACCTACACAAATAAAAAGACATTTTATTTTTGATAAATGTTGGGCATAAGACATTGTGAGTAATTTTCATATTTCTGGTATAAGTGGCATTTCTCTGAATCAAAAATATAAGAGGAGGCCGGGCGCGGTGGCTCACGCCTGTAATCCCAGCTCTCAGGGAGGCAGAGGCGGGAGGATAGCTTGAGCCCAGGAGTTCGAGACCTGCCTGGGTAATATAGCGAGACCCTGTTCTCCACAAAAAGGAAAAAAAAAAAAAAAAAAAAAAGACAAAAAAAAAATATAAGAGGCACAGGTTTTTGGATAAATTAGAGGGTAGAAACAACCATTCATATCACTGTCTTTTCCCTAACTCATTCCCTCTGTGCAAACACTATAATTTATCTGCTAGTAACAAGTTGTATGGTGTATGAAAAATATTTCTGTAATTGTTCTGAATAACAGTCTCCACTACTTGTCTGAAGAGATAAATAAATGTCTAAAGAGATAAAAAAAAAAATGAATAAAATTTAGCAGGCCTCTTTTATCAGGTTCCAAACACACATGGGTATATATAGAAATCCACGATCTAGTCTAATGCTGACTCCTCCAGTATGCAGATGATGAAAGAGATGTTTCTAGATGGTGTAATACTAATTGGTCTTAGAAAGAGCCAAATTGTATTTAATATAAAACCTCATTTGGTTCCATACACTTCTCAGATTATAGCTGTTATGTGTTTGTAGGAAAGTGAATAGCATTTTCCAGTTGTATTTCCATATGTAGCAGATACATGCATAATGGTTTTAACAAATAATTTAAAATCCCTATATTTAAATCAAAATGAAAATTTAATCACAAAAAGTTGACATTTAATGATAATACACTAAATCAGATACCACTTAAAATTTTATTTTAGACTATGTAATTTAGCTGAGACTTTTAAAATTTGCCTGATAATAGCTACATAAAAATAAACTTAAAAATTAGTGAGTATGGATATGTGCCATTGTATAATTCCTGATCTTTTGATAGAAATGTGGTTTCTATTTTGTTGTAGCATGAATATCGTTTAAGAAGCTTTATATAAGTAGTATTTTCAATTTTGTAAATAACATCTATGTTGTAATTAGAAGTGCTTGGAAAGAAATTATTAAAAGGTTGTTCATTAACTTGCCTTGCTTTTCTGAAAATACCTCAATATTCTCCACTTTCTGTATTCTCAGAACTGTGGGTTAGCAACTATTCCATTGGAATACTACAAAACTAGTCCTGAACATCTTAAAGGAAATCTAATAATCAATTTAATTCTGATTTTTATTTTATTTAAAAGATTTTTGCTTTAACACAACTTATAATTGTGTATATTCTTATTTCCCAATTTCAAGATATATTTGTTACATGTTACCAAATAAAACTTGAAATTGATAGAAACAAAATCCATGAAATTCACCATTCATTAAGTCAACTTTTTTGATACAGGTAATTATGGATGTGAGCAACACCTGAGAATATAGACATTAAAAACAAATAAACAAACAAACAAACAAAAAAGCTTCACAAGTAAATGCAAAATTTCAATTGGGATAAGTGTCCTGAAATATAAGTATTTGGTATAACGTAACCACATTTTAGGAGATATGACTTAAGAAATTTCTGAAAAGACTTCCCCCACCAAAAATAGAAGTTAATTTGAGAAAAGGATGATGATTAATGAATGAAAAAGAAAAGATCTCCATATAGAGGGTGTAACATTTTTAAAGTTCTGTGCCAAAAAGGACCATATACCAGTGCTTAAAGGAAGCCAGTATGTCTTGACTTCATACAATGCTGGCTAGGTAGTCGGGGTACAAGATGAGAAAGGAGAAGCAGAATATTAACTTTTGTGAAGACCACAATTTTTTATTATATGAGTAACAGGTAAATAAAGAAAGTAAACAAAAACTTTTATATATCTGGGAGAAGTTAATTTTTGCCTTGTTACTACAAAAAATACTGTAAAGATTTTATAATTTTGAAATATATAAAAGAAAAAAATAAAAATGTTTCCCATTTTATCAGTCTCTGCCATTACAAAATCTATCAATTTTCTTAATAATTTAACAATCTTGAACATTATTGAGACAGTAACACAATAAAATAAATATTTTGATAATAACAATATTTTATGTTGAAAGAGGAGAAACCATGGAGGCATTATGCCTCTTGTTTAAAGAAAATGAAGAACTGATTATAAGTTTTATCCTTTCACAAACTGTCAGAGGAGAGATCTTCTTGTTCCGATAAAATAGAGGTTCTCTTTCAAAGAGTGGAATGCCTAGATTTTTAACAAAAATAAAGGCATGACTATAGAACTGAATACATATCCAATGAATAAATCATTTCTAAATCAAATTGGAAGTTTGGGGACAGGGCAAAAAATATGTGTGTGGCAGTGGCCATGGCTGAATAGATGATTGTCCTCTTTGTGTACACATTCCAATAGTTCAGATGGCACCACTCAAGAACCATCCAACCATGGGAAAAGAAGCTATATGAAAAACATAGGATTTTTCTTTGTGTAAGGTAAATTTGTCTGTCTGATGGGCTGAATGATGAACAAGTACTTTTGTGGTAGGGATGTAATGTGGTGGGAAAAACGCAATGATAGATACATCCAGGAATAATCTGTTTCCATTTATAGACCATTTCTCATATATTATTTTAATTGCCTTCACAATAGGCATATAGGTAATAACTCATGTGGCCTCTGCCAATTAACTTATGTCACTATTGTACTTTTATATACATTCTAATAATAAATATGTTTCTCTATCAAGATAGGAGTGCTATGCTATATAAAGATATATCATCAAAAAAGAAAGTTGGATTTCTCTTTCTGTGACAAAAACACATTTTCCCTAGATAAGTTGTTAAATATAAGAATCCCTTTGATGTTTGCAGATTCATTGCTTATAACTCATAAAGCTAAGTTATTCAAAATCTGCTCTTATTATAACTTACAAAACAAACTAAAAATTTGTTTCCAAATAATTTCCCACTTGAAACTATTTAATGATTCTATAGTACATAATTAATCAACTTAGATCAATAAATATATCTCATATTCAAATTTTGGATGTAGTATAATATCTGGATTCTTTAACTGTGATTTTTACCAACAAACATCATTATTTCTTTAAAAAATACTACTACCTTTTTCGTACTGTTGTAGTATCCATCAATCATCTCTTCACTTTCTTTCACTTGACATACCCTTAGCAAACAAGCAAAACCAAAATCAACCTATGCTGATACATCTAGTGATTCTATCCTTTAAACTCTTTTCAATCTGTATTTCTCCTAACTTCCCTTATATCTGCCACTTTAGTGAAGTGGCTCACCTTTGGATTTTTCATGAAATCTCACTCAGTCCCTTTTATTCTGTAGTTCTTTCCTTGAATACTCCCTCTTGTTTCCTCTCCAGCATGACACACTCGTTTCATTTATCCATAAAGTCTCCATTAAAATAACACATCATTAATTATGTTCAAGTATCATAACATATTTTCAACCAAAATCAGTATCTCAACCTCTCTAATTTCATCATATTTGATCATCTGAGCTAGTAGCATGATTCTTTCTGTTCAGGGTTACAGTCCTTTATGTTTGATACAGTAGAGGACAAGAATTCTGTCTTGTTTATCTTCTTGTGGGACTCACTGCCAGCAACAACCTTGCTCAAAATTGGTGCCACGCGAGAACGTGACCCAGAAAATTGTGTCAGTCTCATACCAGTTGTAAGACATAATGTTCAAGAATGATTCTTTTTGCTTTAGTGGCCAACTGTTCTTGGCTTCTGGGCCTAGGCCAAATGTTCTCATATTCTGAGATTTAAATGATTGTCTTATTTTTAATCTAAGAAGCCAAGAAAACTGTGACCTTCCAATGCCAGGTGTTTTGCTGGATCATATGCCTTAAAATATGCATGCACCTGTTAATTGGGCATAGTTCAACAATGCGAATTATTTTCTATCTGCAGGGCTATTGCTACTTTGAGACATGTTCTAAAATGAAACTATCTTATGTTATACCATTAGTACCCCCACAATGTGTTATTTTTTCATTTGCATTTTAATAGTTTTTAAAATTTATCTGATTAGTTTTGTGTGATATGTAAAATACAATCTTATATTAATTGCTGTAAAAATATCTATGCCACTTTTGTAAAAGTGATCAAGAGATGTGTTCCCAAATTTTAAAAACATGCATCATCTTTATTTTTCAAGAATATTTCAAATCTCTACTTGGTCATCGTTTATATGGATTTTTTATGTTTTCTCCTAGCTATTTCTGTTAATTGATTTTATAAATTTAATTCATGTGATTTTAAGATAATTTATTTTGAATTTTTTATTTTATTTATATCTTAAAGTATGGGTCATGTAGGATCTCATATTCATAAATTCAAGCAAACACCATGTGTCAAAATTTCCTAATTTGAACAGAATGCTTTGTTTTAAATTGTACAAGTTGTTTTTCTTAAGTAACAGATGGTGGGTGGGTACTCTGTAGGCACAAGCTATTATGGAAATTAATAAGCCCTGAATAGAAATTTTGGATAAATTGTCAATTGATTAGAGAATCTGTATACAAAGATGCTAATATGGAGTTAGGAGTTTTAATCCAATGTTCATAAAAATCAAATACTGTTTCTTAGTCTTGGGTTATTATTGATTTAAGCAGAACGAGTGAACCATATGCTTTACTATATATTAATATGTATTTGTAATTAATAGCTACAATTTTCCATCATCCAGATTTCTTGCATCCTCAGAACAAGTGAAGCTTTGTAAATAGCTGTGTTTCTACATATATTTGTTTGGTACAAAGAAATGTTTTAAGTGTTTCAAATATTCAAATATGCTAGGAAAAATGCTGAGATACCAAAGTGTATACAGTGGGAGTATATACAGATGTGTGTGTGTGTGTGTGTGTGTGTGTGTGTGTGTTTGTATAGTATAAACTAATATATGCTTGAGTTTGAAGTAAAATAAACTAGAACTCTTGTTGAAATTCAGGTCTTCAATAAGATTCATCAAGTTTAATATTTTTAATCTTGAGCTAATTAATTGACTTTGAAGTATCTTGCTTATACTAGAGAAAGGAAAATATTACCTATATCATAATGATGTCAAGTTGCCAGGTGCAGCAGGGGAGCTGCGGCTAGGCTGCATGCTCCACAGGGCCAGCAGGAGCCAACAACAGGTAGAAGCACCGCCCTCCTGGGTGCACCTGCAACTGCCCAAGCTATGGCTGTGGACCCAGGCACCTCTGCACTCTCAGGGTCCTGGAAAAACCTCCCCTGCCTCCACAGGCTGGGATATATCTGCTCCCACTGCCTGACCTCTCCCTACTCGCAGTGCCCACTCCGATCTCAAAGCAAGGTTGGTGTTGAGCCCAGGCACTGTAGCACCCCAGACAGGTGTATGGACACTTGAGGCAGTACTAACATGCCAGCCCCCTGCTGTCTCAGCCCTCTCTGGACTTTGGGTACTGACAAGCACAGGAGAGAGGCCCAGGAGGTGTTGAGGGCAGTTTGGAACAGGCCTGAAGGTGCCCCATGGCACAAACAGCCTGGGCTCTATGAACTGACAGCAGGAGGCAGACAGGTTCCTGCATGGGAGGGGGTGGATCCCCGGTGAAACCCCACCTTCAAGACAGGGAGGGCCTGAAGCCTAAGGGCTTGGCAGCCAGTCCCAAAGAGCAGAATAGGTACTTGTGGCACTTTTTCCAAGACTGCCCATGACTACCCATGGACCAATTGGTGTGCACTTCCTCCCCTCTAAGACCCATAAAACTCTGGACTCAGACAGACTTGAGGAGATGATGAGACAACCAGCTGCAGAGAGAAACTACCTATCCCAGGGCCTCCTCTCTGCTGAGAACCAAAGAAAGGATGTGGTGATCAGCTGCAGAGAGGAGCTACCCACTCCAGGGTCTCCTCTCTGATGAGAGCTGAATGCCCAATGGGATGACCTGCCTGTGGAGAGGAGCTACCCACTCAAAGGTCTCCTCTTTGCAGAGAGCTGAACAATTGGGAGATCCTACCTGTAGAGAGGAGCTACTCAATGAGGGTCTCCTCTGAACTGTTTTGTCACTTAATAAAGCTTCTCTTTATCTTGCTTGCACTCCACTGGTCTGCATACCTCATTCTTCCTGGATTCAGGACAAGAACTTGGAACCTGCCAAACCATGGGGCTAAAGGAGCTGTAACAGAAACAGGGTTAAAACATGCCCCTTACTCACCACATTGCAGGCAACAAGAAGGATAGAAGAGAGAGGGAAAGAAGAGATAAGCCCTTCAGGGAGCCCAGACCTAGGAGCTCCCCAGGCCAGACCTGTGACACCTTCTTTGTGGCTCTGCAGTTCCTGGCATCTCTGAGCTTCCAGGTGCCACTGTGTTCCTCGATGCCAGCCAGGGAAGCTGCTTGTAGTATGCCTGGTCCAGTCACAGCCTCATAGGGAGCCAGTGCCCAGGCCAGCACCTGGAGCTACCTGCTTCATTACAGCCAGTGTACCTTGATGAGCACGTGGCTGGACCCCATGTCCACTCACATACCCATTGCCACTCTGCACCTGGCTCATCCTTGGCTGGTGTGGGATCCAGGCTAGTAATGTGTGCTGAGTGTACCCTGCCAGGCCAAGCTCAGCAGGCCCTAGAAAACTTGGGCAAAGATGCCACTGGCCACAGAGGATTCAGGCTGGCAAAGCAACATCCCAAGGATTCTGTAATAATAAGGTAAGTATGTATGTTAAATGTGATAAGATAGTATATGTAAAGTTTCCTGGCAAGTGGTTTTAATATTGTACATGCTCAGCCAGTGTTAACATTATTAATAAGAAGGCTAAAATAAATGTTACTGTTAGTTTTCTCTGGGAATACAGCTGAATATAAATTTAAAGTACTTAATGTTAAGTCTGAACATTTATATTCATGTTAGATGTTACCATATCATACAGTAAGTAAGTAAATGTTCTAATATTATCAAGTCTTCACTCTAAGAACAAAATTGTCTGATTATTTAGGGTCTTGACTCTGGAAACTTACAGTCTTGGTTCATATTCCTGTTTTGCCACCCTAATAATCTCATAATTTGGAAAAATTATTTGTCTGGGTTTTAGATTCCTCACCTGTAAAATGTTAACATGAGGGCCTACTTCATAGCATTGTTATGAACATTGTACATGTTAATATATGTAAAACATGTCCTGAAAGAGTAATCATGCAATTGATGTTATTTATGTTTTAATTATTATGTTTTAAAACTGCTAAAAGATAAATGAAGTCTATATATGTATATTTTTATATATAAATATATATATATTTACCATATTACATACAATGATTTAAGTGAATATTCATCATTTGGAAGACATACTTGCAAGTGGATGAAAATTAGATTAGTTAACATTTAGAAAACTTCCCCTGACAGGTTTTGACATCAAGTTAATAACAGTAATTAAAATTATACAAAAAAATGATGTTTGTGTAGTGGAATTCCATACTTAATAAGTCATTTTGTAGGGAAAACCATTTTAAATATGAGATACGAAGTGAATATCATAAAGCCTGATGATATGCACTGGAAGTGTGATCAAACTGCTTCTATTATTGGAATGCAAAAGATCACATTTCCAGAAATAAAGTAGAAGGGAAGAATTTCTCTAAAGGTGTTTAATATTTCTTAAAACCAATGTAAGGAAGCCAATAGTTCTAGGACCATAATGCAATTATGTGTAGGAATCTGTTCAATGTCTTTTAATTATGTCTAATTTTGAATTCTAAATAATGTAGACTGGGTTAAATTTTAAAAAGTGATATAGATCAAGTGGTTTCATATCAAGATGCCATATGAAAACTTCACAGATAAATGAAATAGGCAGGAATATGGCTAATTGAAAATGATTGCTTCAAAAGGAAATTTAACTAAAAACACATTCAGGTCCTTTGTTTTTTCGGAAATAGACCCACTGCATTGTCTCTTTTGACCTTTACAACAGTTTGTAAGAGTGATGCTATAATTCTCATTCATGATTTTGAAGCTCGACTTATAAAATTTTCAGTTAATTTATCAGAAGTCACAAGGAAGTTCAAGTCAAGCTATATTTGCTACTAAAATCTGTGTGCTTGCTATGTTATCCAAATCAGTAGAAACTGCTAACATCTGTAAAAATATATGTGCTCATTAGTGCAGAGTCCAAGAAAACAACTGATCACTCTGTTGCGTACCTATCAGTTATTCTCAACTGGCATGAATAATATTACCTTTTCAATGTTAGTATTACATTTTTCATATTTTACATCAATTATTATTCTTATTACTATAATGGCATATCTAGATATATTTGAAATACAAGAGAGAATATTTTTAATGTTTACATAAAAGTGTTATTGAAGAAAACAATTAAAATGTTCTATGATTTATACCATTTATTTAACTGCTAGAATATGTATGACACATGAGATGTGCCAACTAGAGGCCATGTGCAAGAACCTGCAGAGGTTAGTATCTGTTCTATAGCTTAGTAAGCAGAAGTTTTGTGATTCTAGACATCCAGGAAAACATGTACAAAATTAAAGAGGACACTTCAAGTTTCAAACAGAGATCTGTTGATATATAGTCTGTGGAGTTTTCACTGAATCTTACCCATGAAAAAATTGGTTTCTCCAAAGTAGTGAATTCTAATAATAATAATTCTCTACAAAGAAAAACCATACTAGTACAATCATTGTACTTTTAATCTCAAGTAGTGATTTGTGTAGTTCAAATAGTATGTATCATTGTATCAAGAGTAGAAGTAGTTCCATAGAATTAGCATAAGTAACCCAACAAAAGATGATTGTATGGATGACAGAGGAAATAAGAAAAGAAAAATGATGGTGAGTGGCAATGAAAGCAAAATTAATGTACTCAGCAGATTTGAACTAGAGGTCCAGGGCCCAGGAAATGTTGAATATGTATTTGCATTCAATGTAGAATTACTACTTCACTGAAGCATGAAAGTGTATTAGCACTATCTTAGTTGCTAGAACTACAAAGTTATTAATTATTAGCAAAATATGATTTCTTAAATTTCAGCCACAGATAACTCACTTTGTTGGTGAAATGCTGTGTAAAGAAATGCTTCCCTATATATGAACCTTCAAAGTAAAGAAATGCTCCTTCACTTTGTTTTATTACCCACAGTCACTACCCATTAATTTTACTATGATTGTTGTAATTCATGATGCTTTCCTATAAGATCATCATCAGTATTTTACCCTCTTAGTTTTGTAGATTTAATTATGTTTACATATAACTACCCTGTTAACATGGATATTTTCATTTCCTTTTAATCAAATGCCTATTTGTTTTTCAGCTACATGGCTTGTTGTTTTTTTAATCAATCCTAATTTAGAGGTGTTATTTGATGCCTCTTAAAATTTATATTAAATTATAAATTATTTTAAACACACAATGAAGTATAACAAAATAAATTAGTATAATAGGTTTCAATGAATTCTAAGTAAATAAAACAAATTTAGAAAATTAAAATATGTATTTTAGATATATAAAAAATACAGATAACCTCTAAAAATTGCAACTATTTAAATTTATGCAGTCCTGGGTTCTAGATGCAGCTATTATAATAACAAAGCTAAATAATGTCAGATATTGTAACCTTTTTTTTTTAACGTTTTAGTTTTAAACCAAAAAGACACGGAAAACTATTGAAAAATTTGAACACATCAGGAATGTGATGTGACATGTTTCACTGTAAAATATTATACTGAAAAGAGACTAAGGTGAAAATGGGAGAGAGAGGAGTGACCACTTAGGAGGCTACTGCAATTATGTAGGGAAAGATAATGAAGATAAAACTGAATAATAATTGTGAGAACTGTGAAGAATAATCATATTGAATATGGAAAATATCATATTGATTGATCTGATTGATGGGAGTTGTGATACTCCTTAAATTAAGGATTTAAGGAGATGAGACAATTATATAATAATAATTACATAGTAATTGTGGGAATTGTGAGGAATAATCATATTGAATATGGAGATTATCATATTTATTGATCTGATTGATGGGAGTTGTGATGCAAAATTAAGGCTTTAAGGAAATGAGACAATTATAGTTTGTTGTTTGTTAGTAGTTTTGGATTTTTTGGTCTTCTCAATCTGAAAGGATGGTGTTGCCATTAACTGTGATGGAGAACACTGTAGTTAGAGTAACTTATAAAGGAAAGCTTAAGAAAGCATTAATGATAGTTTAAGACATTATTATTTGCCTTTTGGGGTCTTTAGTTTCTGTGAAATATTTCTACATGGAGTTTTTTTTTTTTTTAATATCCTGTCCTGCACTATGTGTTATGACATAGAGTACAGCAAATGGGAAAAGTAATCAGAGATTATGAATAAAAATAAAGAGTCCTTAAATGTTCTAGTATTCATTGTTAGAATGCATATAACGCAAATATAAAAATCATATATGTAAAATCTTTTACATTTTTTCTTTAAGGAAAAAGTAAATTTTTAAGCATCTTAAAAGTTTTTAAATATGGCTTATATTCCCATTGTTTAGTGATTATTTGGCTCCAAAGTAAAAACACCTACTAGAAATAAACCCTCAGGAAGCAAAGAATATATGTCTTTCAAAAAAATATCCACAG
The DNA here is from genome assembly GCF_049350105.2 of Macaca mulatta. Taxonomy (NCBI): domain Eukaryota; kingdom Metazoa; phylum Chordata; class Mammalia; order Primates; family Cercopithecidae; genus Macaca; species Macaca mulatta. The sequence goes on along the minus strand of NC_133407.1, from coordinate 74,771,501 downwards.
AAACCTTAACTCCTAGATGAATGCAGAAGATCTTTTCATTACTTTTCCCTAGATCTCCATGCACGCCTGTTCTACCTGTCATCCAAACAATGACAGTATCATCCAATACAGTGTTTATTTTTGGCATCTTCAACTACTTGAAAATACCTATTATGACAGCCAGATATGGAGATGTTAGCTTATGAATGTACAAGACCTTTCGAGCTTGGATTTCTGCAAACAAAATCTACATTTTGGGGAAAGAAAATCTAATTAGTTCAAGGTGGCTATTACACTGGTCTCCAATGGTCAAAGCTAGAGGATAAGGGTGTACTCGAGGGTGACTTTTGTTAAGAAAGAGTTATAGGTAGGGAAAAAGTTGTTGACATCCTAGTGTAAATTATAAACAATATAATTCTATCATTCAAAATTAAGCAGAAAAAAGTATATATTTATTAGTACACAAATGCCCCATATTTGGTGCTACTTTTAGAGATAGTGTTGATTATTAATTGCTATTTTTTACTTCTTTTAGTTATGAATAATTTCCCTGATATGTAATTTAGGATAGTGCTCAACAATAATCAAACAATACCATTATGGGGAAATATATATTAGAACTGATAACACAGAAAAGATTAATTTTTATTTTTGCTAGACAACATGAGGTAAATTTCTTCAGCCACTTTTGAGTTAAACCAAATGTAAAATAACTATGTTTCTTTAAGCTCCTACAGAAACTTTTTTCATGAAGTCACTTTGAGTGCAAAAGGTCTAAAATTGCAAACACAGCATGCACTTATTCTTCTCCAAAAATTTGTGGAAATTTACAGTTAAAAAAAAAAAGTAGAGCAATGTTGAGTTAACACTGATTTTTCACAGGTGTGTGCCTAACAGTCTAATATATAAATAGTATTTTCATAGTACTTGCAGACTGCTAACAGGAAAACCATGAGATAGTCTAATATTCTTTTAATCTTGGTGTTATAATCATTTAATTAAAGTTATTATTCTTTAAAAATTAATGATGAAAAATTAGGATAAAATGTGGGCATATAACAACATTAGTTTTCATTATTATAGCGTGCAATTCTATTAGGTTATTCATAGAAAGTTGTTAATAAATAATGCCTCTATTTATCAAAATAATAAACTTTAGATTTTGTTTTAAAAAGGCCCAGTTAATAGTGATATGTACCTTAATATTTAAGTTACCTTTAAATCACAGTTTTCCTTTTCTAAATTGTATTTGCATAATATATGTGACATAATTAATGTGACTATTAAGATCAGTTTCATACACAGTTTGCAGCGAAAACTCACTCTTGTACTTATATCCTTTATTGTGACATCTCTAGAGTCTGCTTTTTAAAAATTGTATTATTCTTTCTTCTGATATTCACTGTTGTCACTATAACTAAACAAAACAAAAATATAAATTCGTTTAATGTAACTGATAATTTCATATCTGAATCATTTGTATTATTATTATTATTATTATTTTTTTTTATATAGAGTCTCACTCTATCACCCAGACTGGAGTGCAGTAGAACCATCTCAGCTCACTGCAACCTCCACCTCCCAGGTTCAAGAGATTTTCCTGCCTCAGCCTCCCAAGTAGCTGGGACTACAGGCGCATGTCACCACACCAGGCTAATTTTTTGTATTTTTACTGGAGACGGGGTTTCACCATGTTGGCCAGGATGGTCTCGATCTCCTGACCTCATGATCCTCCCACCTCGGCCTCCCAAACTTCTGAGATTACAGCCGTGAGCCACCACGCCCGGCTAACATTCCTATTCTTCAGTTGCAAAATCTCTTGAATTTGGTTTCCCTAACTTCTTATATCTTGGGTTCAGTATCCTTCTCAATGAACATACACTCATGCATCATGTAATGACAGGGATATTTCCCAAGAAATGTGTTGTTTGGCAGTTTTCTCATGGAGTGAACATCATAGAGTGTACTTGCACAAACTTAGATAGTGTAATCTATTACAGACCTCTATAAAGCACTAATTGTGAATGGAGCTTGAAGGACCAGAATTTTTCTGCATGAGTCTGAGTCAGTGGTGAGTGAATGCAAATGCCTAGGACATTATTGTACACCACTCTAGACTTAGGCTACACTACATTTATAAAATATGTTCAGTCTTCAATAATACATTAGCTTCCTGTAACTTTTTACTTTAAAAATTTTTAACTTTTCCACTCTTCTAATAATGGCTTAAAACACAAACATATTGTACAACTATACAAACATTTTATTTTTCTTTATATCCTTTGTCTATAATTTTCTTTCTATTTTCTTTTAACTTTTGAAATTTTTTGTTAAAATCTAAGATCCAAACACACACATTAGCCTAGGCCTACCAGGATCAGGATCATCACTATTAACGTCTTTCACCTCCAAATCTTGTCCCACTGACAATAACACAGAGAGAGCGGTCATATCCTATGAGAACAATGCCTTCTGTAATACCTTCTAAAGGAGCTGACTGAGGCTGTCTTATAGTTTATATAAATATGTAGTTTATATGTATAGTGTACATATATATACATACACAGACATATATGCATATAGAGGTGTATGTTTTATTTATATATATGTTGGAGTGCACTCTGAAATAATGATAAAATGTATAGTATAGTAAAGATATAAACTAGTAACAGTCATTTGTTATCATTATCAAGTTTTGTAACTGTACATGATTGTATGTGTTATACTTTTATATGACTGGCAACACCGTATATTTATTTACACCAACATCACTGCAAACACATGGATAATGAATTAAAGTACAATGTTATGATGACTATGATATCACTAGATTACAGAAAATTTTCACTTCCATTATAATCTTATGGGATCACCATTTATGAAGTTCGTCTTGACTGGAATGCTGTTACAGAGCACATGACTGTAATTTAATTCAGAACCAGATGAGTTCTTCATTCAAATTCAAGTAACACATACTGAGCACTTATTTGGAACTTCATGATACTGTACAAGGGTTTTACTAGTAAGTTAAATAATTATAAGTTTCTATTAAGCAAACAAGCATTTTGAAATTTGTGAGCATTTGGCTTAAACAGAGCTGTGTATTTCATTTTGGTTTTAATATATGTCAGTCAGAATCCAATCATGAGAGAGAAATTGCACAATAATTTGAACTGGAAAAGTTTAATGTAAATAATTGATATATAAAACAAACGAATAAAGCGATAAGGAATTGCCTAGTGAGAAGTTAATAGAGCTCTAAAACTATGAATATAGCAGATATAAAGAGCGGTCACTACCCCTATAACTAAGATAAAGCACTCATGGAAGAGATGTCCTGAGCTTGGAGCTAGACCTTGTTGAAGAGATTTGTAACTCATTGAATGGCAGAGAGGTTTTTGTGGTTCTCTCAATGAATCTTGCTGGAAAACATCCATTTGGAATTTGCAAAAAATCTGGTCTCTCCAGTGCTTAAGAAAGATGCTCATGGAGCAGTGCATCACAGGAGACATTTGTCAGTAAAACCGTTTAAGGGGGATGTGGTGGAAAGCTACTGACCACTGGGTTGCTACAGCTTCAATTTATTCAGTTAGACATTAAATTTGCATTTTTTCTAGAGGTGATCTCTATTTCTCCATGCCTATTCCCAAAACATTTGTATAGTTTTGATCATCTTAAAGCTCCATTATTTCTATGTACCCACTGCACTTTTAATTTTACAATATTCAGTTGAAATTATTTTAATTCTACCTTTTCATAATGAAAAGTTTACTGAAAACTAAGGATAAGGAAGTTTTGCTTATGAGTCTTAGCTCTATCACTCGTATGTCTTATTACTGTAAGAAAATAATTTTCTCTCCCCAGATTTTAGTTTCCTCCTCTCAAAATGAGTATTGAAGATTCTGTATTTATGGTACTCTCAATTTCTAAGTAGAAGGGTAGTTGATTGATAGGTAGGCGGTATATGTTGTTACTGCTCTTTGATACTTCTAGCTTTCTTTCCCAAATGGGGATACCAGAGAACTAAAGTTTCTAGTTACCTTGAAGTTTGGCATAGCCAGATGTCTTCATTAACTAATGAACTATGATCACAAGTATGAATACTACTTGTATGTGAAACTAGTTAAGATCATTTTTGCCATGCCACTACAATCTTACAATTAAGTATTCATATGGTAGCATCCCCATCAAAGCAGATTGTAATAATAAACCAACACAGAGGACAATTTCTATAGAGAGTTATCCCAGCCACCATAGACTTCATGTAAAAGTGAAATAAAATGTTGTTATTTGATGAAAATGACTTGTTTGATACCACAACGCAATTTTTAAAAATCTAGTTAGCTAGATAAGAACCTATAAAGATATACAATAGGCAGGTAGAACAGTAGGAAATGAATTGTTGCACCCATATGATAATGCCAGACTCCACTCTTAGAGTTTTAATTAAATCAACTCAAATTAACAACATCCATTTGAAAATGTACATTTATGATTTCTATTTTTTGAGAAATATCTGAGATCAGAAACTTTAAGTAATTTTTTCAACCTCATAGATCAAAAAATAATGTCAGGACCACATTTAAAAAATATAATTCCCGCTCTTAGTCATTGATGCATAAAAAGATGGGCAATATTCTCCAAATAGATTTACAAATAACTTATTTGGGTGGCACAGCAAAAGATTTAGGGACAGTTTCTCACATGTAATGCACCATGCATTTAATCAAAAGTGTCATAATGAATCATTATTATGTCATCAGGTAAATTTCAATATATCATCTATTACATGTTGAAACTACTGTGTAAGATGGTACAATAATTATGTGAAACTAAAGTAACAGTTTGATAAAATAAATAGTTTAACATATATTGAAGGTTGTTCTTTATTTTCAAATTGTCATCCAACATGATCTCTCAATATTCATTAAAATAATAGCAGTTGACAGCCTGGGGCAGTAGCTCACACCTGTAATCTCAGCACTTTGGGAGGCTGAGGTGGGCGGATTACCTGAGGTCAAGAGTTCAAGACCCGCTTGGTAAACATAGTGATACCCTGTCTCTACTAAAAATACAAAAATTAGCTGGGAGTGGTGGTGGGTGCCTGCAATCCTAGCTAGTTAGGAGGCTGAAGCAGGAGAATTGCTTGAACTTAGGAGGTGGAGGTTGCAGTGAGCCGAGATCATGCCACTGCACTCCAGTCTGGGTGACAGAGCACTACTCCATCTCAAAAAAATAAATACATAATAAAATAATGTCGGGTGACAAAGTCTTAGTCATATTGGACATAACTATGAACCTAAAATAGCAAATGAAATACAATTCAAGTGAAAGTCAAATTTGTGTGAAAGGCATAATATTCAGAATTGTCTACTTTGAAAATTGATTATTTTAAAATTAGAGCAAACTTTGGTTTCACCTAGAAAATGTGAATCTAAGTATTTACAGTAAGGTGCAATAGTCTTTCATCTTATAAGAAATTGTACTACTTGCGTTCATTTGCAACATTACTCCACATTAGACCTCTCAGTGGAATAATCTCCAACTGAATTAAATAGACAAATTAAGAGACAATTTTTAAACAGGTTATCCTTACATATTTCTACACAGAAGATTGATTTAGCCTAATGAAAGTTTTAAATAAAGTAAGGGAACAATTTGGCAAATTTTACTGCAAGTACATAAAGAGTTTTTGAAATATTGTGTATAAATAATATAAAAAATTGGCTATGTATCAAATTTTTGTCATCTACATGTCAAATGGAAAAATTAACATTTTATTATAAAATCATACTTACAGCAATAATAGGAGAAACAAAATGGCAAAGAAGTAACTAATAATTATCAAACTGTTCATGGTGATGAAGGTAGGTTGATAAGTGTCTGAAATATCAACTTAGACACAAAGTAAACATATTAGAGTTTACATCCTCTTGAGACGTTGAAAGTTTAGATTAGTTAAACTCTAGATTAGACTTAAATAGACTAGAAAGAATATCCTGTCCTGGGACCCAGCCCGCTCTTTCTGCTGCTCTGATTACAAGAACTTCTTTGGTCAAACGCGCGCGCGCGCGCGCGCGCGCACACACACACACACACACACACACACACACACACATTCTGAAGAGATAAGCTTTGAAAATACAGACAGTGGCCAATGTTAAATGAAAAATTTTGTCTTTTGACAGAATATCTTTTAGTATTTGAGAATAATGGAGACTTTTCAATCAAAGACAATTACGAATTGGAGTATTTGATATTTCTCACACTTTTTTGTGCAAAACCCTATGCTTAACGAGATAAAATAGAAGAAATAACAAGCCAAATAGATACAGAAGCTGGGACATTATGAGTACATTCAATTATCTTATTTAAAAGAAGATGACTTAGAACATATATTTTCTCCTTCCTCTCAAAGGATACTTGAAAATATTTTTTAAAACAATTTTAGCATTATTTGGACATAGAATGGGGTGTTTTCAATGAACCAGAATTTTGAGCACTTTCTGGGACACATAAAGCAGATGGGAACAGATGGAGGACAAAACTAATCCATGCAGAATAGCCTGTGTTTTAAAGCAGGGAAAAGGGGAAAACCTGGAGGAATAAGTGTGCAGGTTTTCTAAACTAAGCCCTGAAAACAAAAAAAGCTCAGAACACAACTGGAAACAAGGCAAGCTGAGTAATAAAGCAAAAACTAAACGGATTTCAATTTTGCGCTAGTTATTTCCATAGAGTAGCTGGTAATCGGTTGCCAGGGACTGTTTTAAAATGAACTGAGGGATATGGCATTAACTAAACGGATTTCAATTTTGCGCTAGTTATTTCCATAGAGTAGCTGGTAATCGGTTGCCAGGGACTGTTTTAAAATGAACTGAGGGATATGGCATTGAAGTCGGTCAATATGGGCAGCAGAGACATAGAGAAGAGATTTAACCACAGCAAACATTTGAATGCCATTTAATAGCCTTGGAAGGAAAAAAATGAGTTAGCATATTTGGTAAACATCCTGAATCATCGAGCATTTTCTTTCCTATTGACTCTGAAAATTAATATTCTAACTGTACACATGCAACTGTAACACCTCACAGGATTTGGACAACTGAGCAGCCTTGGTGAAAACTCAGAGGAATCAACTACGGGAAATTTAGGACCTCCTTCAGTGACCAATACACATAACAGCTAACCATGGGCTACACACTCAGGCTTCACTTCGTATGGAAAGCAATGTAAAAGAGATTATGTCATTTAAAAATTTTATAGCCAAGCTACTGCTGATTCAAGAAATCAAACATCTGCTGGAAATCTTTCATTAAACTGAAATTTTCATGTCACACATCCCAGTCAACCAATACACACATTAAATATTTCCATTGGAATAAAACCCTTGATACTTCACTAGTTTGGGATTGAGTAAACAGGATGGGTAGGAAAGTGATTTTTTGTTTTTTGGTTTTTTCTTTCTTTGAGACAGAGTCTCGCTCTGTCATGCAGACTGGAGTGCAGTGGCACGATCTCGGCTCACTGCAAGCTCCACGGCCTCCCGGGTTCACGCCATTCTCCTGCCTCAGCCTCCCGAGAAGCTGGGACTACAGGCGCCGGCCACCACACCCGGCTATTTGTGTGTGTGTGTGTGTGTGTGTGTGTGTGTGTGTGTGTGTGTATTTTTAGTAGAGACGGGATTTCACCATGTTTGCCGGGATGGTCTCGATCTCCTGACCTCGTGATCCTCCCTCCTCAGCCTCCCAAAGTACTGGGATTACAGGCGTGAGCCACTGCGCCCAGCCAGAAAGTGATTTTTTTTCATAAACTCTCACTTGGATTACATAGGTAAAACATCTAGCTTATTCATTCTAATTATAGGAAACGTTGTTAATATGCTAAAATTAAGGATACTTTACGAACTGTATATAGCTTCAGCAATGAGTATTACCTTCTTTTCTCTAAGTAGCAGAAAGCCAGTAGACAAAAATTTAGGTCATCATGACTGGACGAACACTAAGAGTGATTAAACAAGTGAGAAGAAAGCACTTAAACTCAGAAGAAAAATGTTGGGACAAGAACCAATAAGATTGGAACTGCTATGCTGAACATTTGGCTCATTTTAATGACATCCTTTAGAGTTATTGTGTCACTTTTCTTTTCTGAGACCACAAAATAATGTCAGAATATAGTACAGGACTTAACTTTCTGTTGATAATTTCAATCATTTGAAATAAAAATCCCAGGAAAATGAGAGTATCCTGACTTCAGAATAAGAGTGAGATATCAGTACAGTAGATGTTTACTAAAAAAGTTTTGTTCACTTTGTCATTTCTAATTAACAAGCTAAATCACAGTTTGTAATTATTTTATGTTAAGTGTGTTCAATTTATTTTCCTATGAAAAGACTTGGGAATATGTACAAAATATTTTCCCTTATTTTCTTCAACTTACACAATGGCTTTTTGTCTCTCAAAATGCTGAACAGTGACATGATTCTTAAACGATGCCATGGAAATCATCACCAGTAGACATCTATCTAGACTTTCTTTTCCTAAAACAACAAAAAAAATTGTAAAAATAATAATCAGACCTATGAAAAAGAAGAAGAGGAAATATTTTTAAAAGATGTGAAATGAGCAGATAGTTCAAGGCAAATTACCATCACTGAAAAAGCTGAATGCAAGAAAGAAGAAATTTGTGATGAGTTTTAAATTGACAGAATAAAGCTAACAAGAAGTAGAAAAGAAAGAAATAGATGTTGTTAATAAGTAGATGATAGCTATGTGTATATCTATCATTTGGTGTATCTATATATATACCAAATAGATGATAGATATGTGTATATCTATTTGCTCTCTCTATATATGTATGTATATATAATATATATATAATATATATTATATGTATATGTATTCCAAATTATTCATGTTAATAGCTTTACTTCTGCTAGTTTAAAAAATAATTATTACATTTTGTTTTTGTCACCTACTACTTTATAATAATTTCAACACCTGTTGTAACTGAACTATTCCTGCCATGTTTAAATATATATTAGAAAAATAAATATAGTAAAACAAAGAGGTAAATATAAAATATGAATTGAACAGTAGAATACACAGTATGCAAGGAAAAAAAGATGAAACTACCAGAAATTATGCATTTCTTTTTAATTATACATTTTTAAAATATTAATGCAAAAACCAAAGTAAAAATCTTAAAAGTTTTATAAATTTCAATATAAGATTCTGTACATTTTGCAATGAATTAAAAATAAAACTAAAAATGTAAATGATCAAAAAGTAAAAATTGTAAGAATGAAGCCTAACTTATACATAATTTAATTAATAATTTAAGTAATAATTGTCAAATCCCACCTTTGCCTTTATTGATAGGCTGCCCTAACCAGAGGATGGCAAAACTTTTCCTGAGCAATTTTGCCCGTTTTTCTCCATGAGCACTGGTTTCACCTTCTGGACGAAACTTGCTTTTGATTCTGATCCTTGCCCACACTTGAAGCTGGTATCTGAAAACAAGTCCTGTGCCTGAGTAGCTTTTTCAGTGCACCACCTGTATGTGAATGTATGTGAGCACTCAGGTCTTTTTGTTGTCATTTAGTACAGGATTGTGTGCATGTGCTGATTAAAGTAGACTTAAATCAATAAGCTTCTGATCTATTTTAATCAAGTTAACTGTATGTGTTAAATGGCTATAACCACACATTGCAGCACACAGTTCCTTTCTAGACACAATAATTGTCTTATTTGCTGTATTTATTTTTGTCCTCAGACCCTGATCTCTTTCTTTTTCTCTCTTTACCTAACGTGACTAGTATGGGCTTATTAGGCTTTTGTAAGAGCGTTATACTCTTGGCTTGAGTTATTTTTTTCTAATTGAACAGATTGATAGGTACTACTTTACTCATACAGTTCCAAAAATGTGTTCCAATGTTTTGATCTTACATAGATTTCTAAGTTATCATTGACCTTTATAGCTCAAAGTCTTACTCAGCTTATTTGTTTGCCTTTGGAAGTTGAGAAGAATTTGTGTTTTCCAACCTGGTAAGTCCCTGAATTTCTAGTCTTTCTGTTTCTTTTCCATTCTGCTTCAAATTTACTATGTTTAATTTTCCCACAACTATCTTTTCAAAAATAGTACCTAATCTGTTGAAACCATTGATAACCCATATGATCATACTAAGATGATGTTTTCTAGCATCTAACCATATAAATAAAAGTTCAATTGTATATTACTGCATCCTACTTTATCATAGTGACAGTTTTGCCAAATGTTTTGTCACTATATATTACTCTTCTTATAGACTCTAGTACTAATATCTTTCAACTTCTTAATTTAATTGACTCTTAAAAAACACAAAGTTTTTTGTGTTTTCATTTTCCCACAGTAGCACCTACTTCAAGAATATCTCACCCCCTTTTTTTATATTATTCTTGCTGCAGTAACAAATAAACCCAAACCTTCATGGCTTAGTATAGTGAATGTTTCATTCTTAGTCATACTCCCTGTCATGAAGGCTCTGCTCATTTTAGTTGATAAATGAGTTAACAAGAGAGTTTCTGCTTTGACACATGTACCTATAATTTCCAAAGAAGAAAAAGAGAATTTGGTAATACATATATTGGCTCTCAAAGCTTAGGAGAGACAAACATTTTGCTTATGCTCCCATTTTACTAACCTAAAGAAATCTCACAATTTCACTAATACTGCTAAAGGCTGCAGAGAAATAACAATTCTACTATGAGACAGATACTATGCTAGTATCTGGGTATAGGGTAGTTAACCAAACAGAAAAAGTTAACATCTTTCTAATTTTATTTTTATTTGAATGAAGATAAATTGGATTTGCTTTTGATTTTTAATCACATGTAAATTAGGTGTTGAAAACTTTCTTGTATTTTGTCCTTTATCTAAATCTTCTAGTTTAAAAAAATTTTTTTTTTCTTAATTTAATATGCCACAGTAGGAGAATGTTGTTGCTCATTATCTGACTTTAAAAGTATATTGGGAAGCATATTAGCTTTCTTCTGCTACATAACAAATTATGACAAGTTTAGCAGCTTAAAACAACACACTTTATTATCTGACAGCTTCAATTCATCAGGAGTCTAGGGTGCTCATCTCAGGGTCATAAAAGTCTGCTATAAAGGGTAGTCTGATCAGCAGTATTATCAGAAGCTCAAAGGGGGAAAATCTGCTTCCAACCTTCCTCAGCTTGTTAGAAGGATTTATCTACTACAGAAGTGAGAGACCTGGGCCTGGCATTGGTGGCTCATGCCTGTAATCACAGCACTTTGGGAGGCCGAAGTGGGTGGATCTCCTGAGGTCAGGAGTTCAAGACCAGCCTGGCCAACATGGCGAAACTCCGTCTTTACCACAAATACAAAAATTAGCCAGGCATGGTGGCACGCACCTTTAGTCCCAGCTGCTTGGGAAGCTGAGGCAGAAGAATCTCTCTAACCCGGGAGGTGGAGGTTGCAGTGAGCCGAGATCATGCCACTGCACTCCAGCCTGGGTAGCCTGGGTGACAGACTGAGACTCTGTCTCAAAAAAAATAAAATAAAATAAAAAAGAAGTGAGAGAACTGTTACTTGAATATCACCAGTTGCCACCATCAGCTCCTAGAGTTCCAGAGGCTCCTAGATGTTTCATGCCATGTGGCCATTTCCATAGGCCTTTTTATCAACATGGCATTTTAATCCATCAAAGCTAAAAAGAGAGACACTGTCTTCTCAAGAAGTGTTTAGTTCCTCCTTTAAGAATTTTAAGTTAGACCCTACCAGGATCACTTCCCTTTTGATTAACACAAAACCAATGATTTGAGACCTTAATTACACCTTCAAAACTCCATCATCTTTCCATGTAGTACTGGTTATAATAAGATCACTTGCCCTGCCCACACTCAAGGGGAGGGAATTAAACAGATGTGAATACCCAGAGGAGGCAATTTTGGGCAGTCAACTTCGAGTGTGCTCACCATAGAAAGATGGCTATTATGTTCTTTCTGTCCAACCATATAATCTTATTTGGTTACATTGATGAAAAGTATATCTATTAGATAGTTTCTAGATTTCTCTAATCATTTCTCAATGTTGCAAAATTCTTTTATTAAAGATTGCACAATAAATATCTTTAAATTTCTTCATTTATTTCTAAGAATTTCTCTCCTATATACTACTTACTGTCTTGTATAATAAAATTATTTTATTTAATTTTTCTTAATTTTCAGTGAGTCGTATTTTTTTTCAAGAAACAATTTTAACCTTGTGTATATTTATAGATTTTTACACAGTTCTTCTAGACGATCCAGCCACAATCAAGTTTATGGGCTGGTGATATGCTATAATATAGCACATTCCTTATATTTTTATTAAAAAATCTCTTTGATATATATTTTCTTTTCTTTAACAAAAACTTTTATTTTAGTCTCAGGGGTACATGTTAAACTTGTAAACAGGTAAATTGAATATTGTGTGGGCTGGGTGTACAGATTATTTCATCACACAGATAATAAGTATAATACCTGATAGGTTGTTTTTCCATCCTCTATCATCTTCTACCTCCTTCCACTCTACCTTCAAGTATGCTCCAGTGTCTGTTGTTCCCTTCTTTGTGTCCATATATACTCAATATTTCACTCTTATTGATATGGTTTGGATGTGTCCTCACCCAAATCTCATCTTGAACTGTAGTTCCCATAATTACCATGTGTCATGGCAGGGACCTGGTTGGAGGCTATTGACTTGTGGAGGTTACCTTCATGCTGTACTCATGACAGTGAGTGAGTTCTTACAGTATCATATGGTTTCATAAGAGGCTTTTCCCCCACTTATTCTGTAGTTCTTCTCGCTGCTGCCATATGAAGAAGAATATGTTTGTTTTCCCTTCCACCAGGATTGTAAATTTCCTGAGGCCTCCCCAGCCATAATGAACTGTAAAACAATTAAACCTCTTTCCTTTATAAATTACCCAGTCTTGGGTATGTCTTTATTAGCAGCATGAAAAAGAACTAATACAGTAAATTGGTACTACAGAGCATGGGATGTTGCTGTAAAGATATGTGAAAATGTGAACGTGACTTAGGAACTGGGTAACAGGTAGACGTTAGAACTGTTTGGAGGGCTCAGAAGAAGACAGGAAGATGTGGGAGAGTTTGGAACTTCCTAGAGACTTGTTGAATAGCTTTGGCAGAAATGCTGATAGTTATATGGACAGTAAAGTCCAGGCTGAGGTGGTCTCAGATGGAGATGAGGAACTTTTTGGGAACTGAAGTAAGGTCACTCTTGGTATTCAAAGAGACTGGTGGTTTTTTGTTGCTGCCCTAAAGATCTGTGGAACTTTGAATTTGAGATAGATAATTTAGCATATCTGGCAGAAGAAATTTCCAAGTGGCAAAGTGTTCAAGAGAAAGCAGAGCAAAAATATTTGAAAAGTTTGCAACCTGGTGAAGCAGTAGAAAAGAAAAATCAATATTCTAGGGAGAAATTCAAGTCCCCTGCAAAAATTTGCATAAGTGAGAAGGAGCCAAATGCTAATTGACAAGGCAATGAGAAAAATGTCTTCAGGGTATGTCAGAGACCTTCATGGAAGCCTCTCCCATCACAGACCCAGAGGCCTAGGAGGGAAAAATGGTTTCCTGGGCCAGGTCCAGGGCACCCCTGCTGTGTGCAGCCTTGGGACTTGGTGCCCTGTGTCCCAGTTATTTAAGCCATGGCTAAAAGAGGCCAAAGTACAGCTAAAGCCATTGCTTCAGAGGGTGCCAGCTCCAAGCTTTGGTAGCTTCCACATGGTATTGAGCCTGTAGGTGCACAGAAGTCAAGAATTGAGGTTTGGGAACCTCTGCCTCGAGTTCAGAGGATGTAATGAAATGTATGGATATCCAGGCAGAAATGTATTTCAGGGATAGAGCCCTTATAGAGAACCTCTGCTAGGGCAGTGTGAAAGGGAAATGTAGAATTGAAGCCCTCACACAGAATCCCTACTGGGGCACTCCCTAGTGGAGCTGTGAGAAGAGGATTACTATCCTGTGGACTCCAGCATGGTACATCCACTGACAGTTTGCACCGTGGGCATGGAAAAATTGCAGACAATCAATGCCAACCCATGTGAGAAATTATGTACTAATGTGCTTTGTGGCCTAGCTCAACCTGTGTCTCTTTTATTCAAGAGTTAATGTATGTCATTTAAATTTTAATGAAAAAAATAAACATATATGTTACTTATTAAATACTTTTTTATTTCTGAATCAAGTTATAATATAATAATAAACATTGATTTAGAATCATAATTTTCTTAAAATCCCTAAACAAAATTAACCTGAAATTCAAAATCTAATGCTGTTCCTTGAAATTACATGAAGAATATTTAGAATGAGTTAAATTGTTCTAATAAACCAAGCAGACACACATATATATACAAATATTAATAAGTACTAGCAAAAATATTATTTTTTAAAACTCATAATTTTCTTATAGAGTAAAAGTATGCATTTAAATTTTACCTTGTACTTACTCATAGAGACTCATTTGCTAATATGAAGAATCCCCTAAGCCCTGGTTAGGTTTATTTCATGCCATTAAACACTTGTGTTGATTTTATCTGACATTTAATTCTGTGCAAGCTCTAGCAGCTCTATAACTCACATAAAAAGTGCAACTGCAAACATCCAAGTAGTGGAATTTGCAATGATTCATAAGAGAAAATATTGTAAGCTACAGAAAATATAGGAATATTGCCAAGACAATATAGCTGATGACTACTCTTATTTCCTCTCTCCTATTCAATGCCTACTATAAGAATTAATATCAGCAGTTTTACAATGTTGGTAGGTTAATATTATGATGTAAAGTTCAAGAACTAGTAATAGCAGAGTAACTTGTACTAGCTTCTAGTAACTAGTAACCTGGCATAAATATTACACAGCACTGCTTGTGATATTATAGGGAGGTCTCTTACAAGATCAAATTCATGAGAAAAAAAACTATAAGAAATATCAGGGGAATCCCACTCCCAATATTTATCGTGAGTTCCTTTCTATTTCCCTAAGTGTCTTGACTAGTTTGAGAAATAAAGGGAAAGAGTACAAGAGAGAAAAATTTTAAAGCTGGGTGTCCGGGGGAGACATCACATGTCAGCAGGTTCTGTGTGCTCCCCGAGCGGGAAAACCAGCAAGTTTTTATTGGCAATTTTCAAAAGGGGAGGGAGTGCACGAATAGGGTGTGGGTCACAGAGATAACATACTTCACAAGGTAAGAAAATATTACAAAGCAAGTGGAGGCAGGGAGAGATCACAGGACCACAGGATGGGTCGAAATTAAAATTGCTAAGGAAGTTTTGTGCATGCATTGTCATTGATAACACCTTATCAGGAGACAGGGTTTGAGAGCAGACAGCCTGTATGACCAAAATTTATTAGGCGGAATTTCCTCATCCTAATAAGCCTGGGAGCCCTACAGGAGACCAGGGCTTATTTCAGGACTTCAACCGTAAAAGGTGGCCACCCTCAGGGGGCCGTTCATAGACCTACCCTCAGGGTGCATTCTCTTTCTCTGGGATGTTCCTTGCTGAGAAAAAGAATTCAGCAATATTTCTCCTATTTGCCTTTGAAAGAAGAGAAATATGACTTTGTTCTGCCTGACTCACCTGCGCAGTCAGGCTCCAAGTCTTATCTCCCTTGTTCCTTGATGACTGCTGTTACCCTGTTCTTTTTTCAAGGTGCCCAGATTTCATATTGTTCAAACACACATGCTCTACAATTTGTGCAGTTAACACAATCATCACAGGGTCCTGAAGCAACATATATCCTCCTCAGCTTACGAAGAAGATGATGGGATTAAGAGATTAAAGTAAAGACAGGCATAGGAAATCACAAGGGTATTGATTGAGGAAGTGATAAGTGTCCATGAAATCTTCATAATTTATGTTCAGAGATTGCAGTAAAGACAGGCATAAGAAATTATAAAAGTATTAATTTGGGGAACTAATAAATGTCCATGAAATCTTCACAATTTATGTTTTTTAACCGCAGCTTCAGCCGGTCCCTCCGTTCAGGGTCCCTGACTTACCGCAACAAAGAAACAATTTTATAGTTAGCATTGGTTCATATTAAAAACACAATATGGCATATTTCATTACTATTTGTAATTGGCTTACCTATGAGAAAATTATATACTACAAATTTACATCACAGAACAGAGTTGTTTCTTAATTGCAATTTCCAACCTCCTGATATCCAAGAAGTTAAGGACACACACACAAACACACACACACAAACACATACAAATACATTTTTGTTTCTAATGCACAAGTTTTGGATGACAAGCTTACTATTTATTTAAAGCCACTTTTTACTTAATCCACTGTTACGATGGCTTAGGGACCCTTAAAGCAGCTGTGTCCCATGAGTTTGATGATAAGGACTGAAACAGGTTGTATTAAGCCATTCTTGCATTGCTATAAAGGAATACACCCAGACAGGGAAATTTTTAAGAATAGAGGTTTAATTGGCTCAGGGTTCTGCAGGCTGTACAGGAAGCATATTGCCATCTGCTTCTGGGAAGGACTCAGTAAGCTTTCAATTATTGTGGAAGTCAAAGGGGAATAGGCACATCACATAGGGAGAAAGGAGGCCAGCAAGCAAGATGGGTGGGGGAAAGTGTCACAGACTTTTAAACAACTTTGTCTTGTGATAAGTCAGTATTGCAAAGACAGCACCAAGCCATGAGGGATCCACTTCTGTGATCCAAACACCACTCACCAGGCCCCATTTCCAGGCTTGGGGAATACAATCCAACGTGAGATTTGGGTGGGGACAAATATCTAAACTATATCAACATGATATTATTAGTACCATGAAGGTGAAAACTGATATTAAGAAAAAAAAATCTAATCTGGAGTAAAACCAGAAAAATTGTCATTTTTACTTAATAATGTAATATACTCTTAAAAAGGTGTTAGCACTTTAATAGCACTCTGTGTTAGAATAAATACACAGAAAGTTACAAATTTTATGAATTTTCATCATTTTTAAACATTACAGTATTATAAAAAGATAAATGAAAGTTCAGATTGAATCCCTTTAAACAATTTTAACACTGATACTGTTTTTTAATTTTCAATGAATTACATAAGAATAGTAGCTAGAAAAATACTTCTGATCAAAATCTTTATTAAACGTTAAATGATTATTTACTTATAAAATTTAAATTCATATAAAAATAATTATCAATTTAAATAACTATTAAAACAGTTATATTATTTTTGTACTTAGAAGAATGACATGAATATTTATGTTAAAAATATTTCAGTAAAAAACAGTAAGTAAATGATAAAATTTGAGAGACTTCCTACAAGGAGTCTATAACTTCTAAAACATCTACTAGTTTACCTTTGCTTATAATTTATTTTACATGCTGTTACTATTTTCAGACAGTTTTATATGCTGTAAAATACTTTCACTTTAGTACAGGCAGAATATTGCCATATAAAAATATAAAATCTAAATCTGAGAACAGATTTTTTAAATGACTTTATAATTGAAATTATTTTTTAAATATTTTATTTACTATATGAAAACAGAGGTAATGCATAGAGTCCTATGACTTTTCAGAAATCAAAGGATGATAAATACCTAAAGAACTGCCATGTTTACCAAACTATAGAATTGCTAAGTATTTCAGATGATCACCTCCCTCTAAAAAGCATCGTAGCAAACTATGTAATGAGAAAATGATTTCCCAGAAGTAATTTTAAGATAGAAAAATCAAATAATATATACATGTTTTATTATGGCAAGAGATTTCCAAAGCATGAAACAAAATGGTACTATCCTCAAAAATGCATATTATTTCAACACATTTTACAGTACAGTGAACTTATATCCAGGTTAAAAAAGCTTGCTATTTCACTTCTCATTACTAATAATTATAATAATGCTTGGGAAAAATCAAGTAGAAACGTCAACATGAGGACTTCAAATACTTTGCTGCTAAAATTTGGAAATGCAACTGCAGAAAAGAAACTTTTTTTTTTTTTTTTTTTTTGAGACAGAATCTCGCTCTGTCACACAGTCTGGAGTGCAGTGGCATGATCTCGCCTCACTGCAACCTCTGCCTCCTAGATACATACAATTCTCCTGCCTCAGCCTCCCGAGTAGGTGGGATTACAGGCGCCTGCCATCATGCCTGGCTAATTTTTATATTTTTAGTAGACACGGGGTTTCACCATGTTGGCCAAGCGAGTCTTGAAATCCTGACCTCAAGTGATCTGCCCGCCTCGGCCTCCCAAAGTGTTGGGGTTACAGGCGTCGGCCATCACGCCTGGTGAAATGCATTTTTAGTACATATTTCCTTGTGGTAATGCAATAAAACAAAATTTCATAAATAAACTGAGATTGTACTGCTTGTCGTTCTTTGCATTTACCATATTGTACTATTTGCCATGAAAATATGTGGAAAAGTATCTGTCATAGTGCCTGACAGAGTAGCCACTCAAACCTAGGCTTTTATTTCCCTTCCTTTTTCACTGATTTCATTAGTCACCTGATTATGGTCCCTCCTGTAGGTCATGCTTTGCTAAAATGGACATGCTTCAATATTAACAAATAATGTTTTAATTAGCTTTATTTAGGTAATATTTATATAGAACAAAATTCACCACATTTTAGTGTACAATTTCATGATTTTAAAATATTTAAAAATAATTCCAATTAAATTTAGAACATTTCCAACACCTTACCAATATTCCTTGTGATCCTTTGCAGAAAAACTTCCTTTGACACTGACCCTCAACAATATTTGATCTACCATTATTCTTACCATTGTTTGTTCTGTGTAGATTTCATATGAATAGACCCATTTATTTGTAGTCTATTGTGATTAATTTCATTTACAAAATGCTTTTGAGTTTAATTCATTTTGGTGCATGTATTGTATTTTCTCCTTCTTCCATCCTGTGTAATATTCAACTCAAAGTAATTCAGTTTGCTTATACATTTACCAGTCAATGTGTATTACTTTTTGATCCCATTTTTTAGCTATCATGAATAATGCTCCTATGAACATGTACATGTGAGTCTTTTTATAGACATGTGTTTCCGCTATTCTTGGGCTAATTACTTCGATGTATTGCTGGATCATATGGTAAGTTTATACAAAATTTAATTCTAGTCTATAAGAAATTGCCAAACCATTTTATAAGTGGTTACACCATTTTTACTTCCACCAGCAGTTTATGAGAATTCCAGTCATCCCACACTGACCTCAACAGATTTCTTTAACTTTGGCCTTTCCAATAGAATCTTACTGCTGCTCAAATTAAGATTTTTTTTATGATTTAGGATGTTGAGCATAGTTTTATGTGCTTATTTCCATTTGTATATCTTCTTTGATGAAATATCTTTTAAAATTTCTTGCCCAAGTATTTTATTTCACTCTTCATCTTATAGCATTGTGTTTATATATTTTCTAATTTTTAAAAATTTTTGTGACTACATAGTAGATGTATATATTTAGAGGATAAATGAGGTATTTTAATACAGGCATGCAATGTGATATAATCACCTTCACTCTATACAAATGTATTATATTTATTTATTATATACATATATATTTTAGCAATCTGTAGGTTGTTTTTACATTCTCTTAACACTGCCTTTTAGTGGCTAAAAGTTTTAAATTTTAATGAAGCCAAATTATCTTTTTTTCCTTTTACAGAGTATGTGCATTTGTGTGTGTTTGTCTTATATATTGTATAAGACATTTCTTGTCTAACCCAAGACAAATTTTGTATCAGTTATTTTATTCTTATTTTGTTTAGTGAGCTTATACCTTCAGCTTTACTTTTAGATGTATATTGACCAGTCTTATTTCTATGCTCACACTACAGCAGCAAGGACATTTAGAAAAAAACAAATACCTGGCTTCCAAATCCACCAAAAATCATATGCTAAAAAATTCTCATAAACTGTTTTGGAATTCCAATATCGAACAACAAAAAATATAAATTACATAAATTTTCATTACTGTTTTTATCTATTAGTCAATAATCTATAATAAAGATGAAACATTTATGTGTTTAATAATCTTATAATAATATTTATGTACTTCACATTGTTTTAACATTGAAAATAATGATACATTTTTCTTATAATTTTCTTCATATAAACACGTATTAGCGCTTTTTTAAGGTAGTTAACAGGAAGTAGAATTACGGTATCACAGGATATGGTTTGAAACTGTGTCCCCACCCAAATCTCATGTCAAATTATAATCCCTAGTATTGGAGGTGGGGCCTGGTGGGAGAGGAGATTGTATCATGCGAGAAGTTTCTCATGAATGATTTAGCACCATCCCTATTGATACAGTACTGATAATTGTGAGTTCTCCTGAAATGTGATCATTTAAAAGTATGTAGCACCTCCCCTCCTGATTTCTCTTGCTCCTACTCTCACCAGATGAGATGACTCTCTCCCTCTTTGCTTTCCACTATGATTGAAAGCTTCCTGAGGCCTCCCCAGGAGCGGAAACCGCTATGTTTTCTCTACAGTCTGCAGAACCGCGAATTAATTAAACCTCCCTTTTTTGTAAATTACTCAGTTTCAGGTATTTATTTATAGCAATGTGAGAATGGACTAATACACAGGGTAGGAGTATTTTGTAGATATCCTAAAGTTTAATACATACTGCAAAAATGCCTTGCAATGGACTTTAATAATTTATACTCTCAGTAATAAAAAATGAGAGTGATCTTTCTACATTGCCTTGCCAATATTAGATTTTTTTTTGAAGATTGTATTTTGCCAGACATACAAAAATACTATATTTCCTTTTATCTTGTTATTTTTATGATTTCTCTGTTTTCTGTAAATTCAACATGTATCGTATACTGATAGAAATTAGTTCACATATTGGCTAATTATTTCATTTAAATAATTATGAAAGTTCTTTAAGCTAACACAGCCCAAAACATGCAAAATTCATGCACTTGCACTCAATAACATGTCTTATTTACTGCAAATATTTTTACTTGTGTTATCTTTGAGTTACAGATATTTTAAATTTGCTAAAGCTTTTAAAATTATTTTTCTATATTTTAATTATTCTCTCTTGTATGCTATATATATATACACTTTTATACTTCCTCTGGAATTTATATATTTTCAAATATTATTATTTAGATTTTTAAACCAAATGAAAGATTTATCACTTAGAAAAAAATTTATTAGTTTCTCAAAATAATTTTTCATTCTTGCATTTATATTTTTCTCTAATTTGAAATATCACTACTAAATTCCATGTAATTATATATTTCAGAACTCTCATATCAGCTGGCTAAGAAATAATCCATTTTGATTCATTGGTCTATTTTCTGGCAATATTAAAATGTCTTTTTTTGTGAATAAACTAAATATAAAAATAAAGTAGATATAATAAAATGTATCTTATATATATAACATGTGTATGTATATACGCATGTGTATATTTAAATATATATGGGTGTGTGTATATATATACATACATATATCTTGGTATAGTAACTGAGTTCTATATGATATATTGACTAGGTCTATGAATAGGTTTTCACTGCTCCAGTGATTTTCAGGTGGGTAGAGAAACAGATTCATGCAGGAGAGTTGGAGTATGGGTTTGGGGGCAGTTTGAGCAGGCAGATAACATAGGAAATCTTATTATCTTATTCCTCGAACAGACAACACAAACATGTATAGTTTAAAATTGAATTATAAAACTAATTAAATTACCTTAATTCAATATGCAGCCCTTTCAAAAGGAGAGGAAATTAGGCATTTATGTAGTAAATTTTATTAACCCCACTATAACACAAAATTAACTTTTTCTCAAACGTGATGGGCACATTTAAAAGGGACACAGTTAATTGATTTTGGCATAAATAATTAAAAGAATGTATGTGTTTATAAAATGCTTCCTAGTCAATGGTGTAGAAGTAAAATAAGTTATTCAGGTGGATAACATGTATAAAATAAATTGCTTGTAAAGGACATAGAGAAACCATCACATAAATATTAGAAAAACTGGTATCTACAGCAATTGAAAACTACTGAGAAGAGCATAATATTACATTGGCATCTTTATAAATGTGAAGTGTTCCTAGAATTAAAACACTTGATACTTATAATCTAAATTCTATTATTATATAAAGTTAGGTTTTGTAAAAATTAATGCAAAATATTATTTAGATTCATTTTTATCATTACTATGTTTCATCTAATCATTCTCTTATTAAAAACAGTACATTTAATTCTTTGTTATATTGGAGGATCTTGTTTTTGTCTCCTCCTTGGTGCTTGATCCATACTGAATGGTCTTTCTAATCTACCACTACCATTTTGTGTATGTTTATATTTTCATTCAATTCCGTCAACATTTGCTTTATTATTTGAGGCTGTGTTACTAAGAGTAATTCATATCAGAATTTTTATATATTTTTAATAAGCCCTATTATCATTGTAAAATATTTCCACTTTTTTTGTGATATGATCCCTGAATTAAAGTCTAATTTTTCTAATATTAATAGATGTACCTTCCTTTTTATTATTGCTTATCATATATGTTATTATTTCATCCATCTTATTATCTGAGTTTTATTTTTGTCATAATCCAGATTGACAATATTACTCTTGCAACTACATATTTAGTTCATTTACATAAAATATAATTGCTTATACCAAATGCATTTATATGTTTGACTCCATTGTCTAATACTCTCTTGTTCAGATTTCTTGATTTATGGGAGGATAAACACATATTTTAAATCCATTTTTCTCTTAAATTTGTAGTTGTATATTATGTTATTAATATTTTAATAGTTATTTTAGATATTATATCATTAGTTCTTGACTTCTTATGGTGAGGGTGCAACAGGTTCTAGTTCTATCATCCAGGCCTGCATGTAGTGATGCATACATGGCTCACTGCAGCCTTGTCCTCCTGAGATCAAGCGATGATCCCACCTCAGCCTTCTGCATAACTAGGATGACAGATGTGTGCAACTAGGCCCGGCTATTTTTAGTTTTTTTAAAAAACTTTTCATAGAGATGGGGTCCAATTTTGTTTCCCAGGCTGGTCTTGAACCCCTGGGCTCAATTAATCCTCCCATCTTGGCCTCCCAAAGTACTGAAATTACAGGCATGAGTCACCACACCCTGCCAGTTCTTGGCTTCTTAAAGACTAGAAACAATTAGTAATTTTACAGTTCCTTTGATACTGCTGAAATCATAGATCACTTCACCAGATATATCATTCTTTGTTTCACTTTGTTTTAACTCTGTGATTTTAGTTTCCATACTTTTCAAGACATTGCACTTATTTTTATACTTTCAAAAATAACGTTTGCTCACATATACACACTGTCCTGTACTCTTTATTTCACATCTTTTCTTTTTTCATACTTCTATCAGGAATCATTTTCCTTTTGCTGGAAATAATTTATTTAGTATTTGTTTTAGGTCGGGCTGACTTGTCATGTACTATTCTGGTTATGTATGCCTGCAAACACCAGTTTTGTAGTACATGTTGTGTATTAGAAAATTATATTGACAGAAAATTTTCCTACACTATAAAATGTTATTCCATTTTCTATTCGCTGGTCACCGCTTTTTTTTTTTTTTTTTTAATAGAAGTCAAGTGAATGTCTACAATTGCTTTTTTCTCTGAAGGTAATATTTACTCTACTCTGGCAGTATTTTTGAGATTTTATTTTTTTAAGTTTGGGTCAGAGTATTTTGTTGCAATAAGCCTAGTTGTGATTTCCTTTGCTGAATTTGTGGTTTTTAATTCAGTGGCTTATGAAACTTTTCGAATATAACTTGATACCTGACATCATTTTGGGAAAATTCATAGTTATTATTTTCAAAATCAGTTTACCTCATTGTGTTTTCTGTCTGCTTTTAGGACTATAATGAAATGTGTGTCAGAATGTTTGAATGAGTCTGGACCACATGTGTCATAAGTTCTTTTTTCGTTTTCTCTGTTTCTGCTTCTTCAGCTTAGATGCTTTCTTTCTTAGCAGAGTCTGGCTCTGTCACCCACGCTGGAATGCAGTGGTGTGATCTGGGGTGACTACAAGCTCCGCCTCCCGGGTTCGCGCTGTTTTCCTGCCTCAGTCTCCGGAGAAGCTGGGACTACTGGTGCCTGGCACCACGCCCCACTAATTTTTTTTTTTTTTTTTTTTTTTTTTTTTTTTTTTTTTTTTTTTGTATTTTTAGTAGACACGGGGTTTCACCGTGTTAGCCAGGATGGTTTCCATCTCTTGACCTCTTGATCTGCCCGCCTCCGCCTCCCAGAGTGCTGGGATTACAGGAATAAGCCACCGCGCCCGGCCCAGATGATTTCTTTTGCCCAGTATTTTAGTTCACCAATGTTTCGTCCTCCTATATCTAATCTGCTCTTACCAGTAGTCCTTGCCAGTAGTTCTTAATTCCGTATTTTGCATTTTTAAAATTCTATTAATGTCAACTTCATAAAATTTTGTATTCTAGAACATTGTAGAAATTCTGTTCTACGTTGTCTAGCTTGCCTATTTGTCATCTATTTTCTTCATTTCTGTTTTCATCATTTTTCTTTTCTTTCTCTTGAAGATATTTTTATTTTAAATTTGCTTTTCAAAATAAAATATCACAATATGGAAAATGGTAAAATTTAAAAGAGGCCATAAAAGAAAAAAAATAGTGAATTGTTCAGCTACCACTAGCATAAAAATTCTTCACTTTTTTTTTTTTTAATTTAGAAAAATCTCTGGCAACCAGAAATTTAACCAAATATTTAAACAATTTTTCTCCAATTACAGCAGCAGATTTCTCATTGGTCAATGTAAAAACGAAAGGTATTATTTTAGAGTTAAGCAAAACAGAATTATTTTTCATGAAATTTAATTCCATTTGGAATTTAAATAATTTGATCATCTCTTCAATTCAGCCTATATGTCTTAAACTAAATATCACTAACAGTTTCCAGATGTGACATTTTATTCTCAAAATATAAATCTGCATTCACTTCATCTAAAAATGGTAAATCAGGAAAAAAAGACACAGCGGGGCCTATGTGCATTTTACTTAGGTGCCAGTCACTTTCACTGATTGAAGAAGATACTCAATTCTTACAGTCTACCTAGCACTAGGTAGTAAAAGGTCTAAAGCCTGATGTCTAGAGAGTGCTTTGTATTATTTAAAATATCTCACCTAACTTGATTCTACCTCATGTAAAGTTGATTAGCACCATTCATATAACTAATGATTATTCAAAGGAATATATTATTTATACCAGTTGGCCAATGAGCAGATATTATTGTCTCAGAATGTGAAGCTACTTGAACTAATTGTAATTCTTTAATATTATGTATCTGTCATTAGTACTGAAAATACTCCACTCTTTGTGAATACTGCCTCTCCTTGCATTACCACATTCTATGATTATTCTGAAATTCATTATAGGTTATTTTCAAGTTGTCGTACTCTGTTCCTCATGTCTATTGTCCTCTTTTTCAAAAGTCAGTAATTTTCACCTTGTATAATGTTTTCAGCATTATTCTCCAATGCATATAATTTTCTCTTTAACTGTCTAGTGTGCTAATTTAACCTAACAACTACAGTTTATTTTAATGATAATCTATTTTATATCTGCCAAAATTAGACTTTGTAATTGCGTTCTACTTTTTCATTACAAAGTCTCTTCTCTGTTTAAAAATTTTTATTTAAAATTATTTCACATTTTTAAAAAAGATATTATTGTATTATCCTAATTTAGGTGTGTCCCAATCTTTTTTGTTGTTTCTGCTAATTCCTTTTCACATTTGATCTCTCTCTTTTTGTCTGTGTGAGTATATGTGTAATTTTAATCAAGATCTTTCATCAGAGGCGTTTTGTTTTGTAAAAGTTCCTTGCAATCTTGGTTTAATATTGTTTATATATAACTTTGATGTTGCTGTCTTCATTACCTCAGAAATCTCACTGGACTTCTAATTTTTTGACATTATTTCTAAAATGGAATCCTTTTTTCAGTTAATAAATGTGTATTGTGGATTATTGTGTGGAGTTTTGTAGATTTGCTTTTCCTACTCAGAGCTTGAAGCATAGGTAAAATTTTCTGCTGATATCCTGTTCAAGTCTTCTTTTTCCTTTTCTTTTTTTCATGGACCATGTAGCCCCTTATTTGTCCCACTTTTATTCAGATGATGTCACATCCAGCTCCCTGTCTTCAATATTAAATCTTCAATACAGTTTTTCCACCTTGTTATAAAATCTTCAGCCAATAACCTTTAGGCTCTCTGTCCTGGACTGGATCCTATTTAGGTTACTGTTACATCACCTATTTAGGTTACTATTATATACCTGTTAGATGTACTAATCCGACTTTTACTTTTTAATATTTTTGGTTATTCTGCAATTTTAACTTTATTATTCAGTTGCTTGATTTTTTTTTTCTTTTTGTTTTAGACAGTCTTGCTCTGTCACCCAGGCTAGAGTAAAATGGTACAGTCTCGGCTCACTGCAACCTCTGTCCCCCTGAATTCAAGAGATTCTCCTGCCTCAGCCTTCCTAGTAGGTAGGACTATAGTCACGTACCACCACCCGGCTATTTTTTGTATTTTTAGTAGAGAAGGGGTTTCACTGTGTTACCCAGGATGATCTCGATGTCCTGACCTCTTGATCCACCTGCCTTGGCCTCCCAAAGTGCTGGGATTACAAGTGTGAACCACCCCGCCTGGTTCTGATTTTTTAATGTTACATTTTACTAGTCATTCTTGTTGAAAGATAAAGGAGGTTAAATCTACTTAGTCATTTTCTTGCGATTTCAGTTTACTGACATTTCAAGCCATTACACTTGGTCCACGTAGCATTTTCTCTGCATTGCTTTCTCCCATAATTAAGATTCTGAACTATAGAGATTGAAAATTGTCACATTAATAAAGAAAATTCATCTTGTGTCTGGTCATTGAACATTCTGCCCTCTTTTATCTGCAAGAAAGTCACATGTTGGTTATGTTCTTTCCCATCTTTACTGTACTCCGTTTGATAAGCAGCTTTTCAAAGTGCTCTCTAGTTTTAAGTCTTAAATGTCATACTGATTCTTTCTCCATTGTTTTTCTATTCATTGCATTCATTCTCTTATTAGGAGTCCTGGAAATACATGCAATTCTACATTTCTTCATGTAGTACCTGAATATTCTGTAAGGTAGTAGTCAAAGGTGTCACTCTAAACAATACAAGCTCTTTCACAAATTCATTCTCTTGTTTAATAGTATTTCAAGAACACTAGTTTGTGAATGAATATAGGGGCTCCACTTTGAAGAATTAGAGGGAGCAAGGGAACATTTTACATTAGATCCTCCAATTTATCAAACATCGTATTGTATCAAGCATTGTATTGAATCAAGCATTGTATTGTATAGTTGCCCAGAATTTCTCCTCTTAAGCCATGTGAATTAATGGATGGCTCAATGTTTAATATTATTGAAGTGAGTCTGTGTAGTAAATCACAGGAATACTTTGTTTAATTCTTAAAAGATCTTTGCCACATTTGAAATAAACTGTTCTTGCTTATAATGTGTTTCTTTTTTAAGTCTTCTGTATTTGATAAATCATATATTTTTTCATGTATATCTGAAACTGAGATATAGTTTGTTGACAGAAACAACATACTTTGTTGTTTATCCACCATATTTTGTATTATGACCAGACTAAGAAAAGAGAATGATTTGTGGGCTTTCTATTATTTTTATTTGCTCTGAAACAGGTTAAATAATATTTAAACTATCTAACAACAAATTTTCAGGGGCTTACCTAGTCCATTCAACCTTTTTTTTTTTTTTTTTCTGTTTCTTTTTTGAGGTGGAGTCTGGCTATGTCACCCAGGCTGGAGTGCAGTAGTGTGTTCTTGGCTCCCTGCAACCTCCACCTCCCAGGTTCAAGTGATTCTTGTGCCTCAGCCTCCCGAATAGCTCAGATTACAGGCGCTCACAATCACATCTGGCTAATTTTTGTATTTTTAGTAGAGACCGGATTTTGCCATGTTGTCCACGCTGGTCTCTAACTCCCAACCTCAGGTGATCCACCCACCTCGGCCTCCCAAAATGTTGGGATTACAGGCATGAGCCACTGTGCCAGGCCTTGTCCATGTAATATTTTATAAATAAATTTGTGTTTATTTAAAAATTTATATGTGATAAGTGATGGAGATATGTATGGCCCAAGGAAAAAGATCTTTACCTGTGACTGATAGTATTATCAATGGTATTAATTTTCTCCCATATGCAATTCTAAAGTTTCTAAATAACACATAAGGAAATTGCTGTGGGCGGATCACGAGGTCAGGATATCGACACCATCCTGGCCAACACGGTGAAGCCCCTGCTCTACTGAAAATACGAAAACTGGCTGGACGTGGTGGCATATGCCTGTAATCCTAGCTACTCGGGAGGCTGAGACAGGAGAATCAGGGAGTCAGAGGCTGAAGAGAGCCAGGATCGTGCCACTGCATGCCAGCCTGGCAACAGAGAGAGACTCCATTTCAAAAAAAGAAAAAAAAAGAAAAAAAGAAAAAAAATTGCTTATTTTGCTCTTGAATTAGTAAGCGATCATTGGAACTTCAATTGTGAAAGCCAGTATTTATATAAAAAGTAAAAAAGATGAGGGGACTAGAAGAAACCTCAGTTTTATTTCTATGATAAATTACCACCTGATATATTTGAATTCTTACTCAAACTAACCTTGATGCAAAATTAACTGATCTTCAATAGGCAGTTTTCTATACTTTGCTCATAAAGCTTAACTCAGAACCAAAGAATTTAGAGTTCAGAAAGAAGCCAATTAGTTTCAAACAATTTTCTATAATTTAATGTGTTTCACTATAAGAAAATAAATGATACAGTATGTAAGAGTTCAGACTATAAAAATCACCAAGTAGTATGTTTTAGCATGATTACTAGGCCTGTTAAAGTAAAACATCCCTGGAAATTCTTAGTGGGGTGGGCTTATTTTGCGCCTGATCCATGTTTTCTCAAGACAAAATACCACACTCACACCACACACACTCACCACAAAACAAAGAACAGGGTAAAGAGGACACAGACACAGTTTTATCATTTATACCAAACCAAAATCAGAATACCACGAAATTCAAAATCCAAGTACCAAGAAATTTAAGCCAAGTCAAACCCAAAACCAAAGTATCCAGCAATTCAAGTCAAAATCAGAACAAAAGTGCTGATACAGGCACACTGTGGTTGATCAGGCCACACTTCCACTCAAATGGAGTGGGGCAAGTTCCAAAGTCTAGTCTTACCAAGTTTCAGATATCCGGACTCCAAGTGCCAGTTCCTTCCTGGTGTTCAAGTGTTCAGCCACTGTGTTAATCCTCTGTGGGGGCCTGCTATGCGCTGCTCTGATGAGGCCGTTCCACCGGGACAACTGTCTACCCAGGAGCGCTCTTTGGATCGCCTCACTCAGACTGGCCGGAGTCCCCGGCAGGGATGCTCCACAGGGCAGGCCTAAGCCGCCTAAGAGGCTGCCTCTGCAGGCCGTCACTGTCAGTTACCTTGCTTCCTGGTCAGGGACCCAAGAAATGTAGCAGGAGGAGGCACAGACAAAACCTCTCAGACACTGAGTTGTAGAAGGAAGGGCTTTATTCAGCTGGGAGCATCAGCAAGCCACTGCCTTAAAATCCAAGCTCCCGGAGTGCACAATTTCTGTCACTTTTAAGGGCTCACAACACTAAAGATTTCCTACGAAAGGGTTGTGATTGATTAAGCAATCTAGGGGATACATAGCAGGGATTTTCATGCACTGATAGTAAGAGAGAAACAGAACAGGGCAGGGATTTTCACAATGTTCTTCTATACAATGTCAGGAACATCGGTTTCTAAGTCATGAGTTGATTTTTAACTACTGGGTTTAGGCCAGGCAGACCCAGGCCTGGTTCCCGCCCTGGTTTTGGGGTGCCTGTCTTTGGTTTTACTTCCCTGTTTTTTTCTTAAAACAGGTACTGAGTATAAAACAATATGAGAGAGTCTCTCTCTTTCCTCACTGGAATCTCATTCTGGGTATACTGTTAAATTTATTTAGTTGTCATGTCTGATTCAGGCCCCTCTCACCGTTCTGGCTTCTAGGACTTTCCTTATTTTTAATGACCTTGACTTTTGGAGCAATAAATACTGGTTAGGTGTTTTGTAAAATATTTCTCAAATTGGATTTTCCTATTTTATTTTTTTTTTTAATTAGACTATGGGTGTAATTTTCTAGAGAAATAGAACTAATATGGTATCTCTCTCTCTCTCTCTGTTTAGATTTATTACATAAAATTGACTCAGGCAATTATGGAGACTGGTAAATCCAAAATCTGCTAAGCTTATGCTAATTTCAAAGCTGAAATCTGCTATAGAAACAGGAAAAGCTTATGCTCCAGTTCAAAGGTCAGTAGGGAGAAAAATGCTCTTGAGAAGGCGTTAAACTTTTGTTCAATTCAGGCTTTCAACTGATTGAATGAAGCTCATTGCTATTATGGAAGGGGGTGGAAATCTTTGTTTTATGGGTTTTTACAGAAACATAAATTTTCACCTCAGATAATTAAACACCCAAGAGTACCACTGCTGAATGATGCAGTATAACTGTTGGGCTTTGTAAAAAGCTGCCAAACTGGCTTCCAAAGTGTGATACTATTTGTTTTAACCAGTCTACCTACTTAAACGCTAATCTCATTCAAAAACACCCTCACAGAATAATGTTTGAACAAATATATGGATACTCTATGACCCAGTCAAGTGAGTACATAAAATTAACTGTTACGAAGTTTTAGGGAAAACAGACCACAGAAGTAAAGTGCCATTACTATCATATCATACTAAGAGCATCTTCTGTCAAAATGACATTATTTTTTAATTTAACCTTGATTACCTGGCTGAGGTAGAGTTTGTCAGGTTTTTCATTATAAAAATACTTTTTCATTTGAGGCAAGACACACTGTGGAGGCCACATTTAATGAGTGGAGAGTTATGCTCTATTTCTTTGAGGGTAAAATATCTACATAAAATCATGAAATCCTAAATGGGGATTTTTTGCTGTTCTTCCCCAATTATTTCTTAATTTATTTTGTTGTTTATTTATTTTTTTAGTATGGATTCATGGGCATTATATGCTTTGGGTTATAATTCAATACTACATTTTGTTGTTCAAAATTTTCCATTTTGGTTGCTTGAAGCTCTTTCAGTTAGCTTTTGTGTCTTTTTGGCACATTGTATTATTTTAATTTTTTAGAGGACTTTCTTATTTCCTGGAACTACAAGCTGCTTTAACCTTATTTTTGCTTATTTTGTTTCCCAGTCCTAGAATTAGCTTTCTCTAAAGAGTCCTAGTTCATTTTATTGTAAAACAGTATTAGAAATCACAACTTACATGTTAAGTGTGTGTGTTGCTACAAGAATATTATTCGTCTACCTCTCTTCTTGTTAACAGAGGAAAGTAATATGCTTTAAAAGTTTAAATGCATTTATACTAACTTGTGTATATATGCATACATGTAAATATTTCTATATGCACTGTTCATCTATATTAAGCTTAATATAGGTTCTTACTGAGGTATTCAAATTGAATATAACACATGGATAATTCCAGCTTTCTAATTATCTGTAAACTTCTACATCAATGGTGAGAAACATGTCTGCCAACATCTACCATCAATTCACTTAATTGTTCAATTCCATTATACACCTATAATGGCTCCAATATTTTTAACCAGTATTCTCCTGAAAACCATTATCAAATAGAGTATTGTGCTTAAGCACATTTCATTCAGACTTTTTATTCATTGCACCATTTCCAAAGTTAGTTAAGCCAGCACACTATCCCTTCAGTGAGATTTTTTAATATATTTATAATACAGTAGTTTTTTTTTTTTTTTTTTTTTTTTTTTGGTGGTTGTTGTTTATTTGTTTGTTCACCATTCTAAATTCCAGCCTGTGATATTCCAATATCCTGTGTTTATTAAAAAAAAATCACTCTTTATGTTATAAAGCTCTATGAGTTTTGACAAATAAATAGTGTTATCTATTCACCATTACAGTCTCACACAGAATAGTTACACTGCTTTAAACAATTCCCTGGGTTTTACCTATTCAACTATTCCCCACCATTTACCTCTGGCAATCACCGATTTGTTCATCCTTTTTATTGTTTTGCCTTTTCCAGAATGCCATATAAATAGAATACTACAGTATGCAGCCTTTTCAAACTATTTTTTTTTTTACTTTGAAATATTCAAATAAAATTATATTTTTTCAGGGCTTGAGAGCTATTTTTTTTTTAATTATTATTACTAAATAGTACAACATTGCATGGAACTACCACCGTTTGCTTTTACACTCAGCTTCATTGAATAATATCTTGGTTTCTTCTATAATTTGATATTTATGTAAAGTGTGTCTAAATATTTGTGTAATGGATTTTATATAAACATAAATTTTAAACTCAGTTGATTAAATACCTAAGAGTTTGACTGCTGAGTCATAAACTGGCTTGCAAAGGACCATACTATTTACCAGCAATGAATGAGAGTTCCTGTTGCTCTGAGTCCTTGCCAAGAACTGGTATTACCAGTATTTTGGATTTTTAACTATTCTAATATGCGTGAAGCAATATCTCATTGTTATTTTAATTTGTAATTCTCTAAGGACAAATTCTCTAAGGACAAAAGAACATTTTCATATGCTTATTTGCCATTGCATGTCTTCATTTGTAAGGCATCCTTTCAGATCTTTCCTTAATTTTTCATTAATTTGTTTTCATACTGTTAGGTTAGGAATGTTTTTGAATTTTGGATGCAAGTTATTTAAGTTATTTAGCAGATAAGTATTTTTAAAATATTTTATTCCAGTCTTTGGTTTGTCTTTTTATTCTCTTGACTGTTTTTTGTTTTTGTTTTTGTTTCTGTTTTTTTGAGGCACAGTCTCATTATATTATTGTCTCCCAGGCTGGAGTGCCATGGTGCAATCTGGGCTCACTACAAATTTTGCCTCCCGGGTTCCAGCAATTCTCCTGCCTCAGGCTACTGAGTAGCTGCGATTACAGGCACACACCAATATGCCTGGCTAATTTTTGTATTTTTAGTAGAGACGGAGTTTCACCATGTTGGCTAGGCTGGTCTCGAACTCCGGACCTCAGGTGATCTATCCACCTCAGCCTCCCAAAGTGCTGAGATTACAGGCATGAGCCACTGTGCCTAGTCGACTCCATCTTTTCCATACTTTAATTTTTAAATTTTACTAAAGTGTAAACTATCGTTTTTGAAGTCATGCTGTTAGTGTTAAATTATATTTAAAAAGTATTTATTGAACCATAGGTCACATGGATTTTCTCCTCCTTTTTGTAAAACATATTATGGTTTTGCATTTTATATTTGGCTCTGAACCAATCTTCTGTTTATTTTTTGTGTAAGGAATCTCAACTCTATAATGTTTAACTAATTGATCTATATATGTATTTTTTGTGAATACCATTCTATCTTGAAAACTGTAGATTTACATTAATTATTAAAATAGGATAATCTGAGTCTTCTTTTTATATTCACAAGAATGGTGTTGATTATTGTACATCTTTTGCTTATCTGTAGAACTTTAGAATCAATTCATCAATATCTATACTTGTCTGTTGGGATTTTGACTGGAAAACATTCAATTAGAAGTCAAGTTGGGAAAAATATTATTACAATATTGGGATCTCTAATTCACGAACATGACATAACTCTCCTAATTTCAATAATTTTAAATTTCTTTCATACAGTCATAGTTGTTTCCATATAGATCTTGTACTTATTTTTTGTAGATTTATACCTATTTCTTTTTGTTAAATGCAATTGAAAATTATAGTTTTAAAATTACAAATTCTGTGGTGTTTATTGCTAGTTTATAGGAAAGCAATTGAACTTTGTATATTGACCTTGTTTCTCTCAGTCATACTATGCTTTCTTATTTTTTCCACATGGGTGCATTTCTAAATTATTTGAGATTTTCTGCATATGTGGGGAAAAGAAAGAGATCAGCCTGTTACTGTGTCTATATAGAAAGAAGTAGACATAAGAGACTCCATTTTGTTCTGTATTTGAGATGCTGTTAATCTGTGACCCTACCCCCAACCTTGTCCTTGCAAGAGACATGTGCTGTGGTAACTCAAGGTTTAATGGATTTTGGGCATGCAGGGTGTGTCTTTGTTCCTAGAAAAGCTAGGTATTGTCCAAGGTTTATCCCCATGTGATAGGATGAAACAATGCTGCTAAAAGGTTTATCTCTAGGCACAGGATTTTCCTTTAAACTTATTCATGTCACAGAGATCCTTGTTCTTATGTCTTACTGCTGATTTCCTCCCTAAAAACAATCCTATTGTCCTGCCACTCCCTTATCTTTAAGACGGTAAAGATAATTATCTATAAATACTAAGGGAACTCAGAGACCGTGCCGGCGTGGGTCCTCTGTAAGTTGAGCGCCGGTCCCCCGCTTTTCTTTCTCTATACTTTGTCTCTGTGTCTTATTTCTTTTCTCAAGTCTCTTGTTCCACCTAACGAGAAACACCCACAGGTGTGGAGGGGCAGGCCACCCCTTCATGCATAGACACTCATCCCATTTGCGAACTGGCAGGCTTAAAAACTTTTTAAATAAACTGTATTTTTTAAAAAGCCATTTCAGACTCATAGCAAAACTGTGCAGAAAGTAGAATTCTCATAAATCCCTTATCTCCACACATGAAGTAACCCCCATTATCAACATCCTACACCAGAGTGGCACATTTGTTGTATTTGATAGACATCTTTATTACCTAAAGTCCATAATTTACATAATTACATAATTTACTTAATTACATAATTTACATTAAAGTTTTGCTGTTGTTGTTTTCATATTTTACAGATATATAATGACACATACATACCATTATAGCATCATGCTAAGTGG
The DNA here is from genome assembly GCF_049350105.2 of Macaca mulatta. Lineage (NCBI taxonomy): Eukaryota > Metazoa > Chordata > Mammalia > Primates > Cercopithecidae > Macaca > Macaca mulatta. The sequence continues at coordinate 74,736,557 of NC_133407.1, read as the reverse complement.
TTAAACTGCCCTAAAATTCCTCTGTGCTTCTCCTATTCATTCTTCCTTCACCCCATCCCCTGGCAACCACTAATCCTTTTACTGTCTGTCTCCAGAGTTTTTTTTTTTTTTTTCCCCCCACAATATCATATGGTTGCAACCATACAATATTTGACCTCTTATATTGACCTGTTGTACTGAATAATGTGCATTTGAAGATTGATAGCTCATTTCTGTTTAGCACTGAATAGTATTTCAATATATGGCTGTATCACAGTTTATGCATCAATTCACCTACTGAAAGATACCTTGCTTGCTACCAAGTTTTTGCAATTATGAATATAGCTGATATAAATAGGCATTTGCCAGTGTTTGTGTGAACAAGTTTTCAACTCATTTGTGTAACTACCAAGGAACATGATTAGTAATTGTATTGTAAGACAATGTTTAGATTTTAAGAAAAGGTCAAACTGTTTTTCAAATCATCTGTATCATTTTGCCTTCCCATCAGTGATGAATGATAGTACTTCATGCCTCACATCTTCACCAGCGTTTGGCACTGTCTTTTAGATTTTAGCCACTGTAGCAGAGTGAACAGAGAGTTTTCTCTCTTTCTTTTTTTTTTTTCCAATCTATGTACATTTTACTTCTTGCCCTTTTTTCTCCCAGACACCTAAGATCGCCGGTACAAGTTTAACAACAGTGTTAATAAGCACAGAGGACATCCTTGTCTTGTTCCCGTTCTTAGGTAGAACGCATCCAGCCTCTCACTATCAAGTGTATGAGCTGTATGTTTGACATAGATCATTGTTAATAAGTTGGGTAAGGTCCTCCCTATTCCTAGTTTTCTATTTTTCTATTACGCATCATCATTAGGTCTTTTGAAAATATTTTCTCTGCATTAATGCATAGAATTCTACAGTTTTTCTTAGTCTGTCAATATAGTGGGACACACTGATTGGGTTTCAAATACTGCAAAAAACAATATCTTTCAAATATATCTCATTTAGTGGTGGTGTATATTTTAACACATTGTTGGTTTTACATTGTTATTATGTTGAGATTGCATCCATATTCATAAGAGACATATCTTTTTTATATATTTTTAAAAATATATGTATATTTGGTATTAGGGCAATGCAGACCTTATAGAAGGAGCTGGGAAGTGGTCACTGTTGCATTTTTTTTTTTTTTGACATTTTGCTAAGAATGGCATCATTTTTTACCCTGACGTATTTGGTAGAATTCACTAGTGAGCCCATCTATGCCTATTGTTTTATTTTTAGAAGATTATTAACCATTGATCTCGTTTCTTTATGAGATAAAGAGCTATTTAAGTACATTTATCATACTTTGAGTTGGATGTGTCATTGACGGAATTAATCTATTTCATCTAAGTTGAAATTAGCCCACATTTGTTAGTAATCTTTAATTATTATTTTTATAAAGTCCATGATATTGCTAGCAATGACTCATGTTATTTCTGATGTTAGTAATGTGTGTCTTCTCTCTTTTAGTTTTAGTTATTCTAGTTAGAAGTTCATCACTTCTATTGATCATTTTTGAAGAATATGCTTTGGATTTTTTTAATTTTCTCTATTGTTTTCTTATTTTCAGCTTCATTGATTTCTGCTCTATTACTTATTCCAGGTAAAACACTTTAGGTTTAAATTGTTATTTGTTCTTTTCCTAATGTAGAGCTAGCTTATTGCTTTCTTTTTCTTTCTTATTTTTTTAACCCATACATTTAACATTATTGATTTTCTTTTATCAGTGTTTTTGTTGCATCCCATGAATAAGATATATTTTCAATTATATATATAAAATATATAATTTATATAGAGAAATTATATATAACATTATCAATAGAAATTATATATAATGTTATATATTATATATTATATATAACATTATCAATAGAACTTATATATAACATTATATCTATTATATATTGTATATAACATCAATAGAAATTAAATCATATAAATTATATAATTTATCATATATAATTATATAAATCATATATAAATTATATAATATAATTTCTATAATGTTATATATAATATTATATATAATGTTATATATATAATATTATATATTATGTTATATATATAATATTATATATAATGTTATATATAATTTCTATTGAGAATTCCTTGATCCACATGTTATTTAAAAGTGTGTTGCTTAATTTCCAAATATTTGGAGATTTTTCTATTTTCTTTCTTTTATTGATTTCTAGTTTAACTTCATTTGGGTGTTAAAAAAAATGTGAATTCTATTTAAGTTTGCTGAGGTGTATTTTATGACCCACAATATGACCTATGATGGTGAATGTTCCATATGAGCTCAGAAAAAATATATATTTCTCTGATGTTTTATTGAGTATTCTATGATCATCAATTGAATCAAAGTGATTCCTAGTGTTATTCAGGTCAATTGTAAACTTTCTGATTTTCTGAAAGTTTAATATATCAGTTACTTACAGAGGATTGTGAAAATCTTCACCTATAGCAGTGGATTCTTAATTTATCCTTTCTATTCTGTCAATTCTGTCAATTTTGCCTCATGTATTTTGGCACTGTGTTGCTGGATGCCTACGTGTTTAGATTTATATGTCTGGTGAATTAACTCCTTTATCATTATTAGTATGTGGTGTTCATCTCCATTACTGATAATCCTTCTATTGGTCAAGTCTGCTTTGCCTGGATTTAATACAGCTACATAGCTTTCTTTTAACTCGTCTTATTATCATATGTCTTTTTTTTGTATCTTTATTTCATTGTGTCTAAGCTTTCTATTTAAAGTCAGTTTTTTGTAGACAACATATTATTTGGTCTTATTTATTCTATTATTTTTCTTTCATTTTTCTTTTATTTGCGTATTTTGAATATTCCCAAAAGAATTATTAATAAGGTGATTTTAATATCTACCGTTTCATAAGTATTACTACTTTCTTGTTTTGTTTTTGTTCTTTCTCTCTTCTGCTTATGTGGTTCTATTTGAATATTTTTATGAATTTTATCTCAATGTCCTTATGTTCTTAATGTCCAATGTTCTTAATGTCCGTTATACTTATTTTATTGTTTTTAGCATGTTTTTGACTAATCCAAGTCAATATTCAAAAAATCTTTATCATTTTAAATGTAGTATAGATAATTCATAATTAATATTGCCAATTTTATTATTTTTTCTTTTGTAATGTTTTGTTATAACTTCAAATATATCTCTATTTCATTGTTTCCTCTCTTTCTCATTTTTAATTGTGTGTATAGTATCACTTTTATAAAACTGTTGTTCAGTTCAATTACCTGTCAATATATTCATTTTTTTCTCTTTGCATTTTTATTTGACTTGTATCTACTGACTTATATAAAAGCTTATTATTATTTTCCTTGTCTGTTCCATTGTATAATGAGCCATAAAAGTCATTCTTCATTTCTGTTACAACATTCTTTATATCTAGTATTTTCTTTTTAATTCTTATTACAGTTTATATCTCTCTGGCTTTGTTACTTATCTGTTCTTGCATAATTCTTTTTCAATTAGAACCCTTAACATATTAATAATAGTTATTAAAATTCCCTTTTATACTCTTTCCAATGTCTGTCATGACTCAGTCTGGTTTTAATGATTGTTTTGTGCCTTTGGATTGTGCTTTTTTTTATTATTTTACTTAAATTCTGGGATACATGTGCAAAATGTGAAGATTTGTTACATAGGTATACCCATGCCATGGTGGTTTGCTGCACTCATCAACCTGTCATCTGGATTGTGCTTTTTATTTTACCCTTTGGCATGGCTTTTAAGCGTTTGTTGAATTTTGGACACGTGGTATTTTGTACTAAGAACCAAGGTAAAAAGACCTCTAGTGTAAGATCTATGTTAACTTGAGAAGCAATTGATATTCTTAGTAATTTTAGAGCTGGTTGAGAAGCGGCTACATTGTCTGGGCTAAATACCTGGGGTTCATTATCACCCCCCAAGAAAATTTAAGACATGGACACACACGAAGAGTTTAGGAGAGGAGGTTTAATAAGCAAAAGAAAGAGAAAGAAAAAAGGATCTCTCTCGAGTGAGACAGAGTACTTCTGAAAAGGAAGGACTGGCCCGCGGCAGATGTGCCAGATTTCATTGTCAGGCTTCAGGTGGCAGTGTCTTATTTACATAAGGTTCACAGATTGGTTGGATCAGATACGACGTTTACATAGTGCATGTGGAAGGTTGGCTTCCCCACCCTAATCTTATTATGCAAATAAATTTTCCCTTTGGCAGGCGCCATCTTCTCTGCTCTTTACAGGTGGCTGACAAAGAGGAGGAAAAAAGGAACCACCATCTTGAACGTGATTGGCACAACTGCAGGCATCAGTCTGCGGCTCGAATTTACAGGCTGCTCTGTGTTAGAAAGAAAAATAATTTGGGGCTGCTTTTCATTAAAAGGAAAACATTACCAAAGATTTCCATACTTTCACAATCTGCGTAAGTAATTTCTTCTTAACTCCTTTATCAATGGAGTCAGACGTTTCATGTTCCTCACGTTATTGCTTTTGTCTCCCCTCTTAACTTTGAATTCTCACACGTATTACTGCCCACAGAAAGTCTGTGTCATGAAATATATTCAGTTGTAAAGCACTGTATTATACTAGAGACTGGTTTGTGCGGCAATATAGTATGGGGAAGAAGACGCTTTCTATATTCTTTTAATTACTTGTCAATCTTTTACCCAGATTGTGTCTTTTGGCTGTTACTTTTACAAGTGTTTCTGCATTTACATAATTTTATTTTTGTTTATTCTATCCATTATTCCCTACTGGCTTCCCTGGGTGGAGATTTTTCATATTTTCTTGAATTTCTTCCCCCCATTGACTATAATTTTTTTACCCCTTGGTCAGATAGGAAAGGTATAGAGGTGGCTAGAGTGAGAGAAGAGTCCTTCCTTAACTCTGATAAGGTTCTAACTAGTTCCTTTTGCAGTATAGCCAATTGTTATGAAACCCTCTCCATATTTCACAATGATTATACTTCCCTTCCATTTGCCAGAGACATGAGGAGGTATTTCTTGATTCTTCCCCAAGAAAACCTTGTGGACTTCTAATAGGTAAAGTCCATGAAAGTGTAAGCCCCTCTAAGACCATGCTTCTTGGGACTGTCTCACTGACACACTAGTACACACTCATTCTCTATTTGTCCAAATTGTCATTTAAATGCTGCTATCAATTTATAGCTCAAGTATTTTCCTTTCCCTGTAAACAGGTGTCAGCTGTTATCTTACTCATGTTGGCTGTCTTAACATAATGCCATACCCTGGGTCTTAAACGACAGACATTTACTGCTTCACAGTGCTGGAATCTGTAATTTCAAGACCACGGTGACAACATAATGAGGTTCTTGGATAGTTTCTCTTTCTGACTTGCAGGGGTCTCCCTTCTTGCTGTGTCCTCACATGACCTTTTCTCCATGCAGGCATCAAAGAGAGTAAGAATGAGATCTATCTATAAAGCTTTCCTATCAGGAAAGCCCCACCTTCATGAGCTAATCCATTCCTCATTACTGTAACTCCCAAAGAGCCCAGGTGATGGTTAATAATGATTGTCAACTTGATTGGATTGAAAGATGCAAAGTATTGTTCCTGGGTGTGTCTATGAGAGTGTTGCCAAAAATAAAAATTAACATTTGAGTCAGTGAACTAGGAGAGGCGGATGCACCCTCAATCTGGGTGGGCACCCTCTAATCATCTGCCAGCACAGCTAGGATAAAAGCAGGCAGAGGAATGTGGAAGGACTAGACTGCCTAAGGCTTCTCGCATCCATCTTTCTCCCATGCTGGATGCTTCCAGTCCTCGAACATCAGACTCCAAGCTCTTCAGCTTTTGAACTCTTGGAACTACACAAGTGGTTTGCCAGAGGCTCTTGGGCCTTCAGCTACAGACTGAAGGGTGCAATGTTGACTTCCCTACTTTTGAGGTTTTGGGACTCAGACTGGCTTTCTTGCTCCTCAGCTTGCAGATGGCCTATTGTGGGACTTCACCTTGTGATCGTGTGAGTCAATACTTCTTAATAAACTCCCTTTTATGTATACATCTGTCCTATTAGTGCTGTACCTCTAAAGAACTAATACACCTCATTTTTAAATACCATCACAATGGGGGTTAAGGCTTCAACACATAAATTTTAGGAGAACACAAATATTTGCTCCATAACAGCTATGCTTTGGATAATCTTGTCTACAGATTTCAGGATGGTAGTTTGCCTGGCAAATTCTTTTATCTGTGTGTCTAAAAAAATTCAGTGCTTTCAAATTTGTCTACCATTTTCTTATGGTAGTAAATAAATGAGTATTTCTAATCTCTTTATATATCGTAAATGAAATTGTAAGTCAGGTTTTGCCTTTCTATTGCCTGTGTTATATACTTGTATTCTATTTCAATAATTTCTGCTCTTACCTTAATAAATTCTTTTCTTCTGCTTATTTGGGTATAGTTGTTATTTTTTTCTAATATCCTGAGATAGATAATTGTAAAGTAGAACTGCATGGTTTTCAGAGTGTTTTCCTGAAGTTTGTCTGTCAACTTGAATGGACTTTCAAAGGTGTACGTATTTTGTATAAATTGTATTTTTTCAATTTTTATCTGTTTGTTTTACAAAGAAACATTTTAAAGTCTAACCTATTAAAATTTTAAAAAATCATTATGCTTGAAGAAGAAGAACAAAGTTATATTTAATTAAATATAACATTTAGCTTCAGGGTGCAGATTCAGACAGTGATATACATGGAGAATGTCTGTAAAATCACATTAGCAGTAGTGTTTCTAATAACATGAGAGAGCCTTTGGTTTATCTTGAGAAGAATGAATATGTTACAAATGTTTGCCATGGAATGATTGACGGATGTGTCTTAGCAAAGTCTGTAGGTCAAATAAACATGTCTTGAGTCAACACACTTTTTCCAGTAATTTTCTTATAAAATGTGAAATAGATGCTACTGGCAAACATTAGGAATTTCTGTGGTCCTAGTCTCATGTAAAAATACAGCAAAGTTTTTAAAATCACATAATTAAATGAAAAGAGACTTGAAACCAAATTCATATTTATGAATAAGCAATAACACAGAGTCAATCATGGTTATAACCACAGATGCCCTTTTTCAGGGCATTTAGTGTATGTTCTTCACAGTCATATTTCTTCATATTGGGTTGCCTTTCATTATTCTCACATTTTATGTCATACTCATTGTTATTATCTCCCTTTGTTTCTCATATAAGCAAAAAGTCTAGAGAACTTAAATCCTTTGTTTAAGGTAACATAAGCTGACAAATTGCAGACAGATTCCAAAGTCAGGCATCTTAGTTACTAGGTTACACATGTTCCAGATACTGCTGAAAACGTGCAATATATAATACAAACAACAACAAGCCTAAAAATGAAACTATTTTACATGATCAAATTCTAGCATGCTGTTATCACATTCTAGAGATAGCATTTAATATTTGGTGGTAATAATCCTCAAATAAAACAACCTGAAACATTTTAACTTCATTAAAATTTGTATACCATCATGTACCATAAAACAACATTTCAGTTAACAATGAACTACAAATTCGATGGTGTCACATAATAGTACCCTATTTTACTGTTCTTTTTCTATATTTAAGTATGTTTTGATACACAGCTACTTATCATTGTCTTGAAATTGACTACAGTGTTCATCACAGTAACATGCTATACAGATTTCCATCCTAGGAGCAATAGGTTATACCATACAGCATAGGTGTGTTATTGGCTATATCATTTCAGTTTGTGTAGTACAGTCATGATGTTTGCACAATGATACAATTACTTAACCATGCATTTCCTACAATATATCCCTGTCGTTAAGTAATACATGATTGTATTCTCAAAATATATGACCAAGATAATTCTTTCACATTTTTTCCTAGTGGTTTATTTTATTTTTAAATCTTTTCATAGGGATAGTTTATTTGTAAAAGTTAACCTAATGGTTTGTATGATCCTTCAGAGCATAAAAATAGAATCTGAGATGAAGCTAACACTAACATGGCTACTACTGATTCGTTTTAATGTTAAAAATATTAAACCAGTTAAGCTATAGAGAATGGCATAGGCAATCACTGGAAATTGAATGTCAAGTTTAATTATTTGATACCAAAAGAGTCTGAACACATATGTCTAACACAATGTCTTCAAGGTTTTTTTTTTTTTATTACATCAGGAACATATGAAGATATTCAGTCCTCTAAATATATTAACATAAAAACAATTAAGCAGATATCTAAAGCATATGGATGTAATATTTTTTTTACAAAGGGTCTACTTTATCATAAGCCTGTATTCAAATATTTATTTTAACACTACAGTTTTCTTATTAGGGAATTAGGGAACTGCCCTTTTTCTATTTGTCATTTGTTCTATCCATTTTGAAAATTCATAGAAAGGTCAGGAGCAATAAAATAGTATAGTTCGCATTTATTGGAGACCATGAAAAACATGATTTAAAAATAAAAATAATATATTATTTGGAAAATCTTAAATTTCTTTCGTTCTTTTTCTTTTTTTCATTTTTGTACAGATGAAATCTCACTATTTCGCACAGGATGGTCTAGAACTTCTGAGCTCAAGAAATCCTCCTGCGCTGACCTTCCAAAGTGCTGGAATAGAGGTAAGTGCCACTATGCCCAGCTTAAAGCCATTTTTATTGTCTTCAGGCTGAAAGTGATATTCAGAAGAAGGCTGAGGAAAGGAAAAAATGTCAAACTAATGACTCTGAGATTATTTTTGAATCCTAAAAAGTTCATTAGTTTAGTTTCATCCACCTTTGTGGGATACAATACATTAATGTTTATAATAACATTTATACATTTATAACTTGATTTATACATTTCTTGCTTTTTAAAATTTATTCATTTTATTATTATTATTATTATTATTACACTGTAAGTTCTAGGGTACATGTACACAATGTTCAGGTTTGTTACATATGTATACATGTGCCACGTTGGTGTGCTGCACCCATTAACTCGTCATTTACATTAGGTATGTCTCCTAATGCTATCCCTCCCCGCTAACCCTTCCCCACAATAGGCCCCGGTGTGTGATATTTCCCTTCCTATGTCCAAGTGATCCCATGGTTCAATACCCACCTATGAGTGAGAACATGCAGTGTTTGGTTTTCTGTTCTTGTGATAGTTTGCTGAGAATGATGGTTTCCAACTGCATCCATGTCCCTTCCAAGGACACGAACTCATCCTTTTTTATGGCTGCATAGTATTCCATGGTGTATATGTGCCACATTTTCTTAATCCAGTCTGTCACTGATGGACATTTGGGTTGATTCCAAGTCTTTGCTATTGTGAATAGTGCCACAATAAACATACGTGTGCATGTGTCTTTATAGCAGCATGATTTATAATCCTTTGGGTATATACCCAATAATGGGATGGCTGAGTCAAATGGGATTTCTAGTTCTAGATCATTGAGGAATCACCACACTGTTTTCCACAATGATTGAACTATTGTACAGTCCCATCAACAGTTTAAAAGTGTTCTTATTTCTCCACATCCTCTCCAGCACCTCTTATTTCCTGACTTTTTAATGATTGTCGTTCTAACTGGTGTGAGATGGTATCTCATTGTGGTTTTGATTTGCATTTCTCTCATGGCGAGTGATGATGAACATTTTTTCATGTGTCTGTTGGCTGTATGAATGCCTTCTTTTGAGAAGTGTCTGTTCATATCTTTTGCCCACTTTTTGATGGGGTTGTTTGATTTTTCTTGTAAATTTGTTTGAGTTCTTTGTAGGTTCTGGATATTAGCCCTTTGTCAGATGAGTAGATTGCAAAAATGTTCACCCATTCTGTAGGTTGCCTGTTCACTCTGATGGTAGTTTCTTTTGCTGTGCAGAAGCTCTTAGTTTAATTAGATCCCATTTGTCAATTTTGGATTTTGTTGCTGTTGCTTTTGGTGTTTTAGACATGAAGTCCTTGCCCATGCCTATGTCCTGAATGGTATTACCTAGGTTTTCTTCTTGAGTTTTTATGACTTTAGGTCTAACATTTAAGTCTCTAATCCATCTTGAATTAATTTTCATATAAGGAGTAAGGAAAGGATCCAGTTTCAGCTTTCTACTTATGGCTAGTCAATTTTCCCAGCACCATTTATTAAATAGGGAATCCTTTCCCCATTTCTTGTTTTTGTCAGGTTTGTCAAAGATCAGATGGCTGTAGATGAGTGGTATTATTTCTGAGGGCTCTTTTCTGTTCCATTGGTCTATATCTCTGTTTTGGTACCAGTACCATGCTGTTTTGGCTATTGTAGCCTGTAGTATAGTTTGAAGTCAGGTAGTGTGATGCCTCCAGCTTTGCTCTTTTGGCTTAGGATTGTCTTGACAATGTGGGGTCTTTTTTGGTTCCATGTGAACTTTAAAGCAGTTTTTTCCAGTTCTGTGAAGGAAGTCATTGGTAGCTTAATGGGGATGGCACTGAATCTCTAAATTACCTTGGGCAGTATGGCCATTTTCACAATATTGATTCTTCCTATCCATGAGCATGGTATGTTCTTCCATTTGTTTGTGTCCTCTTTCATTTCACTGAGCAGTGGTTTGTAGTTCTCCTTGAAGAGTCCTTTACATCCCTTGTAAGTTGGATTCCTAGGTATTATATTCTCTTTGAAGCTATTGTGAATGGGAATTTATTCATGATTTGGCTCTCTGTTTGTCTGTTACTGGTATATAAGAATGCTTGTGATTTTTGCACATTGATTTTGTATCCTGAGACTTTTCTGAAGTTGCTTATCAGTTTAAGGAGATCTTGGGCTGAGACAATGGGGTTTTCTAAATATACAATCATATCATCTGCAAACAAGGACAATTTCACTTCTTCTTTTCCTAACGAATACCCTTTATTTCTTTCTCTTGCCTGATTGCCCTAGCCAGAACTTCCAACAATATGTCGAATAGGAGTAGTGAGAGAGTGCATCCCTGTCTTGTGCCAGTTTTCAAAGGGAATGCTTCCAGGTTTTGCCCATTCAGTATGATATTGGCTGTGGTTTGTCATAAGTAGCTCTTATTATTTTGAGATACGTTCCATCAATACATAATTTATTGAGAGTTTTTAGCATGAAGGGCTGTTGAATATTGTCAAAGGCCTTTTCTGCATCTATTGAGATAATCTTGTGGTTTTTGTCTTTGGTTCTGTTTATATGCTGGATTACGTTTATTGATTTGTATATGTTGAACCAGCCTTGCATCCCAGGGATGAAGCCCACTTGATCAAGGTGGATAAGCTTTTAGATGTGCTGCTGGATTCGGTTTGCCAGTATTTTATTGAGGATTTTTGCATCGATGTTCACCAGGGATAATGGTCTAAAATTGTCTTTTTTTTTGTTGTGTCTCTGCCAGGCTTTGGTATCAGGATGATGTTGGCCTCATAAAATGAGTTAGGGAGGACTCCCTCTTTTTCTTTTGATTGGAATAATTTCAGAAGGAATGGTACCAACTCCTCCTTGTACCTCTGGTAGAATTCAGCTGTGAATCCATCTGGTCCTGGACTTTTTTTGGTTGGTAAGCTATTAATTATTGCCTCAATTTCAGAGCCTGCTATTGGTCTATTCAGGGATTCAGCTTCTTCCTGGTTTAGTCTTGGGACAGTGTAAGTGTCCAGGAAATTATCCATTTCTTCTAGGTTTTCTAGTTTATTTGCGTAGAGGTGTTTATAGTATTCTCTGATGGTAGTTTGTATTTCTGTGGGGTCGGTGGTGATATCCCCGTTGTCATTTTTTATTGTGTCTATTTGATTCTTCTCTCTTTTCTTCTTTATTAGTCTTGCTAGCAGTCTATTAATTTTGTTGATCTTTTCAAAAAACCGGCTCCTGGATTCATTGATTTTTTGGAAGGTTTTTTGTATCTCTATCTCCTTCAGTTCTGCTCTGATCTTAGTTATTTCTTGCTTTCTGCTAGCTTTTGAATGTGTTTGCTCTTGCTTCTCTAGTTCTTTTCATTGTGATGTTAGAGTGTCAATTTTAGATCTTTCCTGCTTTCTCTTGTGTGCATTTATTGCTATACATGTCCCTCTACACACTGCTTTAAATATATCCCAGAGATTCTGGTATGTTGTATCTTTGTTCTCATTGGTTTTAAAGATCATCTTTATTTCTACCTTCATTTTGTTATGTACCCAGTAGTCATTCAGGAGCAGGTTGTTCAGTTTCCATGTAGTTGAGCGGTTTTGGTTGAGTTTCTTAGTCCTGAGTTCTAGTTTGATTGCACTATGGTCTGAGAGACAGTTTGTTATAATTTCTGTTCTTTTACATTTGCTGAGGAGTGCTTTACTTCCAACTATATGGTCAATTTTGGAATAAGTGTGATATGGTGCTGAGAAGAAAGTATATTCAGTTGATTTGGGGTAGAGAGTTCTGTAGATGTGTATTAGTTCAGCTTGGTGCAGATATGAGTTCAATTCCTGGATATCCTTGTTAACTTTCTGTCATGTTGATCTGTCTAATGTTGACAGTGGGATGTTAAAGTCTCCCATTATTATTCTTTGGGAGTCTAAGTCTCTTTGTATGTATCTAAGGACATGCTTTATGAATCTGGGTGCTCCTGTATTGGGTGCTTATCTATTTAGGATAGTTAACTCTTCCTGATGAACTGATCCCTTTACCATTATGTAATGGCTTTCTTTGTCTCTTTTGATCTTTGATGGTTTAAAGTCTGTTTTATTAGAGACTAGGATTGCAACCCCTGCTTTTTTTTTGTTTTCCATTTGCTTGGTAGATCTTCCTCCATGCCTTTGTTTTGAGCCTATGTGTATCTCTGCATGTGAGATGGGTCTCCTGAATACAGCAGACTGATGGGTCTTGACTCTTTATCCAACTTGCCAGTCTGTGTCTTTTAATTGGACCATTTAGCCCATTTACATTTAAGGTTAATAGTGTTATGTGTGAACTTGTTCCTGTCATTATGATATTAGGTAGTTATTTTGCTCATTAATTGATGCAGTTTCTTCCTAGCATCGATGGTCTTTACATTTTGGCATGTTTTTGCAATGGCTGGTACCGGTTGTTCCTTTCCATGTTTAGTGCTTCCTTCAGGATCTCTTATAGGGCAACCCTGGTGGTGACAAAATCTCTCAGCATTTGCTTATCTGTAAAGGATTTTATTTCTCCTTCACTTATGAAACTTAGTTTGGCTGGATATGTAATTCTGGGTTTAAAATTCGTTTCTTTAAGAATTTTGAATATTGGCCCCCACTCTCTTCTGGCTTGTTTCTGCTGAGAGATCTGCTGTTAGTCTGATGGGCTTCCCTTTGTGTGTAACCTGGCCTTTCTCTCTGCTGCCCTTAACATTTTTTCCTTCATTTTAACTTTGGTGAATCTGACAATTATGTGTCTTGGAGTTGCTCTTCTCGAGGAGTATCTTTGTGGCATTCTCTGTATTTCCTGAATTTGGATGTTGGCCTGCCTTACAAGGTTGGGGAAGTTCTCCTGGATGATATCCTGCAGAGTGTTTTCCAACATGGTTCCATTTTCTCCCTCACTTTCAGGCACACCAATCAGACGTAGATTTGGTCTTTTCTCTTAATCCCATATTTCTTGGAGGCTTTGTTCATTTCTTTTACTCTTTTTTCTCTGCACTTCTCACTTCAATTCATTCATTTGATCTTCAATCACTGATACTCTTTCTTCCAGTTCATCAAATCAGTTACTGAAGCTTGTGCATTTGTCATGTAGTTCTCATGTCATCGTTTTCATGTCTATCAGTTCTTTTATGGCCTTCTCTGCATTGATTATTCTAGTTATCCATTCATCCATTCTTTTTTCAAGTGTTTTAGCTTCTTTGCGCTGGGTACTGAGTTCCTTCTTTAGCTCTGCGAAGTTTGATCAACTGAAGCCTTTTTCTCTCAACTCGTCAAAGTCATTCTCCATCCAGCTTTGTTCCATTGCTGGTGATGAGCTGTGTTCCTTTGGATGGGGAGATGCGCTCTGATTTTTTGAATTTCCAGCATTTCTGCACTGCTTTTTCCCCATCTTTGTGGTTTTATCTGCCTCTGGTCTTTGATGATGGTGATGTACGATGGGGTTTTGGTGTGGGTGTCCTTTCTGTTTGTTAGTTTTCCTTCTAACAGTCAGGACCCTTAGCTGTAGGTCTGTTGTAGTTTGCTTGAGGTCCACTCCAGTCCCTGTTTGCCTGGGTATCAGCAGCAGAGGCTGCAGAAGACAGATATTGCTGAACAGCGAGTGTTGCTGTCTGATTCTTGCTCTGGAAGCCTCGTCTCAGAGGTATACCCAGCCGTGTGAGGTGTGGGGTGTCAGTCTGCACCCAGTGGGGGATGTCTCCCAGTTAGGCTACTCAGGGGACAGGGACCCACTTGAGCAGGCAGTCTGTCCATTCTAGATCTCAACCTCTGTGCTGGGAGAACCACTGCTCTCTTCAAAGCTGTCAGACAGGGACATTTACATCTGCAGAGGCTTCTGCTGCTTTTTCTTTAGCTATGCCCTGTCCCCAGAGGGGGAGTCTACAGAAGCAGGCAGACCTCCTTGAGCTGCAGTGGGCTCCACCCAATTCGAGCTTCCTGGCCACTTTGTTTACCTACTTAAGCCTCAGCAATGGTGGGCTCCCCTCCCCCAGCCTTGCTGCCACCTTTCCATTAGATCTCAGACTGCTGTGCTAGCAATGAGGGAGGCTCTGTGGGCGTGGGACCCTCTGGGCCAGGTGTGGAATATAATCTCCTGATGTACTGTTTCCTAAGACCTTTGGTAAAGTGCAGAATTAGGGTGGGAGTTACCTGATTTTCCAGGTGTTGTGCATCTCAGTTTCCCTTGATTAGGAAAAGGAATTCCCTTCCCCCTTGTGCTTTCCAGGTGAGGTGATGTCTCACCAAGTAGCTGGGATTACAGGCATACACAACTGAGCTCGGCTATTTTTGTACTTTTAGTAGAGATGGGGTTTCTCCATGTTGGTGGTCAGGCCGATCTCAAACTCCCTACCTCAATTAATCCATCTGCCTTGGCCTCTCAAACTGCTGGAATTACAGATGTTAGACACCATGCCCGACCCAATTTATTTATTTTTAATAGTGAGATGAATGTGTATATGATCAATGAAAGCCTTAACTGAAGCCTCCTGGTCTATAAAATTTACATTTATCCTTTGTGTCCTGTTTCTTACATCTGCACAGAACTCTCAGAACATTAGGTAATCAATACCCACAGCTCACTGCTAGATAAGGTCTTTATTGCTTGAGACGGGAAAGCTTAACAAGAGTTAAGTAACTTGTACAAGGTCAGTGTGAATTGTTTTCTGAGGTAGGGTTAGGATATAGATTAACTATCCTCGTAGCTATTTCTACATTCTCTGGGCATAGTTGTTTCAGGCAGGCCAGTGACAGAGAATCTCTTTTAATTGTACATCTTTATTACAAAGTTTAAGCACAGTCAGAAACATATTTCCAATTGTGCATTTCTGCATATTTTAGACCAACATTTTTACAGATTTTCTTGGAGGAACTGCTAGAAAAAAGCTTCTGTCGTTCACACACATACACACACGCACAAACATACATGCACAAATATATATATATACACACACAAAATACTACTATTCTGGTTTATACTGTATATAATATTTATTGTTGTTTTTAGCTAAATGTTTAGAATCATGTTTCTTTCTTATAACAAATGTTAAATGTATTCTAAAGGTGAATTTATACCATGTTTCTTCTCTATATTCTTTATAGAAAGCAGCATTAGAACTTACCTTATTTTTTCACTATAAAAAGATTTAGTTTTAGATCTTAATTCAGTTGATTGCTTCTTTAAAAACTCCAAGTTATTAATTGTTCTCAATAGTTTTAAAAGTATATTACGTATGCTTAATGTTTTCAATATTTCATTATTACAGTGACTTGTTTTTCACAAATTGGATATATATTAACAAATACATAATTTTATGTCAGTGGTCTCTTAATTATAAGAGAGTCTTTCTACTTTAGTATTCTACTATAACTTTATTTTTCTGAAAACACAATATACTTTTTTCAGCAGCACAGCTTATTTCTATGCTTAGCACATCCCACCTTCACTTTAGTCTTGTGCATTTTTTCCCCTTCACCCTTTTAGACTGACTATGATTTATAGGTCCAGTCAAATCTATGACTGTCTGAGCAACTTGAATGCCATATCCATTATTATTTTGCCATGGGTTCTTATGATCACTTTGACCAAGTTTCTAAAGCAGTCAACATTCATATAGTCTGCAAGTATTTAGCACTGCTGCTGTCAGGGGCACTTTGTAATGCTACATTACTTTCCTGACTGATTTGCTCTTAGTCATTATTTCCCTCAGTTTGAATCTCTCATCCTGTTTCCTGAACTGATATTTAAATTGTGCCTTCACTTTATAAATTTTATTTAATGTTTAGCTTAATTATATGCCCTTTAAATTGATTTATTTTTATTTTTGTTATTAATACATTTCTTTCTTTTTTAGATTACATAGAGTGTGTATATGACCTTGACAATCTCATTAGTGCAAATGATAGCAATTTCCTACTTACTAAACTCACTTTAATATAATCACCTAAACTTAACCTCTGTGAGATAATTCACGTCATTAGTTTACATTATTATAACCTGTATGTTCCAAATATACAAGTAACATAATACTTTCCCATTTTGTATTAATGGAGTTTGTTTCACTTATTTCACCTAATGAATATGCCAACTTCCTGTTAATTTTTTCTACCAATATCAAAAGAAAGAAAATATATTCTTTGGAAACATAAATTTTTATAGGTAAGTCAGTTATTTATCCTAAAACCTGCCTTGAAATGATAGGGATATTGTGATGATCATCTAATTATGTATGAGTTATTATTTTAGGAAGGGTAATTGTTATTTCTCATTGTTTATTTTCAAAACAAAACTTCCACATATTGAAGTGAGGTGTTAAGTATTAAAATAATGAACTAAGATACAACATATGCATAGTAACTGATATTGTAAGGGTATTCCAAAAATATTACCTTTATTTTGCATTTTCCTCACTGAGTTTTTCTGGTTGGAAAATACATGCAACTAGAACAACTAAATATGTTGTTGGTTAGAATAAATTTAACTGATCATCATGGTTAGATATAAGTAAAAACCACCCATCATACCTAGTACAAATTATTCTCATTAGTAATCAGTTTAATTTAAAATTGTCTATATTTGTGATACACATAGATAATGGCTTTCTTCCCCATTGTTGTCTTCCATGATGTTTATTGACTCATTCTAAATTAACCTTTGAAAAACTCTCATCAGATTGAATGGCTTCTGGGGTTCAAATATAAGAACAGTTTTTATATTTCAATTAAATTTCTTATATTTTTAATTTAAAAATTTAATGCTTCACTTATTGGAAAAAAAAAAAAAGTCGTGTTCTAGCTAAATGTAAAACATTGATTCTGGATGCTTTTCAAAGCTTCTCCTCCACCCAGATAGGAACTCAATTTGGTACAGACACCAGCAGTAAAATAATGAGAAATGGTCTGTTTTTTAAATTAATGTTTATTTGTCTCTCTTTTCTGATTATTTCCAGGTTGAGGCAGGATTGTGATGAGTGGATTAAAGGAAGAGCTTATATTGTAATTATATTTGAATTTCTCTCCTGACTGCCAGAATCCTGTTTATGGAAGCTGTCCAAATATAACTGTAGGCACACAGATTATTTGGAATGTCCTTATGGCAAACTTTAGTGATATGTCCATTAACGTTCAGCCCTAGTGCTATGCTCCATGTCTTCTGATTAATGATGACTCCAAAATTTCTTAAGTGGATTTTTTAAAGATATGTTATCTAATAACTAACAGTCTCCTCTTAGCTCAGAAAAGACTCCTCATATGATTCAGAATACGTAAAAAGACAAAAGTGCAACCTGTCTTTGTTTTGTCACTATTTTTTGTGATGTTACCAACTGTTCAAGAGAGAGTAAGATAATAGCCTTCTTCTCTTGCAGAGTAAGAAATATCCTTCCTTTCTTATAGAAATGATCAGTTGGTCTGAATGGTTCTCAAGGAAAACCATGTCACTTTGAAATTAACCATATATATTTAATACACAATTGAACTATATATAAAATATATATTATGTTATATATATATAATATTATATATACATATATATACACAAATACATGCTCTTCAAATTTCTAGTCTTGATTTTAACAAGTTGGGGACTGTCCCACCACTCCCATCAAAGCTAATGCATGTAGCCACTATTGAAGAGTATAAGTGTAAGTTTTCCTTGTTTACATCTACCCAGCTTCACCCCTGCTCTGAGACAGAGCATAAGATCCAGGCTTCTGGGTGTTCTTCAACCCAAGCCAACACCTGAATCACCTAGCCACTTCTAGCAGGGAACACAAGTCAGGCATAAATCCCACCACCAAGCACCTGCAAGCAGCAACTAGTTGCCTAAGGGCCAGCCTACATAGCCCACTGCAACAACTGCTAGCACCAGAGCATAATCCATGGTAACTAGAAGAGCTTCTCATGACTACTGCTACTGCCATCACCCATGTCAATGCAGATGCCACAGGAGGTTGACAGCCTGCTCCCCTGACAGGTACACTCCTAGCAATGGCTAAAATTGGCATCCAAGAAAGTTACCCAGAAGGCCAATAATCTGCCTACTTAAAACTGTCAAAACAGGTACCAGAATACACTGCCCAAAGGCACAAAGATAGACAAACTTATCCCACCACTACTACCACTGAAACCTGAGGTAGGACCCATCTGGCATTTCAGTCCCCAGCATAACCTCAGCACAACCTCACCACAGCCTCTACTGATAACCACACTCTAACACACCAAAGAATGCACAGAAAACACTAAGACTATTTATGGCAAATGAAATTGTACAGAGAATTATACAGTCACACAACCAAAAGCAAAGTCAGGCAGCTCCACCCAATCCATATCATAGTAATATCTTCAACAAAAGTAAATTAAATGATAAAAAGAATCTGTTGCTCTAGTTGTGCAGAAATCTACATAAAGATAAAAGAAACATACAAAAGCAAGGTGGTATGAATGGCAAGTTTATCAAAGAGATACATATCATCTTAAAAAATCAGACAAAAATCCTAGTAATAAAAATTTATTAGAGGAATTATAAAATATACTTGAAAGATTAGACAATAGGCTAGACTAAACAGAAGAAAACAACTACAGAATTTGAAGACAGGTTTTTTGAAATAATACAGTCAGACAAATATTAAAAATACACATTTTTAAATGAACAAAGCTTTCAAGAAATTTGAAACTACATAAAGTAATAAAACTTAAGAATTATTAGTATTCCAAAGGGGAGAAATTATGAAAAAAGTTTAGAAAACCTATTAACGAAATCATTGAAAAAACTTCCCAATTCTAGCAAGAGTTTTAGATACTCTGACAGACAATGCCTAGCAATTTCCACAAAAAATGCATTGCAAAAAAGGACATCACCAAAAGACATTCTGCAGGACTTTTCTTTAGTTCAGCTAAAGACAGGGTCCTTGTTTCTCGCACAGCCACAAAAATTTAGGCTCACAGATGGTTTGAAGGGTGAGGAAAGCAGGGTTTTATTGGGAGAAAAAGGGGATACAGGGACTCTTGCTAGGCTGAAGTTCCTGCTACAGTGCTTCCCACCTAACAGTTCGAATCCCAGGTTTCACACAGGAGTAGAAGGGACTCCTCCCTGCTGCAAACAGCATGAACTTCTGTGGCTCCACCCTAGCATGCATTCCCAGTGTGCAGGTCAGTTGGAGTATTTATGCAGACCCCCGTCCGATCTGGCTGTCTCATGTCCCCCAATTGAGAAGTACATCTAACTGCCATTAGATTAAGTGTAAGAACAAAGATGGATCTTAACTGCTTCCTGTGGACAGGAGGCACTGTTCTGGGGAAATGGCAGTCACATCTCTGGCAGAGGCCTATCTAAGGGTTCCCAGCAGAAGGGGCCATCTTCAGAGTCTCTAGTTTTATGAATGTATGGGTTCCCTTCCCCTGAGCCCAATACTAATCCAACCAGTTTAAGGTTTAGGAAATTAACTTTTTCTAGATTGGAGGATGCATCCAATGGAGTGTCACATAGTACAGAGACACAATTACCTATCAGTGAAGAGAGGACAGAGGAGAAGAAATAAAAAAATTTAAAAAAAAGAAGGCATTTTTTTCAAAGGAATCCCAGGGGTTCAGGATACATTCTAAAGGTGTACAGACTGAAGATGAATGACACCCATTTAGAAAGAGGGGAGTGGGCATCCCTGGTTTCCTTTTCTTCTAGCAGATACCCAGGGTACATGAGGGAAAGAAGGAAAAGCATTCTTTTTCTCTTCCTCCATCCTTGCATCCCTGAATTCAAGCAAGCTAGGCAGGTGCTGTTGTGGTTGTTAAAGCAGCTTGCACCCATGAAGCAAGGAGGCCCTTAGAGAATAGGAATTATCCACTCTAACCTATGTGTCTTACCCACCTACTGTCAATAGCCTTAGAGTTACCTAGATCTCATTTAAACCATGGATACTAATGTGGCCTTTATCCATGAAACAGGAAGATTGGGGTTGGCTTAATTGGCAGGAATCTGACATCCATCAAAGCCAATCCAAAGGCCCATTATCATAGGACTGAATGGTTTGCAAAATAGACTTTACTTTTATACTTGATCTGATTATTTGCATACAGTGCAGCAATAATAATGATCTCCACATATACCTTTTGGACTGGCTTTGATGGAAGTTCATTCCATGAGTAATCTCAGATAAGACCTTTTGAAGACAAGCCCAACCATGGGTTTGTATCCTCAGTCACATATGAATTGGGTGATCCTTTCCTTATAAGGTCCCATAATAAACTTGGAGCTCCTGGGCCTGTTAAAAAGTGACATTATTTACTGACCACAGGTCAGCCTCCCTGTACAGAGACTACATAGACAAGGATTAGAGGCCAGTCTCCTCACTGGGCTTTTATTGGGTCTGAAAGTTGAGATTGACTCCTTAAAGGGAAGCATATTCTTCCAGTGAAAAAGTTGATAAAATAATCACTTTCTCCAATTGTGTTCTATAGCAGAAGAAAAAATGAATTCTTATTGCACTTATGAAAACAACTGTATTTCCATAAGAATATTCACAGTAAGTTTCCAAATTCTGGAGGAAACATGCTCCAAATGTTGATCACAGGAGTATACCTTACTATTTGAAAAAGGACATAAATAGTTCAAAGCAAGTCTCCGTAACTCTGAAAAACAAAACATGGATCAGCAATACTCCAAGCAAAAGTCAGAAAAGTTGCCTCACCTTCCTGAGTTCAGTACATTTAGTTAACTCTTGTTTTGCTTGATATTCCATAACATTTCAGCACTTCATTAGTCCTGTACATTTTCCTTTATTCTAATGTTACAGTTTCCAACGTTGGAAGAATGTATTTGAAAGCACCTTTTTAAGTTCTATAGTTTATTATAAACCATCTTTTGAAAATAATTAAAACAGGACAACAATTGTCTGTGAATAGCAAAATGTCCAGGGTAGTTGCAGTTATAAACACAATTGACAAAGAAGTTTAGTTACCTCTGTGGTTTAAAATGACTTAACATAAAAACTTTAATTATGATTGATAGCATATACTCAGGTATTCGAATTTTAGAAATTTCATAATATTTTGGAACATACATCAGCATTACTTAACAAGATATGACCTAAAAAAAGATGAGCATCATTTTGGCCATCCCATGTTCCTAAGTGTGTCAGATAATCCTGTTTACTTCTCTTTTATGGACACTTCAGGGGTCCTCTGATATATTCAAAAAGACAGGTGCTAGGAAAGACAATTTCAAAACTAAAGTTTGCTTTTGAGAAGGCTGCTAAATGTCCAAGGTTTAAATCACTTGGTATTATAAAACAAAATTTCAGATTAGTATAAATTATTTTGCCAAAATGATGACTCAGATGTTTCAAAGATGCATAAACCTTTTATACCCCTTTACAAATTTTGCCAAAGAGCAGATTAGTGCATTAGGAAAGACTTGTTATCCTTTTATTTGAATGCTCAATTTACAGAAAAACCATATAATGCCCTTTTAAAAAAAATTTAGTCAATATGTGCCCACAGAGAACCTCTTCTGCAAGATTAATTTCCACAATTCTTCCATCCCTTCTTTGAACCTTCAGCTTTTTCCTACTTTAACTCAAAAAAATTATTTAACCCTAGACAAAAGTTTACATTTCCATGCCTGTTTCACTGTTCTTACACATGTTGGGGAAACCAGCCCCACACCACCTAGTGGGTACCCTGAGTTTGGTGGAGATAAAGGAGTTACAAAGAGACAGAATACACATTTAAAAGGCAGGTCTAGGGGACCAGAGCATTGGAGGCTTGCTCATGGCCCAGAGCTCTCAGCTGTACCCAATTTACTGGTTTATAAGCTCTTTGTTCTTAGAGTGGATGGGAGGGGGAAGAAGGGTTGAGGAAAAGGATTAACTAGTAAAGGAGAACTTGTGAATCATTCAATAAGATGTATAGCAGTGGTGGTTTATGTGAATTTCCTTGAGCAAAGGCCTGTGTCTCAACTACTTAAGATCTTTAATTTATCAGGACTTAAATGGGTGGGAGTGGGTTTCAGGAGGAGCCAAGATGTTTGATTTTATTCCACTGCTTCAAGGGAGTGTTATCTCCCTGAGCAACCTGTGGAATGCTGCTGAGTGGTTATGCTCTTGGGGCATAAAGACATGAAGACAATAAGGAGACTTTTCTTCTCAGAGGCTGCCCATGGCTCTCCATGGGTGTCTCACACAGGGGAGACCAACTAATCTGGCGCTCAGAAACTCTCTTTCCCACAATATACCTTTCACGTAAATGTATTTTTAGTAGCTTCAATTATCTCCTAGCAATTTTTAACGTTAAGGTAAAACCTGGTAAGTTGCTTTAATTGTGTCCTAAGTGCAGTCAACATTTGCCTTCTTAATTAGGGTTGTGGTTAGTTTCGTATGTCCCCAGGTCCTACCTGTTGTGAACTTGGCAAATCAAATAGTTCTCAAAACCCAAAAAGCAGTTCCTTACCTCAAAACACTTAGCAAATCTTGCATCTCATCTGAATTTTACCCATAGCCTTTAGGGCAGTTTTTATTTCTTAAAGATTAAAGTCACCCAAACCGAAGGGTACCATAGATTTTATGTTCCCTTTAAAAAAAAATACTAGATCCAAGCACTTGTGTTTCTGCCAAATTAAATAGAGCACTTTTTACAGACATTACACACATCACACACACAGACAGGCAGGGGAAAACCCAGTCCCCAGGTGGGGTTTATTAAGAGACAGGGATAAGAGAACAAGCAGAAACAAGAAGAAAAGTTCCCTAAGGCAGGATTGGTAAACAAAGCCTTGCCACCAAAGTTACAAGCCATGCCCTCAGGATGTAAAACAAATTGGAGGCTTCATTTCACAACCACCATTTCACAGGAAATATAAACAGTAATAGTTGTGGGGCCTGACCTGGTAAAAATGTCTTCTAAAAGAAAAAAAAAAATCCTTTAACGGTTCACTGCTGATGGGGTAGTGAAGGGGAAGAAAAGAAACAGTGTAAAAATGCCTGGGAAAGAACATCTTGTTCTTATGCAAGTGGTTCCTCCACCAGGGAGAAAAGTTTAATTACTTTCCAATGGAGCTGAACCCCTTGGCATGGGAAGAGAGGGTTCTAGTGCTGTGGTGGGAAACCAGCCAGCTGTCCCAGGCATTCCCAACCCAGCAGGGAAGGGAGGGTAGAGGGGAGCTGCTGTTTGCCAGTCCTTTCCAAAAAAAGAGAAGGCTGTGAAAAGGCCCCAACCCCCTGTAGCAATATGAGTGTGAGTGTGCAGTTTCCTGTAAGCTCAGACATCTGAGGACGAAAAGGCTTAGAAGCCACAGTGATAGATTTTGAGTCCCCATTTTGTTCACCACTTCTTGAGTCCCAGGTTGGGCGCCAAAAATGTTGCAGGAATTTTCATTAGTTCAGCTAAAGATAGGGTCCCTGCTAGAGTGCTTCCCATTTGGCCGTTCGAATCCCAGGTTCCAAACAGAAAGAAAAGGGCCAGGCTCCTCCCTACTGCAAACTGTGTGGATTTCTGTGGCTCCACCTCAGTGCACTTCTCCAGTGCATGGGTCAGTGGGAGTATTTCTGGGGACCCTCTCCCACAAGGATGTCTAAATATTATAATCAGATTTCTAAAGACAGACTGATTATAGATAACAAAAACAAATGGAACAATATCTCATGCTCATGGATTAGAAAAATTAATAATATTAAAATAATCACACTGCCTAGAGAAATCTAATAATTTAATATCATTCCTATCAAAATACTATTTTTTAAGAAAATTAAAAAGTAGCATTTTAAAATTTATATAAAGTCTAAAAAGAGTCTTTATAGTCAATGTATCTCAAGCAAAATGAAAAAGTTGTAAGCATCAGATTACCTGACTTTAAATTTTGCTACAAAGCTATATAAACAAAACAGCATGGAACCACTATAAAAAATAGACACATAGAAAATGTATAGAATACGTAGTCCATAAATAAAGTCAAACATTTAAACTTAATTGCTCTTTGATAAATTCACCAAGAACATACACTGAGGAAAGGACATCCTTATGAAAAACATGCTGGGAAAATTGAATTGTCATATGTAGAAAAATGAAACTAAATAACTATGTCTCAGCACATACAAACGTCAACTCAAGATGAATTAAAAATGTAAATGTATTACCTGATCTTCATAAAGACTAGAATAATACCTAGGGAAAACTCTTCTGAACATTCATCTGGGTGAATAATATATGACTAAGTTCTCAAGCACAAACAACAAAAAACAAAATAGAAAAATAGAACTAAATTAAACTAAAAGGTTGTTGCACAGCAAGAAAAATGATATGTAGACTTAAGAGACAACCTGCAGAATTGGAGAAAATATTTGCAAATTATGCGTATGACAAGGGTCAAATATCCAGAATACAAGTAATACTCAAATGACACAACAGGAACAGCAAAATAAAACAACCCCATTAAAAAGGAGGCAAAGAATGTGAATAGACCCTTGTCAAAAGAAGACATACACTGGCCAACATGTTTATTAAAAAAATAAACTCCACAAAACTGTCAGAGAAATGCAAATTAAAACCACATTGATATATCATCTTACACCAGTCAGAATAGCTATCATTAAAACTGTCAAATACAACTGATGTTGACAAAACTATAGAGGTAAGGGAACTCTTATATACTCATGGTAGTAAGGTAAATTATTACAACCATTGTGAAGAATAATATAAAAATTTCTTGAACTAAAAATAGAACTACCATTTGTTCTAGCAGCCTGACTAGTGAGTATCTATCCAAAGGAAAATAAATCATTATAGGAGGTAGAGCAAGAAGCCTGAATAGAACATTCCAGTGATCATCTTCCCCACAAGAACACTGTACTAAATAACTATTCACAAAATAAAATACCATCATAAGTAGCAAAACTCAGGAGTATAACCTAGTGCCTGGTTTTTACATCATATCAAGCAGAAGCATTGAAAGAGGTAGTTAAGACAATCTTGAATTGCCTACACTGCCCCCTCCTATCCCCTATCAATTCTGTGTGGCATGGAGAAAGAATCTGTGTGCTTGGGTAAGGGAGAGTAAAGTGATTGGATGATCTTGGATTGGAACTCAGGGCTGCCTGTCACAGCCAAATTCCTTCCATTTAAGGGAAAAAAGGGAGGATAATGAAGACTTTGTATTGCAACTTGGACACCAGCTCAGCCACACTAAAATAATGCACCACACAGAGTCCTGAAGTCCTGATTCCAGGCCTTAGTTCCCAGAAGACATCACCTACTGACTAAAGAGCCCATCAACCTTGAATAAACATCAGTAGTATCTAGGCAGTAGTTACCAAAGGCCTGAGGAGACTGTGGAAATTGAAAGAAACTCTTTCTGCTTATGTAAAGGAGAGAGAAAATATAGATGACTTTGTCTTACAACTTGGGTACCAGCTCAACCACAGTAAAATAATGCAACAAGTAGATTGTGAAAAACCCTGATTCCAGGTCCTATCTCCTGAATGGCATTTCTAGATCTATCCTGGGCCACAAACAAACCTTCTGCCCTGAAAGGAAAGGCCTAGTAGTGGAAGGATTCCTCAGTTATTACCATAGGCCTTGGGTAAGATTCAGTACACTGCTGGCTTAAGGTATGACCCAGCATATTCACAGAGGTGGTGGCCACAAGAGTGCCTGCATTATTCTTACCCAACTTCAGGCAGGTAATCCAGGGAATTCTGAATCTTACCCAACACCACCAAGGCAGTACTTTAATGAGTCTCCAAGAGTCACAACATTACTGGGTTTGGGGCTTGGCCCTAATGCAGATATAGTTGAAGTGACCAAAAAAAGGTAGATCATAATACTCAAATCTCTGAATACTTGAAAAGCCTTCTAAAAAAGGACAGAAACAAAAATGTCCAGGCTTCAAAGATTAGAATGCATACCAGATTCTTCAATGTCCAGTCATCGATGAACATCTATAAGCATCAAGACCATCCAGGAAAACATAACAGAACTTAAGATGTAGAAGAAAGAATTAGTGAGATTGCAGACAGGCTATGGGAAAATACAGAGTCAGAGGTGACAAAAGAAAAAAATTTAAAAATGAAGCACAGCTACAAGATTTAGAAAGCAGCCTAAAATGAACAAATCTAAGAGTAATTGATCTCAAAGAGGAGGTAGAGAAAGAGTTTGGCATAGAAATTTTATGCCAAAAGGTAGTAACAGATAATTTTCCAAGCCTAGAGAAAAATGAATGTTCAAGAACAAGAAGGTTGTAGGACACCAACTAGATTAAATTTGCTTAAGAATATCTCAAGGAATAGTGTCAATAGGATTGTTACAAATTCTTCTTTGAATGTCTGCTAGAATTCTGCTGTGAATCCATCTGGTCCTGGACTTTTTTTGTTGATAATTTTTTAATTAAAATTTCAATCTCACTGCTTGTTATTGGTCTGTTCAGTGTATCTATTCCTGATTTAACCTGGTTTACATGCCTATAGATGTTCATAGTAGCATTGAAGGATCTTTTATATTTCTGTGTTGTCAGTTGTAATATCATCTATTTTTTTTCTAATTTAGTTTATTTGGATTGTTTCTCTTTCCTGTTTGGATAATCTTGCTAATGGTCTATCAATTGATTTATCGTTTCAAAGAACCAACTTATTGTTTCATTTATCTTTTGTACTAGTTTTTAAAAACATCATTTAATTCTGCTCTGATATTGGTTATTTCATTTTGTCTGCTGGGTTTGATTTTGTTTTGTTCTCGTTTTCTCTAGTTCCTTGAGTTGTGACCTTAGATTGTCTGTTTTTGCTCTTTTGGATTTTTTGATGTAGGCATTTAAGGCTATGGGCTTTCCTCTTAGCATCACCATTGCTGTATCCCAGAGGTTTTGATAGGTTGTGTTACTATTGTCATTCAGTTAAAGGATTTTTTTTTTTTTTTAATTTCCATTTTGGTTTCACTTTTGACAGAATGAACATTCAGGAGCAGGTGATCTTACTTCCATCTATTTGCATGGTTTTCAAGGTTACTTTTGCAGCTGATTTCTAGTTTTATTCCACTGTGGTCTGAGAGAGTGCTTGATATAATTTCAGTTTTTTCATATGTATTAAGGATTGTTCTGTGGCCTATAATATGGTTTATCTTGGAGAAAGTTATATGCACTGAAGAATATAATATATATTCGGGGTTTTGGGACAGAATATTCTCTATATATCTGTTAAGTCCATTTGTTCCAGGGTGTAGTTTAAATCTTTGTTTGTGTTTTGATAACCTGTCTAGTGCTGTAAGTGAAGTATTGAAGTCCCCAACTATTATTGTGTTGCTGTCTATCTCATATCTCAGGTCTATTAGTAATTGTTTTATGAATGTGGAAGCTCCAGTGTTAAATGCATAGATATTTAGGATTGTGATATTTTCCTATTGGACAAGGTCTTTTATCAGTATATAATGTCACTCTTTCTTTTTTCAACTGCTGTTTCTTTACATTTTTTTTTTTGTCTCATATAAAATAGCTACTCTTGCTTGCTTTTGGTGTTGATTTCCATAGAATGTCTTTTTCCACCTTTTTACCTAAGTATATGTGAGTCATTTTGTGGCAGGTGAGTCTCTTGAAGGCCGCAGATGGTTGGGAAATTCTTGTTCAATCTGCAAGTCTGTATTTTTATTTTTTATTTTTTTTGAGATGGAGTCTCGCTCTGTCGCCTAGGCTGGAGTGCAGTGGCCACATCTCAGCTCACTGCAAGCTCCGCCTCCCAGGTTTATGCCATTCTCCTGCCTCAGCCTCCCAAGTAGCTGGGACTACAGGTGCCCGCCACCTTGCCTGGCTAGTTTTTTGTATTTTTTAGTGGAGACGGGGTTTCACCATGTTAGCCAAGTCTGTATTTTTTAAGTGGAGCATTTAGGTCATTTATCTTCAACATTAGTATTGAGATGTGAGGTACCATTCCATTCATTGTGCTATTTGTCGCCTATATATATGTTTATATTATATTTTTGTTGTGTAGATACCCTTACATTTAAGCTTTTAAGAGGTGCTTTTTGATGTATTTCCAGGATTTGTTTCAAGACTTAGAGATCCTCTTACCAGTTCTTATAGTGCTGGCCCCCTAAATTATTATATGTAGTCAGTATTAGCCTAATACCAAAACCAAGAGAGAAAATAGCCAAAAAAAGAAACTACAGACTAATATCACTGATAAACATATATGCAAAAATCCTTAAGAAAATACTAACTAATCAAATCCAACAACATGTCAAAAATATAATCTACCGTGACCAAGTGGTTTTCATATCAGGAATGCAGGGATAGTTTAATATGTGCAAGTCAATAAATATGAAACACCACATGAACAGAATTAGAAACAAAAAATTACATGATCATCTCAATAGACACAGAAAAATCATTTAACAAAATGCAACATCACTTTATAATTAAAACTCTCAGCAAAATTGGCGTGCAAGGGACATACCTTGAGGTAATAAAAGCTATCTATGACAGACCCACAGCAAACATAATACTGAGTGGGGAAAAGTTGAAAGTATTCCCTCTGAGAACTGGAACAAGAAAAGATGCTCACTCTCACCACTTCTTTTTAACACAGTACTGGAAGTACTAACCAGAGAAATCAGACAAGAGAAAGAGATAAAGGGCATTCAAATCAGTAAGAAGTCAAACTGTTGTTCTTTGCTGATGATATGACTGTTTACCTAGAAAAACCTAAAAAAATCATCCAGAAAGCTCCTAGAACTGGTTAAAAAAAAAAAAATCCGCAATTTTTCTGGACACCTAATTAATGTACACAAATCAGTAGCTCTTCTATACACCAAAAGCGGCCAAGTTGAGAATCAAATCAAGAACCCAACCCCTTTTATATTACCTGCAAAGTAAATAAATAAATAAAATGCTTAGGAATATACCTAATCAATGAGGTGAAAGACCTCTACAAGGAAAATTGCAAAACACTGCTGAAAGAAATAATAGATAACACAAACAAATGGTAACACATTCCATGCTTATGAATTGGTAAAATCAATGTTGTAAAAATGATCATACTGACAAAAACAATCTAGAAATATAATGCAATCAGCACCAAATTACCACCCTTACTCTTCACAGAACTAGAAAAAAAATCCTAAAATTCATATGCAACCAAAAAAGAGCCCATATAGCCAAAACAAGACTTAAGCGAAATAACAAAATTGCAGCTATCACATTACCTGATTTCAAACTATACTATGAGGCCATAGTCACCAAAACAGCATGGCGCTAGCATAAAAATAGGCACACCGACCACTGGAACCAAACAGAGATCTCAGAAATAAATCCATATACTTATGGCCAACTGATATTTGACAAAGCAACCAAAAACATAAAGTCAGAAAGAACACTCTATTCCGCAAAAGGTGCTGGGATAATTGGCAAGCCACATGTAAGAGAATGAAACTGGATCCTCATTTCTCATATTAAACAAAAATCAACTAAAGATAGATCAATGACTTAAATCTAAGACCTGAAACTGTAAAAATTCTAGAATATACCATTGGAAAAACCCTTCTAGACATTGGCTTAGGAAAGGATTTCATGAACAAAAACCCAAAAACGAATGCAATAAAAACAAAGATAAATAGCTGGTACTTAATTATACTAAAGAACTTTTGCACAGCAGAAGGAACAGTCAACAGAATAAACAGACAACACATAGATTGGGAGAAAATCTTCACAATCTATCCATCTGACAAAGGGGTAATATCCAGAATCTACAACTAACTGAAACAAATTAAATCTCATCAAAAAGGGGGCTAAGGACATGAATCGACAGTTCTCAAAGGAAGATATAAAAATGGCCAATAAATATATGAAAAAATGCACATCACTAATGATCAGGGAAATGCAAGTCAAAAGCACAATGTGATACCACTTTACTCTTGGAGGAATGACCATAATAAAAAAATAAAAATAATAAAATACATCAGCATGGATGTGGTGAAAAGGAAACACTTCTGCACTGTTGGTGGTAATGTAAACTAGTAGAGCCACTATGAAAAACAGTGTGTAGGTTCCTTAAAGAACCAAAAGTATAACTACCGTTTGATTCAGCAATCCAACTACTGGGTTTCTACCCAAAAGAAAAGAAGTCATTATACAAAAAAGATACTTGCACACACATATTTATAGCAGCACAATTTGCAATTGCAAAAACGTAGAACCAACCCAAATGCCCATCAATCAACAAGTAGATAAAGGAATTGGGACATATCAGTGTGTATATCTTTCTATATATCTATATCTATATCTATATATCTATATATATGTTCTCACTCATAAGTGGGAACTAAGCTATAAGGATGAAAAGGCATAAATATGACACAATGGACTTTGAGAACTCAGAAAGAAAGGGGTAAAGGGAACAAGAGATAAAATACTGCAGACTGAGTCCAGTATATAGTGCTTGGGTGATAGGTACACCAAAATCTCACAAATCACCACTAAAGAACTTACTCATGTTACCAAATACCACCTGTTCCCCAGCAACAAATGGAAATAAATTTTTTTAAAAAAGATACCTCAAGAGGTTTAATAAACTACTTAAGATACAATAAAATGAAAAGATTATTTAAGTGGAAAGATAAAATAAACAAATAACATATAATAACAGATAACATATAATAAGCCAGGCATGGTTGCTCATGCCTGTAATCCCAGCAATTTGGGAGGTCAAGGAGGGAGGATCATGAGGTCAAGAGATTGAGACCATCCTGGCCAACATGGTGGAACCCCATCTGTACTAAAAATACAAAAATTAGCTGGGCATGTTGGCATGCACCTGTGGTCCCAGCTACTCAGGAGGCTGAGGCAGGAGAATCACTTGAACCCAGGAGGAAGAGGTTGCAGTGAGCCAAGATTGTGCCACTGCACTCCAGTCTAGTGACAGAGTGAGACTCCATCTAGAGAAGAAGAATAAAGAAGAAAGAAGAAGAGGAATAAGAAAGAAGAAGAAGAAGAAGGAGAAGGAGAAGGAGGAGAAGGAGGAGAAGAAGGAGAAGAAGGAGAAGGAGAAGAAGGAGAAGAAGGAGAAGAAGAACAAAAGAAGAAAGAAGAAGAAGAAAGAAGAAAGAAGAAGAAAGAAAGAAGAAAGAAAAAGAAAGAAAGAAAGAAAGAAAGAAAGAAAGAAAGAAAGAAAGAAAGAAAGAAAGGAAGGACAGAAAAGAAAGAAGGAAGGAAGGAAGGAGAAAGAAAGAGAGAGAGAGAAAGAAAAATGAAAGAAAGAAAGAAAGAAAGAAAGAAAGAAAGAAAGAAAGAAAGAAAGAAAAGAAAGAAAGAAAGAAAAAGAAAGAAAGAGAAAAAGAAAAAGAAAGAAAGAAAAAGAAAGAAATGAAGAAAGAAAGAAAGAAAGAAAAGAAAGAAAGAAAAAGAAAGAAAGAGAAAAAGAAAAAGAAAGAAAGAAAAAGAAAGAAAGGAAGAAAGAAAGAAAGAAAGAAAGAAAGAAAGAAAGAAAGAAAGAAAGAAAGAAAGAAAGAAAGAAAGAAAGAAAGAAAGAAAGAAAGTCGTAGTTGTCTGGCAGCAGAATTCTCAGTGGAAATCTTACAGGCCAGAAGACAACAGTATGACATATTTAAAGTGCTGAAGGAAAAAAACAAAAAAAAAACCATCTTGTATCTTCAAGAGTATATCTGGAAAAAAAAAAACCCTCCAAGCATGAAGGAAAAATAAAGACTTTCCCAGTGAAACAAAAATCTAAGAAATGTTGTAAACACCATAACGTGTCCTACAAGAAATGGTACAGAGAGTTCTTCATTCTGAAAGAAAAGGATATTAATGAGCAGTAAAAAAAAAAAAAATCATCTGAAACTTCAACTCACTGGTAAGAGTAAATATACAGACAACAAACTGAATATTATGACACTGCCATTGTGGTGTGTGAACTATTCATATCTTGAGGAAGGAGACTAAAAAAGAAACATGGCCAGTTGTGGTGGCTTACATCTGTAATCCCAGGACTGTGGCTGGCCAAAGTGAGTGGATGGCTTGAGCCCAGGAGTTCAGGACCAACCAGGCAACATGGCAAAACCTGTCTCTACTAAAATCACAAAAGACTAGCTGAGCATGGTTTCTTGGGCCTGTAGGCCCAGCTACTCAGGAGGCTGAGATGGGAGGATTGCTTGAGTCTGGGAGGCAAAGGTTGCAGTGAGCTACGATTGCGCCACTGCACTCCAGCCTGGGCAACAGCGTGAGATTCTGTCAAAAAAAAAAAAAAAAAAAAAAAAAAAAAAACTCTAAAAAATGATAACTTTTTAATATATAGGCAGTTTAATAAGTTATAAATAGAAACCACTGATAGACAAAAAGTAGGGAGGGTGTCGTTAAAGTCTAAAATTTTTACTACTTTTATTTCTGCTCATTTGTTAGTTTCCATGTGTGTTTTTGAAATCTGAGTAACGTTATCATCAGTTTAAAAAATAATCAGTTAAAATACATTATTATTTTAAAGCCTCATAGCAAATACATAGTACAAAAGCTACAAAAGACACAAAAAGAAATATGAAGCATGCCACGAGAGAAAATCACATGCACAAAAAAAGAAGACAGAAAGGAAGGGAGGAAGAGAGGAAGGGAGAAAGGGAGGGAGGGAGGGAGGAAAAAATAGTGTAAAAATAATGCTTTATTTAAAATCCAAAACAACAAACTTATACATTTGTATTAAATCATTATATTCTATCTAATAACCATCTTATGTGTAGCATTGTTTTCAAATATTGAAATTCAAATATTGAAAACAATGGGATTAGTGTCTGCTAGATTTAAGCAAAACAGCTTTGGAAATATATATAGTATATTTAATCAATTATGAAAAAGAAAAGTATGGTCAAAAATGCTTCTGTCGGATTAAGAAATACCATTTTGTAGGGTAACTTTTAATTAATTAATTTCAAAGTGTCTTTAAGTATTGCTTGACATTATACATAATAAATCCGTGCTAAAAACTCTCCAAAGTCCAAGAATTTGTATAACATTGAAATGGACTCAAAGTAATAAGAGAAAGAACAATTTAAATTTCAAGACTCAAAAGTCCAAGCCTACTGAGAAAACAACTTATTAGTAAACATCAAATGCTTCCTACAGAGAAACAATTTATTTCCCACAGAGAAAACAACATATGAACAGAAACCTCACTAAATACACAATCTGCTTCTAAGGAGCAGATGCTGATCAATAATTCAATATCTAAAATCAAATAATGAGGGAGTAATGGTAAACATTTATTTATGAAATAGTAAATTGTGTCTTTGTGTTTCATGTCTAAAAAATAGAAAACTCTACAACATATGCTATGTTTCTCCATTTTCATATAAAATTTATGTTTAGGAAACTGGAGGGTAATTGTCAACAAATTGAAATGCATTTAAATATATATTATTCACTGCAGGGAATATTTTCATTAGGAAGAAACTCAATTATTACTTATAATTTACGAACTTGGTAGTAAAACTACTTTTCTAGTAACTCCACCAAGTAATGCACAGGTGAAGTCTGAAGACGGAAGAGAGAAGCAAAATATTTTAATTTTATTTTTCTAGTAATAAGGTCATTAATACATGCCATTTATCATAATTGATTATATAGTTTTTACCATTACTTTCCATATATTTTTATCTCAAGTTACACTTTGTAATTGTGTAAAATAATTTAAAACCATGGCCATTAGAGGTAAACCGTGTCTTACCTCTAACACAATAGGTAATTAAAATACAAGATGCTGGTCTTTACTTTCTCCAATCTTTGCATGGAAAATTTTACTAATCTGTCAATCTTACATAAAGAAAAAAAAACCTAATTTACTGATCATGTCTCCACTTTGTGGAGTAGAATGTTCTTGGTTGACTAGAATCATTCCACAAATATTTATTAAGAACCTATTGTGTGCCAGATAGTGGCACTGTTCATGTCCACTGAGATATATAAGTGATTACATGTACCACACTGTACAAAGATGCTTCCCCAGGTAAGGTTAACAGTCTAACACAGAAAAGAAAGAAAGAAATATATATAGCAAACAAGAAAAATTTGTATTATAAGTTGGTAGCTCAAATGGAAAAACGGTATAGTAGGAGTGTTGTTGTGAGGTAAGAAACAATTTGTTGCATTTTCATTTGGTACAAGGTATAATGTCATTGAGGAGGTTCAAAGATAATTGAGATAGACATTCCAAGTGTAGAAGTTTATTCTGTGTAAAGGAATAGCCAGAGCACAAATGTAAGTGTGCATGAAGTATTAAAACCTTGGGTCCATCATGGCTGGAACCAAGAATACATGGGAAGCAGTATTAGGCAATAATGCTATTGAAGTAAATAATGGTGAAATTAGGCAGAGTATCATAGTCTTTTTAATGACTTTTTCCTGAGTTAAACAGGAAACGCAGGATTTTGAAAAGAGACTACCATGATCTGACACAATTTTTTTTGTTTTTGTTTTGTTTTTGTTTTTTCGTTAGTTTGAGACGAAGTCTCGCTCTGTCACCAGGCTGGAGTGCAGTAAGGCGATCTGGGTTCACTTGCAACCTCCACCTCCTGGGTGCAAGCGATTATCATGCCTCTGTCTCCCAAGTAGCTGGGACTACAGAAGTGCACCACCAAGCCCAGAAAATTTTTGTATTTTTTAGTAGACACGTGGTCTCACCATGTTGGTTAGCTTGGTGTAGATCTCTTCACCTCATGATCCTCCCACCTCAACCTCCCAAAGTGTTGGGATTACAGGTGTGAGCCACCACACCCAGTCTGGTTTTTTTTGTTTTTGTTTTTGTTTTTGTTTTTTAACACAGTAAAAACTTGGTACTATGTGGAAAAGATTATGTAGGGGCAAGGGTTGAAGAAAGTATTGTTTGCTAGTAGACTATTTCAGGCAACTAGGTGAATGGTAATTGTGAGTTTCATCAGATTTGTAACAGTGGAAATAGTGCAATGAAGTCACTAGGTATATACGTATTGTGTATATATTATGTATACATTGTCATGCATTTATAAATATTTATAAAATATACATAGGTATTAAAAATCAGAAATTGCTTTTGGAATCTTTAATTTTAAAAAGTTTTGGTGGGTACATACTAGGTGTATGTATTTATGGGGTACTTGAGATGTTTTGATACAAGCATTCAATGTGAAATAAGCACATCATGGAGACTAGGGTCTCCATCTCCTCAAGCATATATCCTTTGAATTGAAAACAATCCAATTACATTCTTTAATTTATTTTAATACACAATTTATTATTGTCTATAGTCACCATATTATGTTTTCAAATGGTAGGTTTTATTCATTCTTTCTATTTTTGTACCCATTAAACATCCACACCTCCCACAAAATCCCCACTACCTTGACCAGGCTCTGTTAACCACCCTTCTACTTTTTAAGTCCATTAGTTTAATTGATTTAATTTTTGGATCTCACAAATAAGTGAGAACTTTTAATGTTTGTCTTTTTATGACTGACTTATTTCACTTAACATTATGATATCCAGTTCCAACCATGCTTTCACAAATGACAGAATCTCATTCGCTTTTATGGCTGATAGTACTCTACTGTGTATATGTACCATATTTCCTTTATCCATTCATCTGTTCATGAACACTTAGGTTGCTTCCAAATCTTAGCTATTGTAAACAGTTCTCAACAAATAGAAGAGTGCAGATATCTCTTTGATATGATGATTTCCTTTCTTTGGGATATGTACCCAGCAGTGGTATTGCTGAATCATATGTTAGCTGAATTTTTAGATTTTGAGGAACCTCCAAACTATTATTCATAGTAGTTGTACTAAACTCATTTCCACCAACAATGTAGAAGTGTTCCCTTTTCTTCACACACTCACCAGCATTCGTTATTGCCTGTCACTTGGATATAGGCCATTTTAATTCAGGTGATATCATACCTTTTTGCAGTTTTGATTTGCGTTTCTCTTATTATCAGTGATTTTGGGCACTTTTGTGTATGCTTGTTTGCCATTTGTATGTCTTTTTTTGAAAAATGTCTATTTGATTCTTTTGCCCATTTTGATTTAATTTTTAGATTTTTTTCTGTAGAGTTGTTGGTGCTCCTTATGTATTCTGGTGATTAATCTCCTGTCAGGAGGATAGTTTGCAAATATTTTTTCTGGTTCTGTGGGTTGTCTTTTCACCTTTTTGATTATATCCTTTTCTGTGTGAAAGCTTTCTAACTTAACGGCATCTCATTTTTCCATATTTGCTTTGGTTGCCTGTTTTTGTGTGATATTGCTCAAGAAATCTTTGTCCGGATCAATGTCCTGCAGATTTTCCCCAGTGTTTTGTTGTAGTATTTTTGTAGTTTGAGGCTTATATTTGAGATATTAATGAAATTTGATTTTATTCTTGTATAAAGCAAGAAATAGTGGTCCAGTTTTATTCCATTGCTTATGGCTATCCAGTTTTCCCAGCGCTATTTATTAAAGAGACTATTTTTACTTAGTATACATTCTTGGTGACGTTGTCAAAAATATGTTTATGGTAGGTGTATGAATTTGTTTTTGGCGTCTCTATTCTGTTCCATTGGTCTATGTGTCTGCTTTTATTCCAGTACCATGGTTACTATAGTTCTGTAATAGAATTTGAAGTCAGGTAATTTGATTTTTTCAGTGCTTGCTTGCTTGTTTGTTTTGCTTAGAATAATTATAGCTATTTAGAGTTAATTGTGGTTCCATATAAACGTTAGGGATGTTTTCTCTATGTGAAGAATGCCATTGGTATTTTGATAGGGATTGCATTGAATCTATAGATGACTTTGGGTAGTATGGACAATTTCACGATATTGATTATTCCAATTTATGAACATGGAATATGTTTCCATTTTTGATGTCCTCTTCAATTTTCTTTATCAGTGATTTATAGTTTTCATTACAGAATTCATTCACTCGTTTGGTTATTTTCTAGGTATTTAATTTTATATGTGGTTATTATAAATTGCATTATTCTTTTTCTTTCTTTTTCACATTATTTACTGTTGGCATACAGCAATGCTACTCATTTCTCTATGTTGATTTTGTATTCTGCAATTTTACTGAACTTGTTTACCACTTTTAATAGTTACCTTGTGGAATCTTTACGTTTTCTCAAATATAAAATCATATCATCTACAAACAATGACAATTTGACATTTTTTTGTCAAATTTAGATGCGCTTTGAATCTTTATCTTGTGTGGTTGCTCTATCTAGAATTTACAGTGTTATGTTGAATAACAGTGGTGACATTGGGCATCCTTATTAGCTTCCATATCTTAGTAGAAACCTTTTCAATTTTTCCTTATTTAGTATGATACTAGCTGTGGGTCTGCCATATACAGCTTTCATTATTTTGAATTATGTCCCTCTATACCCAGTTTGCTGAGGGTTTTTAACACAAAGAGATGTTGAATTTTATCCAATGCTTTTTCAACATCAATGGGAATTATAATACGGTTTTTATTCTTCATTCTGTTAATATGATATATCACATTGATTAATTTGCAAATGTTGAAGCATCTTTGCATCTATGAAAGAAATCCCACTTGGTTATGATGAATAATCTTTCAAATGTATTGTTGAATTTGGTTTGCTAGGTTTTTTTTGTTTGTTTGCTTGTTTGTTTTGTTTTAGGATATTCACATCAGTGTTTATCAGAGATATTGGCCTGCAGTGTATGTTATTGATGTTGTTGTTGCTGTTTTGATGTGTTTTTGTCTGATTTGGTATCAAAGTAATTCTAGCCTCAGAGAATGAGTTTGGAAATATTCCCTCCTTTATTTTTTGTAATAATTTGAGTAAGATTTGTATTAATTCTTATTTCAATGTTTAGTAGAAATCAGCAGTGAAGCCATTAGATCTCAGAAATTTTGTTTATTGAAAGGTGTTTTATTACAGCTATGAATTTGTTATTGGTTACTGTTTTTTTCAGGTTTTTAATTTTTTCCTGGTTCAATCTTGGTAGGTGATGTGTATCTAACAATTAGTTTATTTCTTCTAGAGTTTTCAATTTCTTGACATATAGTTGCTCTTAGTAGCCACTAATGATCCTTTGAATTTCTGCACTATCAATTGAAATGTGTCCCTTTTCATTTCTGGTTTTATTTATTTAGATAGTCAATCTTTGTTTTAATCTGGCTTAAGATTTGTCAATTTTGTTTAAATTTTCAAAAAACATATTTTGATTTTACTGATTTTTTTATTTCAGTTTCATTTGTTTCTGCTCTAATCTTTATCATTTTTTTCCTACTAAGTTGGAGTTATTTTGCTCTTGGTTTTCTATTTCTAAAGATGAGTTGTTAGGTTGTTTATTTGAAGTTTTTCCTGTTTTTTGATGTAGGTACTCAAAACTATAAAATTCCCTCTGAATACTGCTTTTGTTGTCTCCTATAGGATTTGATATGTTGTTTTTCCATTAGCATTTATTTCAATAAATTTTTAATCATCTTACTTATGTCTTTATTGACCTACTCCTAATTTAAAAGCATATTGTTTAATTTCCTTGCATTTTTATAATTTTCCCAATATCTGTTGTTACTAACTTTTAGTTTTATTTCATTGTGGTCAAGGATGATGCTGAATATTATTTCAGTTTTGTGGAATAGTTTAATACTTGTTTGGTAACCTAACACATGGTCTATCCTTGAGAATGATACATGCACTGAAAAAAAGAATGTGTATTTGTATCTCTTGGATAAACTTTTCTGTAAATATTTATTAGATCATTTGGTCTATAGTGCAGATTAGATCTGATGTTCTTTTGTTTATTTTCTGTTTGGAAGATGTGCCTAATTCTGAAAATGGGGTTTTAAAGCCTTCAGCTATTACTGTATTTGGGCCTATTTCTCTCTTTAGCACTAATAATATTTACTTTCTGTATATGTGTGCTCCCATGTTTGGTGCATATATATTTAAAATGATAATATCTTCTTCCTGAATTGACCCCTTTATCATTATATAGTGACCCTCATTGTCTCTTCTTACAGTTTTTGTCTTGAAATCTGTGTTTTCTGTGCTTTTTTGATTTCCATTGTCATGGAATATCTTTTTTAATTTCTTTAATTTTAGTGAATGTGTGTTTTTAGAGGTGAAGTGTGTTTCTTGTAGATTACAGATCAATGGATCTTGTTTTTTCATCCATTTAGCCAGTCTATGTCTTTTGATTGGAGAGTTCAGTTCGTTTACATTTAATGTTATTATTGATAAGTAAGAACTTACTCCTGCCATTTTATTTTCTGGTTGTTTTGTAGTCTCTTTCTTTTTTTTTTTTCATTCCTATCTTCTCTAGTGGAAATGATTTTCTTGGTGAGATGATTTATTTTCTTGCTTTTTATGTGTTACCTATCCATTGTATGTTTTTTGGGTTGAGGTTACCATGAGGCTTACAAATACTATCTTGTAACCCATTATTTTAACGAGATAAAAACTTTTCACTGTTTGCATAAACAAACAAGCATCAAAAATAAAACTTATGAAGAGTCTCCTTAACTGTTTCCTCCAACTTTTTAACTTTTTATTGTTTCTATTTATATCTTATATACTATGTCTTGAAAATTTATTGTAGTTACTGTTTTTTGACTAGGTCATTGTTTAGTCTTTATAATTAGGATAAAAGTAGTTTATACTCCACAGTTACAGTATTATAATATTCTGTGTTTTTATGTATACTTTCTATCACTGATTTTTTTAACCTTTATGTGATTATTTATTCCTCATTAATATTCATTTCTTTCGGATTGAAGTACGCACTTTAGAACTTCCAACTATCTTTGTGGTGTTCTCTGCATTTCCTGAATTTGAATGTTGTCCTGTCTTGCTAATTTGGGGAAGTTCTCCTGGATAATATCTTGAAGGGTGTTTTCCAACTTGATTTCATTCTCCCTGTCACTTTCAGGTATGCCAATCAAACATAAGTTTGGTCTTTTCACATAGTTCCATATTTCTTGGAGGCTTTTTTCTTTCCTTTTCATTATGTTTCTCTAATCTTGTCTTCATGCTTTATTTCATTAAGTTGATCTTTAATCTCTAATATTCTTTCTTCTGCTTGATAGATTTGACTGTTGATACTTGTGTATGCTTCACGAAATTCTTCTGTTGTGTTTTTCAGCTCTTTCAGGTCATTTATGTTCCTTTCTAAACTGGTTGTTTTAGTTAGCAATTGCTCTAACCTTTTTTAAATATTCTTAGTTTCCTCGCATTGGGTTAGTACATGCTCCTTTAGCTCAGAGTAGTTTGTTATTACTCACCTTCTGAAGCCTACTTCTGTCAATTCGTCAGACTCATTCTCCATCCAGTGTTGTCCCCTTGCTGGTGAAGAGTTGTGATCCTTTGGAGAAGAGGCATTCTGGTTTTTGGAATTTTCAGCCTTTTTGTGCTAGTTTTTCTTCATTCATAGATTTATCTACCTTTGGTCTTTGATGTTGCTGACCTCAAGATTTTTGTGTGAACGTCCTTTTCATTGATGTTGATGATATTGCTTTCTGTTTGTTAGTTTTCCTTCTAAAAGCCAGGTCCCTCTGTTGCAGGTCTGCTGGATTTGCTGGAGGTCCACTCCAGACCCTGTTTGCCTGGATATCACCAGTGGAGACTGCAGAACAGAAAAGATTGTTCCCTGTTCTTTCGTCTGGAAGCTTCGTCCCAGAGGGGCACCTGCCAGATGCCAGGCAGAGCTCTCCTGTATGAGGTATTTGTCGACCCCTGCTGGGGGTTGTCTTTCAGTCTGGAGGCACGAGGGTCAAGGACCTACCTGAGGAGGAATTCTGTCCTTTAGTAGAGGTCAAGCACTGTTCTGGGAGATCCACTGCTTTCTTCAGAGCTGGCAGGCAGGAACGTTTAAGTCTGCTGAAGCGGCACCCATGGTCGCCCCTTCCCCCAGGAGCTCTTTCCCCAGGAGATGGAAGTTTTATCTATAAGCTAATGACTAGGGCTGCTATTTTTCTTTCACAGATGCCTTTCCAAGAGGAGGAATCTAGAAAGGCAGTCTGGCTACAGTGGCTTTGCAGAGCTGCAGTGGGCTCCCCATGGTTCAGACTTCCCAGTGGCATTGTTTACAGTGTGACGGGAAAAATTGCCTGCTCAAGCCTTAGTAATGGTGGTCACCCCTCTCCCTGTCTAGCTCAAGCATCCTGGGTCTACTTCAGACAGCTGTGCTGACAGTGAGAATTTCAAGCCAGTAGATCTTAGCTTGCTGGGTTATGTGGGGTTGGGATCCACTAAGCTAGACCACTTGGCTCCCTGGCTCTCCTTTTCAGGGGAGTGAATGGTTCTGTCTTGTTGGCAGTCCAGGCATCACTGGGGTATGAAACAAACAAACTAACAAACAAACAAACAAAATCTGCAGCTAGCTCGGTGTCTGCCTTAACAACTACCCAGTTTTGTGCTTGAAACCCAGGACCCTGGTGGTGTAGGTGCCTGAGGGAATCTCCAGGTCTGCAGGTTGTGAAGACCATGGGAAAAGTATAGTATCTGGGCTGGAATGCACCATGCCTCACAATACAGTCCCTCATGGCTTCTCTTGGCTAGGGGAGGGAGTTCCTCGATCCCCTGCACTTCCTGGGTGAGGCGATGCCGTACCTTGCTTTGGCTTGCCCTATGAGGTGCCCTCACTGTCTAACCAGTCCCAATAAGATGAGCTGGGTACCTCAGTTGGAAATGCAGAAATCACCTACCTTCTGTGTTAATCTTGGCGGGAGCTGCAGACCAGAGGTCTTTCTATTTGGCCATCTGCAAAGATATGTTAACTAGGACTCAAAACGAATTTGTACAAGCGTTATATTTGATTACTTAGAATATCTATCCTATAATATGAATTGTATCACTTAAAAAAAAATTTTCTTCCCACTACTTATGGCATAGATTCTCAATTACTATAGAATTTTAACTTAAGCACAGCTGTAACTATTAATTTTTACCACTACATGAAGTGTTTTTAAAAAAAATATTTTATGTATTATCATTTCTTTATGATTTAGCTATTATTCTCTTAATTAGTTCACAAATCCTCACATATTTGTGCACTACAATCATAGGTATTTAGAGAGTTACTTATTTAATTATGTTATGCCCAGCATCATGGATTGTTTTTTGAAGCAGAACAGTTTCAGAAAAAGTCTACAAACTTTTCAAAATAAATAAATGAAAATTCTCAATATATATGAGTCTCAGGTAGTCTCATAAGTTGAGTTTAATGATTGTAACCACTAAACATACAATTAATACATTCTTTCCTAAGATTCTATTATTTTTCACTGAAATTATTTTTTTAAAAATTTTGATAAGATTACCGAACGTGAGATATACTGTCTGAACAAAGGTTTAAGCACACAGCACAGAATTGTTAGCTGTAAGAAAAATACTGTACAGCAAAGATTGAACCACAACTCCTTATTTCTCTATCCCCTTAGCTCCTGGTGACTAATTGTTTCTACGCATTGGACTATTTTAGATCCATTATATACGTGGAATAATGCCTATTTGTCTTGCAGTGATTGGCTTATTTCACTTAACATAATGAAATCAAAGTTCATCCCTGTGGTAGGATTTTCTTCTTTTTTTAGTTCTGAATATTATTGTATATATACAATTTTCTTTATCCATTTATCTGTCAATGGACAGTTAGGTTTTTTCTATATCTTGGCTACTGTGAATAGTGCTGCATGATCATGGAAGTACAGATATTAATAAGAAATTCTGATTTCAATTTTTTTTAGATAAATCTCATAATTGAGATTGCTCTGTCATATAAATAGTCCTATTTTAATCTTTTGAGAAACTGTTTCTCATAGCAGCCACATCATTTTACATTCTCATCAACAACGTAAAATGCCTCAAATTTCTGCAAGTCCTTGCCAAAACTTGATTGCTTTCATTTCTTTTTGTCATAGCCATCTTAACAAGTGTGAGGTAATATTTCATTGTGGTTTTGATTGTGTTTCCCTGATTATCA
This sequence comes from Macaca mulatta, assembly GCF_049350105.2. NCBI lineage: Eukaryota > Metazoa > Chordata > Mammalia > Primates > Cercopithecidae > Macaca > Macaca mulatta. The sequence goes on along the minus strand of NC_133407.1, from coordinate 74,693,023 downwards.
GTGATGTTGAACATTATTTTACATACCTGTTGGTTATTTGTATGTCTTTTTCTGAGAAATGTCTACTCAAGTCCTTTATCTATTTTTATTTTTTTTCTGCTTTTGAATCATAGGTGTTTCTTATATATTTTGGATGTTAACCTCTTTTCAGGTATATGGTATGTAAATATATTTTTCTAGTTCAGTAGCTTACCTTTTTACTCTGTTGATTTTCTTCTTTGCTTATGGAAGACTTTCAGTTTGACGTAGTCTTCCTTGTCTGTTTCTGCTTATGTTGCCAGGGATTTTGATTGCCAAGATACATCATGAAGTTTTTCCTTTAAGTATTCTTCTAGAAGTTTGACAGTTTCAAAAATCTTTAAGTCTTTAATAAATTGAGTTGATTTTTGTAAATGGTATGAGATATGGTCCAATTTTATTCTTTTGCAGGTGGTAGCCAGTTTTCCCAACTGGACTTGTTGAAGAGATTATTCTTTCCCCATGGTGTATTATTGGCACCCTTGTCAAAAATTAATTGACCTTATATAAGTAGGTTTATTTGTAGGCTCTCTATTCTGTCTTATTAGTCTATCTTTATGCCAGTACCATATTGTTTTATGTACTACAGTTTTGTGTTCTATTTTGAAATCAGAAAGAATGAATCTCCAGCTTTGTTCTTCTGTCTTAATATTGCTTGTGCTATTTTGGAGTTTTGTTTTTGTTCCCATTTGAACTTTAGAATTTTATATATATATATAATTTTATTTTGATAGAGATAGCACGGACTCTGTAGACCACATTTTAACATTTTAGCAATATTAAGTAATACAATCCATTTTGCCAGGATGTCTTTTATTCATGTGTGTTTTTTGCTTTTTATTCAACAGTGTTTTGTAGCTTTCAGAGTACAAGTCTTTCACTTTCTTTGTTGAGTTTATTTCTAAGTATTTTATTCTTTTTCATGCTATTATAAATGTGATTTTTTTCTTAATTCTGTTTTTGGATAGTTCAGTGTTAGTGTATTAAAATGAAACTGATTTCTGTATTTTATTTTTTATAGTGCAACTTCATTCTACTTGTTTATTAGTTCCAACAGTTTATTGGCAGCATCTTTAGGGCTTTTTCCATACAAAGCTATGTTATCTGCAAACAGAGATAATTTTTTTTTCCTTTTTTGATTTAGATGCCTTTAATTTTTTTTCATATCTAATTTCTCTGGCTAGGACTTCAAGAACTATGTTGAATAGAGTGGTGAGAGTGAGCATCCTAGTTTTATTCTTGATCTTAGGGAAAAACTTTGTTTTTTACTATTCTAAGTAATATTATTTGTGGGTTTCTCATATATGACTTTTATTATGTTGAAGTATATTCCTTTAGCTCTGAGAAATTTGATGGACTGAAGCCTTCTTCTCTCATCTCGTCAAGGAGTTACGTACCCAGCGCAAAGAAACTAAAAATCTTGAAAAAAAAGTGGAAGAATTGATGGCTAGAGTAATTAATGCAGAGAAGGTCCTAAACGAAATGAAAGAGATGAAAACCATGACACGAGAAATACGTGACAAATGCACAAGCTTCAGTAACCGACTCGATCAACTGGAAGAAAGAGTATCAGCGATTGAGGATCAAATGAATGAAATGAAGCGAGAAGAGAAACCAAAAGAAAAAAGAAGAAAAAGAAACGAACAAAGCCTGCAAGAAGTATGGGATTATGTAAAAAGACCAAATCTACGTCTGATTGGGGTGCCTGAAAGTGAGGGGGAAAATGGAACCAAGTTGGAAAACACTCTTCAGGATATCATCCAGGAGAACTTCCCCAACCTAGTAGGGCAGGCCCACATTCAAATCCAGGAAATACAGAGAACGCCACAAAGATACTCCTCGAGAAGAGCAACTCCAAGACACATAATTGCCAGATTCACCAAAGTTGAAATGAAGGAAAAAATCTTAAGGGCAGCCAGAGAGAAAGGTCGGGTTACCCACAAAGGGAAGCCCATCAGACTAACAGCAGATCTCTCAGCAGAAACTCTACAAGCCAGAAGAGAGTGGGGGCCAATATTCAACATTCTTAAAGAAAAGAATTTTAAACCCAGAATTTCATATCCAGCCAAACTAAGTTTCATAAGTGAAGGAGAAATAAAATCCTTTACAGATAAGCAAATGCTTAGAGATTTTGTCACCACTAGGCCTGCCTTACAAGAGATCCTGAAGGAAGCACTAAACATGGAAAGGAACAACCGGTACCAGCCATTGCAAAAACATGCCAAAATGTAAAGACCATTGAGGCTAGGAAGAAACTGCATCAACTAATGAGCAAAATAACCAGTTAATATCATAATGGCAGGATCAAGTTCACACATAACAATATTAACCTTAAATGTAAATGGACTAAATGCTCCAATTAAAAGACACAGACTGGCAAACTGGATAAAGAGTCAAGACCCATCAGTCTGCTGTATTCAGGAGACCCATCTCACACGCAGAGACATACATAGGCTCAAAATAAAGGGATGGAGGAAGATTTACCAAGCAAATGGAGAACAAAAAAAAGCAGGGGTTGCAATACTAGTCTCTGATAAAACAGACTTTAAACCATCAAAGATCAAAAGAGACAAAGAAGGCCATTACATAATGGTAAAGGGATCAATTCAACAGGAAGAGCTAACTATCCTAAATATATATGCACCCAATACAGGAGCACCCAGATTCATAAAGCAAGTCCTTAGAGACTTACAAAGAGACTTAGACTCCCATACAATAATAATGGGAGACTTCAACACTCCACTGTCAACATTAGACAGATCAACGAGACAGAAAGTTAACAAGGATATCCAGGAATTGAACTCATCTCTGCAGCAAGCAGACCTAATAGACATCTATAGAACTCTCCACCCCAAATCGACAGAATATACATTCTTCTCAGCACCACATCATACTTACTCCAAAATTGACCACGTAATTGGAAGTAAAGCACTCCTCAGCAAATGTACAAGAACAGAAATTATAACAAACTGTCTCTCAGACCACAGTGCAATCAAACTAGAACT